>NC_050489.2:474533-774533 GCF_012460135.2 Molothrus ater
AAACAGTGGCTTTGTTTTCTAAGGAGAGCTTGGCACCGTTTGCAGCTCTTTTTGTCTGTGTTTATCACTGAGGTATCGCCACGGAAGTCACAGATCTGGCAGCTGCAGAAGGAAGGCCCAGAAAGGTCAGCAATCCCTCATCCAAAATTTTTTTAGAAATTGATTGTCTTGGAGAAGGATGAGGAAGGGAGGTGGACAGTACAGTGGTTCTGGAAATGTTCTGAGTCCACAGGTGAAGTCATAGCTTAGATGATATTCATTTGTTAAATATAGTTTATCTCTAGCCATTCTACAGTACTCTGGTGGGTGTAAATTATCTCACTTGGATTGTGGAAGACCCATTGCTGTCCATTTCCAAGCTCTTCCAGAGCAGTAGAGATGTTCAAGGAGATGATGTGACAACCTTTATCAAAATGTATTGTATGGAGGATGGAGACTCTCTCATTGTTCTCTAAAAGTGCTTTTTGCATGGTTGGTGCTGTGCTGCCATTTTCTCTCACTTTTCTGTGTGTAAGGGAATAAAAAGTTGTTTCCTGCTGGATTTTAAATAGACTGGAGTTCAACTGGGTTTTGGTTCACAAGTCAGTTAGCACTTCAGGGGGAAACTGTCTGCATATGTTTGCATCTCCTGAGTTTTGCTCAGAGTTTCAGATTCAAACAAAACTGAGAGCCCAAAGGAGAACTCAGCTTGAACTGGCAGCACACTCTGACTTGGGGTTGGAACTATGCAAAATCTCTATATTTAGTTTTGTTTCAAATAGCTACACTAAGTCCTTATACAGATCCCAGAGAGAGTTTTAAACTTTACTCAGTACTTACCCCAATTTCCCTTGAAATATTTGGCAATTTCAAAGTTTTCTATGCTGCCTGCCAAAATTTTAGGTCTATATGAAAACCCGATACAAGCATTTTTCTCTCCCCCTGCCCCCTCCAAATCATTCCACTCAAGTAAGCCCTAAACAGCTAAGAGAGAGTGTGAGCTGTGTATTTCTTGTAGAGGCAGATGTGGAGTGAAACCCTGAGAGACTGCAGCCACAGTTCCTCCTTCCATCCTACACCACTTCTCATTGATTCCAACAATATTTTCTAAAGTAATAACCGACTCTGACCTTGGCACCTTGTCCTCTGGAAACTTTTGTCTGGGTCTCTTTACAGAAAATAGCACAGAACAGACTGTGATGTGAATAACCATGGCATGTTTTCCTTGAGCCAGGCTTACCACATACAGAGCTCCAGCAAGGCACACACGTTACTAAAAATAATAGCCTCAAACTATTCCAGGGTTGTTTGTTCATTATTAAGTCTATTACCTCTGCAATGAGGCTGAATGCTCAGGCCTTTCTGGTTCTGTGCAGGGCAGCTTATTAATGGTGCCTTTGTTTCAGGGGGATGGCACAGGGAGCTGAGCCCTGGACTTGGAGCTGCTCAGCAGCGATGAAGCAGCTACTTGGTGCTGTTTAATATCTTAAATGACTCCATGCCCATAAATCAGCCAGCCATAAATTATGTTTAATGCTGAAAAATAACCACCAAGCAAACAGATCTTTAACCTGTAAATGTTAATGCTGTTTGTTAATACTTAGTGGCTCCAGCAGTGCTCAGAGCCTGCACGGGCTATTATTCATTTTGACTCCGCTCCAACCCTTTTGCAGAAGAGCCTCTCCTAGATCTCCATAAAAATGGGAGCTGCCTCAAGGCACCCACCATCAAACAAAATTGTGGGAATGGCACAGTCCCAGATTCAGATCCCACCTGCCCTGCCCAGGACACTGCACCACAGCTGCCTTGGTGGGGGAGGTGGGGGTCATATCCCACAAGAACTGGAGCTGGGAGCTGAATTCCAGCCATGCCTTGGCCCAGCTGTTCAGTGCAGGGTGGCTTTGCAGGTGTTTGGCCCTGGGACAGAGCAGCCACACTGGCAGAACCACTGGAGCCGGCTCAGATGACTCTGACTGTCACCTGCCTGTGATGCTGAGCATGGCCAGGGCTCTGTGCCAGCGTGGGGCTGAGGGCCACACTCACTCCTGGGTGCCAGAAGGGGAAAGCAGGAGACAATCTAGGCTGAAAGGAGAAGCTTTATTCCCTTTCTTCCCTGTTTCATTTATCCCAGATCTGTGTCCCTCCCCTTCTCTTGTGCACTTTATCCCTATAGCTACAACCCCCTTTTTTTAATGTATTTTTGGCTCTGTGTGGGGGGTGCCTTCATTTTCCTTTGTATCATCCACATGATTTTATTCCCACACATGGATGTTGGAGAGGACTCTTGGTTGCAGGATGGAGACAAGGCAGGGAGGAGTAGAATATCCCATCAGGGATGCCTTTACTGCCAGCTCCACCTAAAGCGTGTCTGGATCCTGCTCTGTTTTGGTGGTGCACAAATAATTTTGTGAATCAAATCCTGTACACCTGATTCTCCTTTAAATGCTTCATTTTGATTTAAATGAGCAAGTGGATGATTAAAAAATTCAAGCACACATAATTAGGTGTCTATTTACCTTTAAAACTCTGCTATTGAAATATTTGTAGCATAGGATTATGGAATTACTTGGGTTGCAAAGGACATTAAAGATCATCTGTCTCCAACCCTTCTGCCATGGGCAGGGATGCCAATTATGTTATCTGGAATATTTTTGGCTTCCAATTCTGTTGAAATCATTCTCTCCCTGAGTAACACTAATGTTCACTCTGAATTCTGGCTTTCTTTGTTTCTTCTAGGCAATAGAAAAATCAAAGAATTTATAAGGTAAAATAATTTTGTACATCAAGAAGCCAGCTGGAGCTTAAATCTATTTTACACTTGATTCTATTTTATTGTTTTGTCCCTGCATTTCACTAAATACAAATGTTTGGAAATGAAGTTGGTTAAAAGATAGCAAAAATCTGTAGCAAACTTTGCAATTAAATCTTTTACCTTCATTTGAGTAATTAAAAACAGTTGATAATGCTGCACATGTGAGTGTGTTTATTCTTACATTGGTAAAGTATCATTTCTGGGGAAAACTGGTTTTTTCCTATTTCGTCCCTGATAATTGGCAACAGGTCCAAACCATGAAGCTGAGGTTTGTCCCTTGTTGAGATGGAAACTATATTATCTATATAATACTTTATTGGGTCATTTCTTTTCAGTGGTAAAAACTGACTACTGATGAACTAAAGGAGGCATTTTCATTCTGAAAGTTGAAGTATTTACATCAGAAAGATTTATCAGTACAGTTCCATTTCATTCCATAAGATAAAATGATGTTAAAATAAATATTGGCCTCGATCTAAGCTGTTATCCAGCAACAGGAAAACCATATATCTCTTTTAAAAAATACAGCAGTTCAAAAAATACCAGAGAAACTGGGCGACAATAAAATGTATGTGAGAACCAAATGTTAACATTCTGCTTATCAAACTCTTACAAGCAGAAGAGAATGTGTAGAATGGTAATTAACACCCACTCATCACTTTCTTTTGGAAGATTAAAGAACAGGTCCTAGCCTCAGTCCTTACCTTTGCAAATATAATCTCATCAATTCATCCGATTCCAAAGAGAATGAGGTTTTTATTTCACCTTCCTCTGCCAGCTTTTTTTCTCATTGGGCTGCTTTTCCCTTTCACCACATAAGGATCCCTGTTTCACCTAGGGGTGAAAATTCCTTGGCCTTTCAGTGCAACCAGTTAAGTCTCCACAAAAATAGATGGGATATCACAGATGCAGGAATTATGACAGCAGGGTTTATGACATCTGATAAAGCTGAATTTAAGCTTCTGCAGGAATGCGTTATAAAAATCCAGCCATGGAAGAAGCAGAATTTTCCATTTCTGGCCCAAATGCCACATCTCATTGCTAATACAGATAATAATGATTTCCATCCAGAGACCACAACTCCATCTCCCCCTCCTTGTGGAAATGTCACGCAACTTTTTCTCATTCAAATCACTAAAAATATGTATTTAGTTAGCTTTTCAAAATGCATGTATTACCTAATGACATGATTGCTTGGCTGCCTAATTTACAAGAAGTCGCTTGCATAACCAGCAGATAAATATAGATGAAGGTTTAATCCATGTGTATATAAAAAGAGAATTATCCATGTGTATATAAAAAGAGAATGTGTGTGGTTTTAACTTCAAGAATACAAAAATTTACCTTAAAGCATTTTTTTAAGATTTTTAAAAAGTTTTGTTTTCCAAACATAATCCTTTAAGAGACTTGTGATTTGGTGATTTCTGCTGTGTTCTGAGACTTTATAAAATATAACTGCTTTCATTAACTGGGGAATCACCTTCCTTTTAACATCCAGTTCCCTTGCATCTGGCAGCATCCATCCCTGCAAACATCCTCTCAGCCAAGAACATTTTTTTGGTGTTAGCATGCAAATATTTTCATGCACCATCTTGCTGAGACTTTAGCAGATGCAGATGCAGGTTTCATTTATTGCATATTTTCTAAATATAACCATGATATGCCTTCCATGTGATTCTGAGAGTGAAACATCTCAGCAAATCGACTTTTCCCTGGAAATGCTGGTTCTTGGCCAGGAGGTGTTGGTTGAACACTGGTAGGAGCAGATGTAACAAGGCAATGAAGGTGGTCATTAATGCTATTACATACATTTACTGGAGCAAAAATGAAACTTTCCATTTCCATGCCATTAGGAGCCTGCAGAAGGATAAAAATGCAGTTTGCAATCGTCACTCAGATAAATGATTGCTGCTCTCAAACCCTTGAGCAGTTTTAACAAATGATCACTGGCTGGATTCCACTGTTGGATGGTGTCTTCAGAAAACCAGAACTATTTAAACACATCATCAAAGATTCTTAATGACTCCATTCTCTATATCCCTCCCCTATCCTGGTAGGAAACATGGAGCTGGATATGACTGGAAAATTGAACTGATACCAAGGTTCTCTAATCTCCCTCTTCGGCTGAATTTATAGATGTACTCGTGTTGATTTATTATTGAAATTTCTTTTAGTAAAAAGCAATGATATCAGGGAGCTAGAATGACACATGAAATGTAGTCCAAGGTAAATTAAAGTACTTAAGCACAGCAGTTATCTCCTGATTATAACTAAGCACATTAGACATCTCAGGATTCTTGCAAACACTCCATATATTAAGATGATCAGTCATCAGCATGGCTCTCTTCGTCTTGCTGCTGTTATGAATCACTTTTATAAGAAAATGAGCTCTTGATTCCTATCTAGGTAGGGAGATTCAAAGGAAAAGAGAAAAAAAGGTTTGTCAGAGCAGTAATGCAAGGCGCCCTTGGCTGGATTTCCCCCTGAATTGGCGGGGGCTGCACTAATGGGGAATAATAAGGTGTAAAAGTGACCTTGGTAAATCTGAGGGTGTGACACTGACACTGGAAGAAATAGCAGGGCAAGAGGGAGTGTCCAGCTTGAAAATTACATAACTGCCAGCTGCACACACACACACAAATAGCTTTTTGTACCTGTCAGTAAGAATGAAAATCTTTCTCTCAATCAAACGATGAGACAGCAGCACATCTCCTATCCTAAAAGAGTAAAATTACAGGCTTATGTCCCTGGGCATTAGAACTCCATTCCAAGTGAGCATCTGGTACAAAAGACAGCAGAGGAACTTCCCAGGAACACACCAGTCAGTCCCTGTCCCTTCCAACACTGCCCATCAGTGCTGCTATATTAATCTGATTTCCGATTATATAAATCCTAGCAAAGGCAAAATAATAGGACTGTTGCAATAACTGTACACACCTCTAGAAACTTCAGCAGCTGTGGTTTGAAGGGATCTGATACCACTCCAACAGGTTTCGTACTCAATGAATTTTTCAAAAGACAGGAGAGCAAACTGGGAACTTGTAGTTTGTTGCTGAAGTTTCGAGGTTCACACCATTATTTGCAATAAAGTTGTAGCTGGTGGAATATAAAGAAAGATTGAGCCATCAAAGTTGCTTTCTTTTATCCATGGCTTCATTTTTATCAGCTGAAGGACAGACTTTCCTCCTGGTCTGCATTTAGTGAAGAACAGTACAGCCATCATCAGTGTTTAAAATAATATTATGAATTGGAAAATATAGAATGGGGATGGAGAGATCTGGAGGGCATAAAATCAAACCTGGAGTCTGAAACGAATACTTAACATTCTGTAAATATAGAATAAAATAAATATGATTACGTATATATATAAAACCCCATAATATAAAGTATTGTATTGTGAATACATTGGCAGCAACGGAGAAACAAAGAAATTGTCATTCAGCATATAAACAATCCTTTTAGATTTATATCCTGGAATGGCATTCCAAGATACAAACAAGGCTGCATGTCTCAGAAAACATCAGAGGTTAAACAGGCACAGCACAGACAAGGGCTGGTTCTATCCCAATCGTGTTTGCCCCAGCCAGTGCTGTTTGAATTTGATTACTTGTGTGACCATGGAAGGTTTTTGGAAGCCATGAGGTGAGCAGGCTGAGATGGGCTGTGATAGTAACACAACCATCAGTCACACAACCTCAGTGACACACCCCACAGTGACACATCTGTTAGTGACACTCATAAGTGACATGTCCCTCAGTGACACACCCTCAGTGACACACCCTGTGATGCACCCTCAGTGACACACCCTCAGTGACACACCCTCAGTGACACCCTCAGTGACACACCCTCAGTGACACACCCTGTGATGCACCCTCAGTGACACCCTCAGTGACACACCCTCAGTGACACACCCTCAGTGACACACCCTCAGTCAGTGACACACCCTCAGTCAGTGACACACCCTCAGTGACACCCTCAGTGACACACCCTCAGTCAGTGACACACCCTCAGTCAGTGACACACCCTCAGTGACACACCTTCAGTGACACACCCTCCATCAGTGACACACCCTCACTCAGTGACACACCCTCACTCAGTGACACACCCTCAGTGACACACCCTCACTCAGTGACACACCCTTAGTTACTGACACACTCTCAGTGACACACCCTCACTCAGTGACACACCCTCAGTGACACACCCTCACTCAGTGACACACCCTCACTCAGTGACACACCCTCACTCAGTGTCACACCCTCCATCAGTGACACACCCTCACTCAGTGACACACCCTCACTCAGTGACACACCCTCAGTGACACACCCTCACTCAGTGACACACCCTTAGTTACTGACACACTCTCAGTGACACACCTCACTCAGTGACACACCCTCAGTGACACACCCTCACTCAGTGACACACCCTCACTCAGTGACACACCCTCAGTTAGTGACACACCCTCAGTGACACACCTTCAGTGACACACCTTCAGTGACACACCCTCCATCAGTGACACACCCTCACTCAGTGACACACCCTTAGTTACTGACACACCCTCAGTGACACACCCTCACTCAGTGACACACCCTCAGTCAGTGACACACCCTCAGTGACACACCCTCACTCAGTGACACACCCTCAGTCAGTGACCCACCCTCACTCAGTGTCACACCCTCACTCAGTGTCACACCCTCACTCAGTGACACACCCTCAGTCAGTGACACACCCTCAGTTAGTGACACACCCTCAGTTAGTGACACACCCTCAGTGACACACCCTCAGTGACACACCCTCCATCAGTGACACACCCTCACTCAGTGACACACCCTCACTCAGTGACACACCCTCAGTCAGTGACACACTCTCAGTGACACACCCTCACTCAATGACACACCCTCAGTTAGTGACACACCCTCACTCAGTGACACACCCTCAGTGACACACCCTCAGTGACACACCCTCACTCAGTGACACCCCCTCACTCAGTGACACACTCTCAGTGACACACCCTCACTCAGTGACACACTCTCAGTGACACACCCTCACTCAGTGACACACCCTCAGTGACACACCCTCAGTCAGTGACACACCCTCACTCAGTGACACACTCTCAGTGTCACACCCTCACTCCGTGACACACCCTCACTCAGTGACACACCCTCAGTCAGTGACACACTCTCAGTGACACACCCTCACTCAATGACACACCCTCAGTTAGTGACACACCCTCACTCAGTGTCACACCCTCAGTCAGTGACACACCCTCAGTCAGTGACACACCCTCAGTCAGTGACACACCCTCAGTTAGTGACACACCCTCAGTCAGTGACACACTCTCAGTGACACACCCTCAGTTAGTGACACACCCTCACTCAGTGTCACACCCCTCAGTACCTGCTGTGTGCACAGGGCTGGGCTGGTGTCATGGCTCATCAGGACACAGCCCAGGGCTGGTTGGTGTCAGTGTTTGCCCTGTTCAGGTCCTTGTCACCTCTCGTGCTTTCTTGGGGCTGAAGGGCAGCCTGAAGGGCCACAGGAAGAGAAGCTTTTCTGTTCTTGCACAGCACATTTTGGCTGAATCCTGGTAAAACTGGCTGAGCTGGAGCTGCACAGCTCCCACCACACACGCTGTCCCTGCCAGGCCAGGATGCCCAAGCACCATCTGTCTGTTCAGCTTTACCCACACAACAGCACCTCCCCTACCAACAAAACACATCAGCATCTCAGAGCACAACCAAAACTAAACTGTTCTCCACTAATGGCCTCTAAGCTTTGGTCTTGGCTCTGCCTTGGAATCATGGAGTGGTTTGGGTTGGAAAGGATCTCAAAGACCTTCTCATTCCCTGCCATGGACAGGGACATCTCCACTGTCCCAGGCTGCCCCAAGCCTTGGGCACTGCCAGGGATCCAGGGGCACCCACAGCCTCTCTGCCCACCCTCCCAGGGAGGAATTTCTTCATAATATCTAATCCAAACCCTATAGCTTCACCCCTTCAGCTGGGATGGAATTATCTTGTCTTAGGGAGAAAGATCATGTTCTGCCAAAGCTTGGCATGCAGGAAGAAAATATTCTCCCCCTCTTTTTCTGTCTGAAAGTGTTTGAATAATGTTTCTGTCCTGGGATGGATATATGTGTTACGTGGCTTTCTGAAAGCTACAATATATTTTGGAATTAGTTGCTTCCCTTGTGGTTTACTTATGGCTAATTTATTCTTTGGGTTTGCTGTTGGTTTTGCTTATTAAAATGAGGTTTGATAGAAATTGTGTTCCTTTTAATGAGTTAATTCTTATTATACAAGAGAGGCAGGAGTTTTGGCTGTGAAGCAGAAATACTGTGACCTGTCAGGTACAGAATTCCACTTTTGTAAAAACTTTTTCTTCCCTACTGCTAATTCATCACAGATAAACCTAGCTGATAATGCACTTTGATACTGCAAAAATAGACATTGGCTTTCTTTAGCTTCTGAGGAGAAAAGCCTCAGTAACAGACCCATCAGAAAACCTCAAAAGTAAGCCAGGTTTGCAAGACACAGGAGTATGTTTACAAGTCTGTTATCAATAATTTAAGCCTCACTTGTCAGAACAGAAGATGGAAATATATAAGTTGCTGTGCATTTTCCTTATGTATTTGCTAATCCACCGCCTGCCTGCCAAACAGATTTAAAAGATATTTCCATTTCTGAAGGAAAGTTGCCTCCGACTTTCAAGGTTCCATAGATTTTGTGAGTGTCTTGGAGTTAACTTCTGCTGAACAGCACACTGACAGGGAGCCTGGAGTGTGCATTGTTTCTCCATGGCTGCAGTCGGCTCTGTTGTTGTTCTCGTGATGCCTGGAAGTACCTGGGAGCAGACAAAAGTGAATCTGTGGCAGCAAGAGCTCTTCCTGTACTTTTTAATCTGGTGCTGGAGAATGCTCCCAGAAAAAGTTCTCTGCAGGTTGCTTTTGAGCTCTGCATCTTTTCTGAGCATCTTCCAATGAAGTCACTTTGTTAAGGAAACTTGAAGGGATGTGTTGTAGCTGCACTGTACACAGCAATTAGGAGTCAGGGGTGATGTGTCTGTCAGAGTCACAGGAGCAGCACAGGCTTGCTCAGTCAGCTCTGCAGGCTGCATGGCCATGTAGGAATGAGAGGGACATTGCAGAAGGTGTGATTTTAGGTATTATTTTCAAGAAATCTGCAAATTAAATTCCTGCTCCCTGGTGTGTACTGATGTCTGATCCAAGGGGACTGCACGGCTGGAAACTACCACAGCTCATTTCTGCAGTGCCCAGTGCTATCCCCAGCAGATCTATTTCTGCTTTAAAGTCAGTAAGAATGGATTTCAACTCTTATTTTTCCCTTCTATTGCTACAGGAGAGAGAAATACTTCCTATGGCAAGCTCAGAAGATATTACCATCATCACTAATGAAGACATGGCACGTTCCTGGTACATCCTCTCCTTATTCGCATCTAATGCAGCATTCCCACCCTGTGAGGGTGGGCAGGCCCTGGCACAGGGTGCCCAGAGCAGCTGGGGCTGCCCCTGGATCCCTGGCAGTGCCCAAGGCCAGGTTGGACACTGGAGCTTGGAGCAGCCTGGCACAGTAGAAGATGTCCCTGCCATGGCAGGCGTGGAACTGGGTGGGGTTTGAGATCCCTTTCAACCCAAACCATTCTGAGATTCTGTGATTTATGATTCTCTGTTAGTTATGTAAAGAAGTGGATCATAAGGCCGCCCTTTGTCTCATGCACTTGAGCCAGCAATGGTTTAGCAGAGGGAGCTCTGAGAGAGCCCCAAGGATTAACTACAAAGGCAATCTCAGCTTCTCTCTGTCTCTGTCTCGTGTGTTCTGTGTATTTCCAGGCTATAGAAACCATTCTGGTTTATCATCTAAGAGGCAAACAGCACAGACCACAACTCTCCCTTTTTCTTTTTTTCTTTTTTTTTTTCCTCCCATGACTGACTATTCTGCTTGTCCCTGACAAGGCTCCCAGGTAATCCAGAACAGGGATGAGCAGTGGTTCCTTATTGAGAAGCTCCCAGCCTTTGTTCCAGTATCCCAGGGGCCCAAGGGTAAGAGAAGCAAGGTGTGAAAGAGGCAGTGTTGTGCTGAGGGCAGAACTCCTTTTTCCAGGGAGCAGCTTGTGTCCCAGCCAGGCAGATCTGTCATTTACAGATCCCTCTGCCCTAGCTTTGACACTTTGAGCAGTTGCAGATGAACATTAATTGCCCAAATGACTCCAAGCTCAGAATATCAGCTGAATTGAAGCAGACAGCCATCTGACAGAGAGATTTCCATCAATATTCCCAGTCCTTGGAATGCAACAGAGAAGATTACAATGTGATCCTGAGCTCACTCTGGCAGAGATGGGCCCACATCTCAGGAGAGGACTGCACTCCAGCCAGGAGTTCTGTCCCAGCACAGGGATGCACATGCAGATACAGCCCAGCCTTGGGGAGGGTGCAGACAGTTGTCACATTTCCTTCTCCATGGAAGGGGGAAACAATAATGCTCTTTGCTTGCCTTTTAAAATAGACATAAAATTTCAAACCAAAGGGTTTTTTCAGTCTAGGTTGGCAGCTGTAATTTTAAAGGAAAATCTTTTGCATGTCTGAATTTGATCAGTACATTAAAAAGTAAAAGAGAAGCATGAATTGATGATTTGGTGATTGTTCAATCACAGAATCACAGAATGACATGATTTAGAGGGACCTAAAAGCCCATCCAGTGCCACCCCTGCCATGGCAGGGACACCTTCCACTGTCCCAGGCTGCTCCCAGCCCCAGTGTCCAACCTGGCCTTGGGCACTGCCAGGGATCCAGGGGCAGCCCCAGCTGCTCTGGGCACCCTGTGCCAGGGCCTGCCCACCCTGCCAGGGAATATTTTTTTTCCCAATATCCCATCTAAACTGACTCTCTGGTAGTGGGAATCCATTCTCTTTTATCCTGTCACAACAGACTCCTTTAAAAAAGACCCATCTCTATCTTCCTTGCGTGTCTTTTTAACCTTAAGGCTACTGGAGATCCCTTCTTTCAAGCAGATAATGATGAAAAAAAGTGGTCTAAAAAGATATCAAATTATGGCTGACCATTGGATATCAAGTGGCATGAACAAAAAAAATGCACAGTCAGTCTTGTACCTGCCCCAGAGCAATAACCTCAACAAAACTCTGATGCCCACCAAGACAGCAGAAAAAGCAAGCAGGGAAGGGGATTTGGTAGAATTATGTTCTCTCTTTTGCCCCATACTTGTAAATATTTACATGTGCATTGCTTTTGAAATGCTCTATGTTAGTTTGGATCCAGCTAAGCTGACTCCATTTCCTTTAAGAATGAGACAATATTCCAGACTGTTTAATGTTCCTGAGGTGGATTTCTCCAGGATGTAACACACTTATTGGTGTTCTCAACTGAGCCTTGAGCACATCTGAATCATTTAAGGGTTCACCCTTGTCTAGTTAAAAATCAGTGTTTGAATATCTATCAGTATGCAAAACACTAATTTGCTAGCAGAATTAGAGCTCCTTATTATACCAGGAAGAATTTAAGTTTTAATTAGCATTTCCTCTAGTGTACTAAACCCACTGAGACTACTAGACTTACTAAAATTTAATTAACTTGACAAAAGATCCTAATTGTTTTCATGCCACTAGTCCTTAGTGGGACTAAAAATAATACCCTTCAAATTAAGTGTCTGCAACCCACCTTCCTTTTGAATGTCCTACATACATCAAATTGGTTGGCCTACATATAATTATAGCTGGTAGGAAGCCTTGCCCACTCTGAATCAAGATTGTTTGCTCAAAAATGGATATTTTTATGGCAATGCACAGTGATGAAAACCTACTATTTAAAAGGCCTCACCTAACATTAATTCTTTCCACCATCTTATTAAGTTTTGGAGGTTTATTGATTTATCTTGATGCACAAACTAATCAACAAGATGTAACATTCATTTAAATTAATATAGAAGCCTAATATTGGCAATAGAAAAGAAAGATTAATGTATTGGTAGCGCAACTATGATAAACAGTATATATCTATATGAAGTGTAGTGTGAAATTTGGAATTAAAATAAAAGTACTCCCTGCTCAGGATGCTTCTCATATTTTTATCTCTTTCCCAGTTGAGCTGCTCACATCATTCCAAAGCTTTGCTCACTTTGAGACACTCATCATGAAAGAAATGTGAGTGTGGAAAGCATTAGGACACAGCCTTAGGAGCACTGGGGACAGCTCTGTTACAGGAGTTTGCATGCAGAACAGAGGAACGGCAATCCAAGGAATGCTTTGGCTATGGATGTCTGCAGACAGGGTTTAAGGAGAAGGGATCAAGGAAAAGTACCTGAGCTCTTTTGCCCAGATAAGGATTCCTTTGCGAGCATCCCTACATTACAGGAATCAGATCTGTTTGTCTTTTACCTCCAAAATTTAAAGAATGAATCAGCTTGGAAATCAAATAAAATCCATCACTTGTTCTTCCTCTGCTGAACTTTGTTGGGACAAAATATCCCTGAAGTGCCCAGAAATCAGTGCTCATACAGATGTGTGTTTGGCCATGTAATCCATTATGTGGATGTTCTTTGAAGAAACTGTGGTTTTGGGAAGGCTCAAACTCCACTGCCTCCTGCAATAACACAGTTCAGGCTGAGGCTGCACTACTGTGAATGCAAGAGAATATAAAATAGCTGCATTGTTACATCCTCTCAGCACTGGGAGGGAGAAACCTGTAAATCTCTGTGCATCCACAGCCTTTGGCTCCTTTTTCTGCCCAAACATCTGGCTGCTTTCTCACTTTCTCACATCTGAATACTAAGGAGATTATCTTGGCTGATGAACCATCCAGACTGTCTGTTCAACACCTCTTTTCCGCTTTCCTCGCCAAGTTCCTCCTTTGTTTCCTTCCCTCTCAACTGGAACCACAAGGTACTCTCCACCCCCAGTTTCCATCCAGATTTATGGATGTGAGCTCAAGGTACCCAAGTACAATTGCATTGTACTGCAATTATTAGAATCTCCTGAATATACGTACATAAAATATTTTTAATGAACAACACCATAGAGTTCACATTCATAACTTTTGCCCTAATAAATAAAGCCTTTTTTGTGAGCCTTTCACTAAAAAACCACCAGATGTCTGTATGTGTCTCTTTAAGACAAATATTTAAAATTAAACTCTCATTAACTTTTCTCTGCATGTATAAAATAGTGAACTCTAAACACTTGTCAGAGGCATAAGTTTAGTACATAAAATTTAAAGAAAACCTGGTATACAGTCAATAACATGGGACTGCAGGCCACCAAATATTCACTGCAGAAACTTTTATGCATTTGGAAGAAATTAAGTTCATGTTTGTAGGAAAATGTTCACCTTTGTCCCTGTAGATAACATCTTATGAACAATAAAAATCTAAAGTAAACTTCGTTCCTCTTCCCATCTCTGCCTTGTATTTGATTTCTTTCCTGTGGCTAATGAATCATTTGCAACTTTAGATAAAACACAGGGATTTTATCTCCTGGGTTTAACAATTGTGAGGATCAGATTGGAATCCTCTCACATACTTATCATCACTTCTTAGAATGCACTGACTTTTAAAAAAGCTGCTTTCAGCAGTTTTTCGTGGCCTGACCTCCTGTTCACCTTGAGCATTCAGACACATAATATCTCTAATGAAAGAGAAGGTATTTTATTAAAACAATTCATTATAATCCAGTTTTCTGATCCAGCATTTTTGCACACCTTTAGAGCCTTACATTTGACCAGAACAATTTATGAATTTAGAAAATTGAAGCGTAATTGAAAATTATAATGTGCAAAAGCAGTTGTGATTAACATAATGTGGAGACAGGTAATAGGAATGGCAAAGACTCAGAGAAGAAAATAAATTACTTCAAGCTTGTGAAGTTTAAATGTCTTTATCCAAATATAAGTCATCAATAACAGAGGGTTTTTTGAGAATGCTGAGAACACTTACAAAATCATCTCATTATCTTTCACTGAGAACACTGATAATTTCATTTGGATGTAGTCTTGCTCTGTTCTAACATCTTTCTTTTCTTATGCAGATGAATAGTTTTTAAATGGTGTACTTTTGATATTTTATTTTAAAATTGTTTGTCCACTATAAAGTAAAAACAATTGGTACTAAATTCAGAAGGAACCTTTTGAGAGAAATTCTTTAAAAAGAGAACACATGCTCAGTTTTAAATGAGTCTGGTGTCTTAGGTACACTGCAGTTTCTCCTTTTTTATAGAAAATGTAAGATTTAACTCTGTCTGGTTCAAGCAAAGGAATAATTCATTATGGAGTAATTTATCAGGACTTTATTTCTTTTTTCTGTTAATAGGTGATGGAAGGATAGGTATGGTATAGTTCCCTTAAATGGAAAACTGTGATAGAAAAACAAATCTGTGGTTTGGATTGGGATTCGATTTAGGAGAGATAAGAAAAATATATGATTGGGATGAATCTCTGATATTTGCCCAGGAAAAAAACTTTGTATAACAGTCTCTTAACCAATTTAAATATCAGTATAATGAATATTCATTTCCTGCTGCTTAAGAAAAAGCATTAAAAAAAACCTGAAGAAGGAATAGCCTAGTAAGTGTTAATATCTCTCTCTTGAAATCAGTTATGCTGATTTACACTTCAGGCCTGAACAACAGAAATCATACATTTTTGTAAAGAAAAACAGTTTATACTTTAATTATCAAATCCCTTTGAATTCCACAGTGACAGATTTTTCTGGGAATGAAACAGCATCAGGCTGGAAGAACATTGGTGCCATGAGGAAGGAATAGCTGCTTCTCAAAGGTTTGCCAGCCCTGAGCATAAGATACAAAATTGAAAAGAAAAGTCAATATTTGGGTAGGAAAAATCCCAAACTGATGGAAAAACATCTGCTCCATTTAGAAACTAATGGAAAATATCAGTGCAATCAAAAGAAATAGTGCAATTAAAAGACAGGGAATTGCTGAGGAAATATAGTTGGTGGAAAATGTTTATTAACTTTGAACATCTATGAGAATTGTGTAGACATTCCTCTTCAATCACCAGAAACACAAGTAATGCTCTAGTACATGCAAACAGTGATTTTTAAAGCAGATCTTACCAAATTTAACATTAATTCATAGAAACCATCACAGCCTCAGTGTTACAGGACTTTTTCCTCTGGATTTTTCAATAAATGGAAGACACAGATTCTATTTACAAGGGGAAAGAGCATGTTGTTCTTATTCAAGAAAATATCCTTATGTTCTCTGAACCTAAACAAAAAGTAATAATAATTTGTCTTCATGTCTGCAACAACCACAAAGCCATGAGTATATATAGGTATTTTCTGAGTATATTGGCCAAAATCACAGGGTTCTCTTCCAAACTTTACAGAATTCAGGGAGTTTTGTGTGCATGGACAGTTTGGTTTTCATTACAGCAGGATATGGGATGGAAGAGAACTCATCCCACTCTTGACTGCATTATCCCAAATTCATCCACAGCTCCCCAGACTTCATGGAACAGAGGCTGCAGAGCTGGAATACAAATATGAGCTGAAGAAAACCCAGTTAGAAGTGGATCTGAGCATTAACCCATGGTAACTGTGATTAGATTGGAAGGCAGAACTTGCAGCAGAGAGTTCAGGCTGCATTTAATCCCCTCCGTCTTGTTTCAGACTGAAAGTGCCCAGGACTGTGGTCATCCACTGGTCTGAGCCCATTGTGACCATGTTCACAGGGGTTCTTGGATGAGGCAAGAGACAAGAATGTTGACTCCATGATCAGAAGGCTTGATTTATTATTTTATAATATATATATATTACATTATAACTATACTAAAAAGAAAAGGAAGGAAAAGGTTTCCTCAGATGCTAACTAAGCTAAGAATAGAAAAGAAAAGAATGATAACAAAGGCAGCTCTTTTGGACTCTGTCCGAGATAGCTCGGTCCTTGATTGGCCATTAATTATAAACATCCAAGAGGGGCCAATCACAGGTGGACCTGTTGCATTCCACAGCAGCAGATAACCATTGTTTACATTCTGTCTCTGAGGCCTCAGCTTCTCAGAAGGAAAAATCCTAAAGAAAGGATTTTTAGTGAAAAGATGTCTGTGACAGCCCATCATTGCTCTGAGCTCCACATGGGACCTCTCTGGACAGAAGAACTCAGTTCCTGATTTAGGATGCAGGGTGAATATCAAAACTCTCAGCTAAAAGCTTATACAGCTTATACAGTTCTCAGTAAACATGTGGCCCTAAACCCAGATCATCTTAATTCTCATGGGTTTAAGACTTGACTTGATTCAAGTCACTCATCAGTGACAAAACTGATGTTTGTGACTTAAAACCTGACCCTGGCTGCTTCAAAGCAGGACCTGAAAATCAGCTCCAGAGGTTATTGAACTCCCCTTAATCTCATCTCTGATTAAGTTCTATAGGAAATAGTAACCACAGAGAACCTCAAAATTTCCTATTAGATGTAATTCAAGGCACATATCTGAATTTATGAATCCTGTAGTAAATAGCTAAATATTTTGAGAATGATAATATTATGTGAGAATATTTGAACCTGATGGAAAATTTTAGCTGGAATTTTCTTCTAAAGTAATGTGACATCAGATATCCTATTCAATCTCTGAATATACTAGATAAGCATGTTCATTACCATTTCTGATTCAAGAATTTGCTTAGTTAGCCATCTGTTCTTTTATTTGTAAGAATTAATTAGATTTAAGTATTGATATATGATTGACCACAAATCAGGAAGTCTCTGATTTATGCTTATACTTTTTTTTGGTCTTGGTTTTGAAAAATTGATTGTAGTAGGAAATAGAAAAAAAAAAGAAAAAAAAAGAAAAAAAAAGAAAAATAAAGGTAGGCACATGCTGACCACCTTGAAACATTGATTGGAAAATGCTGGGATCTGTAGACCCCAACAGGACTTGATAGGCAGGAGCATTGTCAATATATGCAACCTGAATTCTGAATTAATATTTTAATAGAATTTATTTGCAGAGCTAGAAGAGCAGGATATAGGACGTCTGTCCTTGTCACCTGCTGATGTGTGATCCTGTGCATGTCCCTTTGCACCTCAGATTTCCCAATACCAGCCAAAGTCCTGCATTCCCTTTTGTCTCCATTTCCCTCTGGTTCTGTCACCTCTGGAGATCAGCTTCATTGTGGATCTCAACACACAAAGAAGGGGGTCTGACTCCTGATATTGGGCTCCCAGGGAGATGGGTTACAATTCTCTAGTCCCAGGCCCAGGCCCATAAAATGTAATGCTCAAATTCCAGTTTTAAATGTCCTGCTGACTGTCTAACCATGGAACCTGACTGTGTTCACATGATGATAAATCTAGGGCTGCTCTCCTTGTTGTTGTTATGTTTATGTTGTCTATCTGCCTATATTAAAACCAGACTTCCCTGGTGGAATATTGATGTTAAAAAAAGACCTCACCCAAACCAGGAATAGCTCAGAAAATGCTCTCTTTACTTGTCATGGTTAAACTGGTCCTACTAGTTACCCTTCCTGAAAAGATGGAGATCTCTCAAGGAGCTGCTGCTGGTGCCTGATGGGCAGATCATTCTGTAGATAAGCAAGTCCTGGAAGCCTTCTTCCAAAACAATGTCCAAAAATGTCTGAAATGCTGGAAAAGGAGAGCTCCACTGACCAGAAATTAGACCCAGCAGGCTCTGCAGGGACACTGGGGATGGAGAACTCAGAACTGCAAAATGATTTCTTGGTTATGCACAAAGCCTGTTCAGATTTCTTTTATAGGAAGATCAAAGGCTATGGAGGGAAATGCAGTTTGAACCCCAGTAGAAGGGAGTGTGCTGCATTCAAAGCAACCATGCTCTGGAGTGCAAGGGGGAGGAACTGAATTTATAGTTAATGGCTCAGTTGTACATTGTCTCTTCAGAGGTCCCAGGTGCCACCAGACCTCAGTTCAGACACTGTTGTTTTGTTTCCTGAGTTCACTTTTTGAAGTTTTATCTCAGATCAAGAAAGGGGTGGACAAGAATATTGATGGTACCAATGGAAGCAATCAATTAATATGCTTGGTATTTTGGTTCTAAATTCATAATTATAGGTGAAATCACCCTTTCTGAAGAGCTGCCAGGAGCACTCATGTAGGGCACAGGCTTTATGCTGGCCTGCACAGAAGATAATTTGTGTTTTCAACAGTGTTTTCTTGTTTGATTTATGTAGATCATGCAGCCAAATGCTTTGTATTTTTAGCTGACATGAAAAGACTTTCTCAATACAATGTGGTTTAGAAAAATCCATTCAGTCAGGAAAAAAGGTTGTGATGACCCATTAAAGAAACATTCCTTAAACCCCAGCAGTTTAATTTAAAAACATCTTCTTTCTTCAGTCTGTTAATCCTAAAGAAGCCCTGGACATTTTTGAACTATGCAACTAATCCTGAGAATGCTCACCCATGCAAATTGTTGCTTAGAATGGGAATAAAAAATTATGCTGTCAGGTTTCATATCTGGGATATAGAGTGTAGCATTGTGTGTCCTGTATGGGTTTATTGTAAAGTTGGTTATTTTTTATAAGTTAAGAATTTGGTTTGACCCTCAGTTCCCCCCATGTTCTCCCTCATAATCGTTCGTTCCTTCCACCAGTTACCTGTCCCTCATTGTAACCAACCCCCTTTCCTTTCTAGAAATTTCTACGTCAATCTTCCCTTACCTAACATATGATTTGTCCCCTGAGCCTTTTCCCTCCCCTGGGCCCTTCCTATTGGTTCTGTGTGTCCCTCACTCCTCCCCTGGGTTTTGTTCATTGGTCCCTGGTGTCCCCGTTACACCCTCCCCTTTATCAGTGCCTCCCTAACGGTTTGCCCTGACACCGTTACTGGCCCCACCTGAGTCAAATAAAGCGCCTTGGCATCCACATGCGTGTCCACTCCTTCCTTCCTTCCTTCCTTCCTTCCTTCCTTCCTTCCTTCCTTCCTTCCTTCCTTCCTTCCTTCCTTCCTTCCTTCCTTCCTTCCTTCCTTCCTTCCTTCCTTCCTTCCTTCCTTCCTTCCTTCCTTCCTTCCTTCCTTCCTTCCTTCCTTCCTTCCTTCCTTCCTTCCTTCCTTCCTTCCTTCCTTCCTTCCTTCCTTCCTTCCTTCCTTCCTTCCTTCCTTCCTTCCCCTCAGTGCTTTGCAGTCCTGCTCTCGCCTGCGCCACCACGCCGCAGATGGAGCCACTACTCAGGGTTCTCGCAGAGGACCTGGGAGTGGCAGGATTTGTGCTCTCCAGCGGTCACTCTGGGAGCGGCTGGCCGGGACCTGTCAGCTCCAGTGGCCGCGGTACGGGACTGCAATAGAGGACTTCGCATTTTAGATTACAGAAATGTCACTAATCTTCTGAGGGGATGAAACACATTTTAACCTTGTCCAAGTACTCCTTTTGCTGTCATTAAGGTAAACAGAATGAATATTAAGAGGAGAGTTTGGCCTGTTAAGGATGGAAGGCAGTATCTGTACCAAAATGCAGTTCAGAACACTGAAGTTGGCCTGCTTGGCTGAAAATCCTAAAATGCATTAACCTGCCAAATGCCATAAGGAGCTGATGGGAGTTTTTAAAGGTATGAGGCTAAAACTTCCTTCAACACTTGCAGAGTAGAGGATGCCTGCTGATGGAATGGGGCAGGATTGATTTGCTAATGGATGTTTGTCCATTTACATCCATGGATCTTCCAGCCACAAGGTAGCAGATATGGTGGGAACTTCCATTTGTTGTGGGAAGAGGAGGAGAGCATGAGATCATGGCCCTGGATAATATGGCCATAGTAAATCATTCATTATTGTGATGTATATATAGTCCTTGCCTTGGGTTACCTTCAGCAATGTGAAACGTGACAGGTTGTTTCTTTATTTCTAATGATTAAATAGACAAAAAGCATAAGATATCTTCTGTTTTCCATTTCTCCTTTTTGGGACTTTTATCTACCATTGTTTTCAGCTTCCTGAGGGTGTTCTTTATTTAAAATAATGGAAGAATGGGGAAGAAATGAAGAAGGAAGGAAACAGCAGAGAATGGAGACAGAACTCCTTCTCCAACCACTGTGTGAATCTTCTGACATGCCTTGACATTGCTCCTCTCATACAGATTTAAAATATGTATTTCAAAACTTCTCCATGCCCCTAAGCCATAAATATTTAATTCTCAGTATTACCATCAATCAGCTTAGAGGATCTATGAAAGATACTGGTGGTAAAAGCTTCTTGTGCTATTTGCTGTAGACCTCCAAAAGCACTCCAGTTTCTCAGAGAGCTTCTGAGGAGCTGCTGGCACAGGGGGGGTGTTGATTATTGGCTCCCTGGGACTCTCGGACACCTCTGCCTGGATCAGAGAGATGAGAGGCAGCCCAAGAGCAGAGCTTTGTGCAAGGCAGGCAAAGGTTGGCAGCATGCAGGAATTCCTGCAAGGAGCAGGAGAAAGGCAGCAGCTCCCTCTGGGGCAGGATAATGGGCTGCAAAGGGGAGCCAGACAGTGAAGGAGCATTTTGTAGTACTCAGGCAAAAACAAGAGACAAGACAGATGATGTGAGAGGGTTAGAAAAAAGGCAATAACAAGAATCCACAGAGAAAGGAAGCTTAAAGTGTGTCAAGTTTTGGGGTTTTTTTATAAAGTATAGTTTAATTTATCATCCATAACAGAGGGCTAGTATCAGGAGGGTTTTTTTTATTTATTGGTTTTGCTACCAAAATACACCGTACTTTGGACAGCAGGTGAGGGAGGGGATTCTCCCCCTTTACTCTGCTATCCTGAGATTTCACCTGGGCTGGGGTGGTGCCACCTGTGAACAGTTCTGGTGTCCAGACATAAGAAGGACATGGAACTGTAGGAGAGAGTCCAGAGGAGGCCATGGAGGTGCTGAGGGGACTGGAGCAGCTCCCCTGTGGAGCCAGGCTGGGAGAGCTGGGGCTGCTCAGCCTGGACAGGAGAAGGTTGTGTGGAGAGCTCACAGCTCCTTCCAGGCTCTGAGGGGCTGCAGGGAACCCAGAGAGGAACAATTCCTCAGGAACTGCAGTGACAGGAGCCAGGGAATGGCTGCCAGTGCCAGAGGGCAGGGCTGGATGGGATCTTGGCAATGAGGAATTGTTCCCTGGCAGGGTGGGCAGGCCCTGGCACAGGGTGCCCAGAGCAGCTGGGGCTGCCCCTGGATCCCTGGCAGTGCCCAAGGCCAGGTTGGACACTGGGGCTGGGAGCAGCCTGGGACAGTGGAAGGTGTCCCTGCTCTTGGCAGGGAGTGGAATGAGGTGAGCTTTAAGTCCCTTCCAACCCAACCCACACTATGATTCTATAATTTGCCATTCTGATCAAAGCTCATTTCTCTATCCCAGCAGTATCACCAATTCATCCAGTACATCTAACAGTCCAGTATTTAGTTAAAATAATGCTCACACTCAGGGGTACAGGAAAATTCAGATAGGTTGGTTAGAGCAGCTTGTTCTGCAAATGTGAGCTATTTGTGATAATTAGCACAAAACATCTACTGTAGCCAGGCAGTTTCTGTGTCTCAGGGACATTTCTTCCATGTAAAGCAGAACAGAGTGCAGGAATTTGCATTGCTCAGTCATCCATGTATTCCAGTGCCATGCCATGTGAAGAGTCCAGAAACACATGCTCCACAAAACTGAAAAATTGCATCTTAGAGTAACTTTATCGTTTTCTCAGCCTGTGCTTAGAATTTCTGGTACAGAGAAAGTAGGGTTTTTTCACTCAGTTTCCACTTGAAGTCACTGAAATACTTTTCTGGAGTAAAATGCCATCCCACAGGTTGCCTTCCTGACCAGCCAGGGAGCTTTGTTATTTACAGATCTAACTATCTGTAAGTGCCCTGCATGGAAATAAAGGTGGCTTTACTTTGCAAATGACATTTGCAAGGCAAGGCATGAGGCAGTCTTGGGAGAATTCTGTAAATAGGGGTTGATTCATAGAACCTGGGAGTCATTGGAGGGGAAAAATAAATTGGCTTTAATGAGCTTTGACTTAGTATTCAAAGTAGGAAATTTTGACACGTTTGGGAGTACTTTGCATTAGTGTGAATGAGCCAGGAGCACAAATCCTTGGAATGGGAATTATTTCATAATGATGGTAGGCTGACATCACTGAATGGGTCTAAGTGCATCACTGTTAGTGGGAAAAGTAAGGGAAAGAGGTCCTTCAGGGCATGACAATATAGAGTAGAGCCTGGCATGGAGTCTCAAGAAGGGAATACCTACAACATCTCCCAGATGTGGGTGGGCACTGCCTAAAAACCCAGGGGTGCTTTCTTCCATAGGAGCCTCTATTAACTGGTGGCCATGGAGGGAGAACTGCAGAAAAATGACAAAAATGTCAGGGATATCCTGCTTGACATGGAGGTATGGCCACAACTGAAAATCACCTCCAGGAACTCAAGGAAAAATGGTTTCTTTGGGTCAGGAAGAAGGGTTTAGAAAGGTTCTCAAGGAGCTTTTATTGGAAGAGTCATTTGGAGTGACATTTTGAGGCTGCAAGGACACATCATCCACTTCTTACAAGTGTATGAGTCCTGAGAGATCCCACACCACCAATGTGTGCAGTACTCATTTCCTAAATGACAGCAGCAAAACATAAACTTGGGAAGCAACACAGTTTCATATGGAGTTGGTCTTTCTGGTGAGGATTAGTTACTTCTAATTGGAGACAAAGCAGCAAAAATAAAAATATTGCATTTTTTCATGGTAAGAAAATGATTTTTAACATTTTGGTGTCAAATTATGTGCAGAGGTACAATGATCTTATTTGCTGCTGGGCATAAGTGGGCACTAAAATTTGTGCCATGCTCACTTCTGAGAGGCAGCATTCTAATCCAAAAGCATAAGATTTTTAAAAAGGCATTAAAGAGATATTTTTATTGGGCAAGTGAGAATTTTGGTGCCTATAGATATTTTTAAAAATCCCACTAAATGCCCTACAACAGTGAAGTAGCTTAAGAATGAAGGTTTGTAATTCCTCAAGGAAGAGAAGGCACCTCCTTCACCCCCAGGTCTGTGAGATCTGGCCATGCCTTTCTCATGGACTTGGGCCTTTAATGTCAAGGCTGTTATACCTTGACATTAAAGAAAAAGAAAAGCAACTCTGTGAGGGGACTTTTGCTAGTTTAAAAATCTTAAAAGTACCGTCTCACTAGGGAGGACGTTTGGAAATAAAGGGATAAGCTAATTATTTATAATTAGGTCAGACTGAGTAGGCTGATTGCCATAATTAACACAGCCTAATGACTGGCCGAGGGGATTGTACTTGGCTGTACCGGGTGAAATCTGGTCAAATGGATCTTGATTGTGCTGTGCTGGTGTGAGAGCATCCCCAGCCCAGGCAGGCTGGGAGCAGGGAGTGTGTGGGTCAGGGAAAGAGGTGTGGGTGACTGTGCTGGAGGGCCCAGTTGGGATGGTGCTCCTGGCAGGGCTGTGTGGGCTGGGACAGCTCTCGGAGTGAGCGGTGAGGGATTGGGTGAAGGTTTAGAGGGACTGGGTGAAGGGTTAGAGGGACTGGGTGAAGGTTTAGGGAGCCATGCACCAAAGCAAACAGCAGCACCTGGGCTGGGAGAAGGGTTAGGGAGCCATGCACCAAAGCAAACAGCAGCACCCGGGCTGGGTGAAGGTTTAGAGAGCCATGCACCAAAGCAAACAGCAGCACCCGGGCTGGGTGAAGGGTTAGGGAGCCCTGCACCAAAGCAAACAGCAGCACCCGGGCTGGGAGAAGGGTTAGGGAGCCATGCACCAAAGCAAACAGCAGCACCCGGGCTGGGTGAAGGGTTAGAGAGCCATGCACCAAAGCAAACAGCAGCACCCGGGCTGAAAAGAG
This sequence comes from Molothrus ater, assembly GCF_012460135.2. NCBI lineage: Eukaryota > Metazoa > Chordata > Aves > Passeriformes > Icteridae > Molothrus > Molothrus ater. The sequence continues at coordinate 499,136 of NC_050489.2, forward strand.
ATCACTGGAAAGCAGAGGAGCGTTCCTGCGGCTCAGGGAACCGAGGGCACGTCCCAGACTGAGCTAACCCAGGGTAAATACTGCTCAGAGAGAATGAGCCAGGAACATTCCCAGTCCCACAGCCACTTGCAAAGTTTAAAAGCTTCTTAAGTACCTTTCATCAGTTTTGCTCACCTTTGGGCCGTGGGAAGGGAATTGAGGTTTCTTTTCAGAGGACTGTTCCACCAGGCGAGGCCTGATGACCTGAACATCTCATGAGCAAAAGATAACAACCATCAATGACCATCAACTCCAAACATCGCTGCCATGGTTGAAAAAGAGAGAAAAATGGTCTGGGAAACAGAGAGAAGAAAGAGGACCTAATCAGCATCAGAGGATCCATATGCAATAGGAAACCAAATACTGAGAACTGCACAACTTACGACCAATGAACATTTAACCAATGAATTTCTATGGATTTTGACTGTATAAAATATGTGAAAAATATGGTAAAAATCATGTATCATGGAATTATTTTCTCTGCACAATGTGGGCTATGTGTGGATTAAAGTATTTCTGTTGCACGTCCTAGCCAGAACAACATTCTGGCTAGAATAAAGTAATGCCTAACACTAAAAATTTATTTTCTAACTCTAAAAATGTTTTTGGAGAGTTTTTGTTTTCCCCACAGTTTTGGTGACATCAGGCATCATTGTAGCACAGGAAAATGCTTGCTCTTGTGCTTTGCTCACCAAATAGAAGTTGCCTGAGAAGAGAAGACATAAAAATGACTGGTATAAATAATTTCATACATAATAGGTGATAGGAAAGAGACCTTCCTGAGACCTTGTGTAGCTCAATAAAAAGATTATTTCCATCTTTACTGACATCAGGCCCAAATGTTTTAATGTTTTAAGATCTCCTCGTCTTTCATAGGTATTTGGTAGGATGGTGAGGGAAAATAAACAGTCCCAACTCCATTGCTCTGACCTGAGTAATGTTGGTGCCTCTCTGGTGCCCCTTTGGAAATGTGGCTGGGTGTGGGGGCCTGTACTCAGAGTTGAAGTGATTGTCTGAGGAAACAAAATTCTTAGAGGATCTGCAAGACCCACAGTTGTCAGATGCACAACCAAAATACAGATTACTGGAGCTGTGTGACAAATACAGACTCTTGACATTGATGGCCATTTTCCCATCGCATATTGCTTTCATCAAAGTATCCATGGCTCCCCAAAAAGACAAACACAATGCTTTACAAAAATCAAAGGGTTTTTTTTGACAATTTTTAAACATATTTCCCTGCTCCTATTTGCATAAGATTTCATTTGGAAGTTTATTTCAAATTCAGGTAAACTCCCTTTGAACTGTACAAAAGTGTTGTTGAAATACTGAAATACAAAATGAAGTGTTCAGTGCAGATCAAAGTAAAGGCTTCAAATACATGCTTGCCCATCCCCCAAACTTTAAAAATATCGTTCTTACAAACTTACCTTTTTTTTTTTTTTAATTAATGAAAAGCAAGGCAAAAACTTAATCTGGAGGTGACATGGACAACCTCCTGATCAAACTCAGCCAGAAGCTCCCAGTGCCACAGCACTGTATGAGCATCTCTCACTAGAATGACTGTTAAAAATGACCTTGGAAATGCAAATTTTGGTAACTTAGCACAGTTAGGTGCTCAGAGGGCAGTTTTCCCACTTGCTTCTCTGATGGTCACTCTCCCCAGGCTACCACCAGCACCTCATTTGTCAAAACCCCAATTATCCAGTGTGTTAAACATTCTCTGGGGTGCAGAGCTTTGACATGTCCTGGGACCCCAGGAACAATAATGCTGCACTGTCTTACAGCCACAGAGTGCTTTAGAGAGGGGCATTGTACCCTGCAACCCCCAGGTGATGTCAGCCTGGAATTGGCCCTTGGAGGAGCCACGGCAGAACTGGGAACGCAGTGAATGAGAGCCATTGGAACTGGTGCTGAAAGAAAAGCCCTTGTAACCAAGAATGGTCATTATAGATGCATATATATACATATATATATATATATATATATATATTGCACATCCACATTTTAAACTAATGATGACTTTTAGGCACAGTGTAATTACAGCACCAGTGGGAACCCATATGTCAGCAAGCTTTCTAATGGAAAGGTTGTGCCTACAAAATGAAGCCATATATTCCCATTAATTGAAGCAGTTCATTTCCAGTTACACAATATTAGTTTTAATGGTGGGACTCATAGAATGTCCATGATTTTTTTTCTTTTTTCTATTGCTCTATGGTGTTAAGGTGGCATAATTTAAACTGAGCTGAGTGATACTGGTGCCAGCATGGTTGTGAATATAAGTGACTTTCAGGGTGCTTGTCTGTGAGGTGGGGTCAGAATAACCTTGGAGGAATGGTCTGTCAGCACTGCCTGCACAGCCAGAGCAGAGAGGATTAGCAAGAGAAATTTTGATTAAGGTATTTACTACTAATGACTGCCTTCAAAATTGCCTTTTATCTACAGCTTTTCAAAGCATTTTCTATTCATTAGGCCTTATAAAACCTTGGTAAAATTGGTAGAAGATATAGAAATGCAGATATCTCTGTGCCAAAGCACACAGAAACACTTTGACAGAAAAGGGCAGCGGTACACACTGAACATTATTTAAAATAGGAATTGCACAATGTTACAGTGATGCTATCATTCCGTTAATTAGAGTTAGACCAGAACAGGAGAACAGTCCTGCTGTTATGAAAAATAGTGCAGAATGATCAGTAAATAGTCCTCAGGGCTTGTGTTTTGTGTAGTAGCAGTGAGACAGATGTATGTTATGCAGTGATATAAAAAAAAAAAAAGTTAAGAATAAGAATGGCACCTGTTCTTTTATTGTAATGAAATCTGCTTCCCAAACTGCCATCCCCAAGAGATAAAAGCAGTGAGTCAGACCTACTAAACTGCTAAGCTGAAAACACTTAGTTTTAAAAAATTATAAATGTAGGGTCTTTTTTTAAAGAGCCTTTAGAGTCAGTTTTCCTTTTCTCTGCAGCCTCAAAAGAAAGAAAGAAAGAAAGAAAGAAAGAAAGAAAGAAAGAAAGAAAGAAAGATAGAAAGAAAGAAAGAAAGAAAGAGATCGAGAAAGCTGAAGACAAATCCACAAAGATGTTCAGTCTGGTGGTGTTCAAGAGAGGCCAGGACCAGTCCTGCAGCTGCTTCAGAATGTGAGGGCAGGGAAGAGAAGTTGGTATTTGGAGACTCTGTTATGGCAGTCATGATCAACAAAGACTTAGATAACAGATTTTTTGGTAAGCTCTATTTCCTTCCTTCCTTCCTTCCTTCCTTCCTTCCTTCCTTCCTTCCTTCCTTCCTTCCTTCCTTCCTTCCTTCCTTCCTTCCTTCCTTCCTTCCTTCCTTCCTTCCTTCCTTCCTTCCTTCCTTCCTTCCTTCCTTCCTTCCTTCCTTCCTTCCTTCCTTCCTTCCTTCCTTCCTTCCTTCCTTCCTTCCTTCCTTCCTTCCTTCCTTCCTTCCTTCCTTCCTTCCTTCCTTCCTTCCTTCCTTCCTTCCTCCCCTCCTCCCTCCCCTCTCTCTGTCTCTCCACACAAATTCAAACTTTAACAGGTTAATTTTCACTGTTGATGTTTAAATTCCTCCTCCTTTGGAGTACCCCAAGAATTCAGCAGTTGCTATAGGAGCAATGTTTAAGGGCTATCAAAACCATTAGTCTATCCTATAAAAACACAAGCGGTTTAATAGTTGAAGGCTGCCAAAAGATACAGTAATCTGTTGGAAACCTGAAGTTCTGTGCACATGTGTCAGAGTGAGTCAATTTACATTAAATAAAAAAAAAAAAAAGAGCAAATTTTTTACATGGAAATGATTTGTGGAAGGAATCTCAGAGAATGTCTGAATACTTTTAAAGGGAAAGATGTACAGATAATGCTCAGGATGACTTGCAGATTCAGCCATGCCTGCTCTGAGGGCCACAGGAATTCTGTGCATCTCTGAGTGCCAGCTCCTCCCTGCAGGGCTCTGAAGATGTGGTAAGAATGAAGGGTCATCATCACAGTGAGTAAAATGTTGCATCCAGCTTGGGTGGCTTCCAGGAAATTCTCATATTTAGTTCATTTGCTTATTGCTTTGCCATTTCTGCTTGTTAAACCAGCCAGTGTGAAACTCAATTGCAGATAAATAAATAAATTAATTGATAAATATTCAGTGATGCAGAAGAAGGCTGGATAAGAGCTGGCACACTGAGAGCTGAGGAGGAGGGTGCAAGAAGGCTCTTTACAGCCCTCCCCCATAGCTTTTCTAATGGTTGGTAGAGGGAACCTATAGAAATTTGCTTTTTGATTTTTGGACACTGTGAAAATCCCCACTAGACTTGTCTAAGGGCCTGACTGTGTCCATAATGGTTGTATTAAGATTGCTATGAAAAAATCACCGAAGGGTTTTCTAGGTAAGTCAGTCTGTAAGCTTAGGAAGAAGTCAGATTTTTTTTTGTTTCTCAGGGCTGTAAAGCTGCATAATTGTTGATTGAGGAATCACTTGGTGGGTGAGAAGTACTCTCATTCCTGAGTGCAGTTCAATTTGGTCATCCTGATTAAAAAATTCCCATGCTGCAGTGTTAAACTACTATTAAATAGTTTATTTTATATATATATATATATATATATATATATATATATATATGTGTATATATATGTAATATTAAATACTATTAATAGTTGAACTACTATTAAAGAATAGCCTGGCCTTTGGCCATTGGAATTCACTGTAGGATTTTTTTTCACAGCATTTTGGACTATTTTGACAAAAAACAAACAACCAAGCAAATACAAAATTGCTTCGTTTCACAAGAAGATGGAAACTTTCAGAAAGGTTCATGGAACACAGATCCTTATACAAGGAGGATCTCAGGAAATGCTTTGGGGAAAAAGGACACTGTATTTAGGGTCTTTTGAAGCCTCCACTAGGCACCAAAGAGCTTTGAAGTTTTTTAAATGGTTCAGTTAAAGCACTCATCTAATTTTTAATCAGATATATGAAAAAGCGTAGAATAAGAATGTGGATTTCTTTTCTGAGGCTTGTTGGTTTTCAGAGTAGTGCTGGAAAAAAGGCAGCTCCATTTTAGTGCTTAATGTGCCTTAATACTGCATGACCACAAACCATTAGGTTCTTCATCTATAGGTGATTAATTTCCAGGGAACATATGCTAAGTGAATGAAGTATATCCCCAGATTTCCTCCCCAAAAGGTTCTCACCAGGCAATGTCAGTGTTTTGTATTTACTGACACAAAAATGAAAAAAAGAAAAAAACCCAGAGAGATGAAAAATTAGAAGAATATTTTTTTTCAACAAAACTAGTTTTAGTAATTACAGGGAAAACAAATATTTCCCAAAGCTCTGTGAAGCAGTATGGTGATGATGAGGAAAAAAATATTGCAGCTAACTTAATGTGAGCATGAAATGCATCATCACTGTTCCCTGACTTCTGAAACTGGTAATGCAAGTTCATAAAATGACTATAACTTCTTAGGCAAACCCCCTATTTAATCTCCTTTCAAATAAGCAGAAATGTAATTATGTTGCCCCTTTCCTACTTTAAACAGACAGCTCAGTGCTCAGGCTCCTCTGTGGGGGCTGATGCTGAGCCTGGGGAGGACAGGGGCAGGATGGGAAAACTGTCTGCCCAGACTCCTGAGAGAATTTGGCTGCCAAGTGCTAACAGGTCTTCACTGACCATCTGTAAACTGAATTCTGTTCCCCTCCTCCCCACCCAGGCTTAGACATCTTCTACACTGGGATGGGTTTTCTTAGGGCAGGATCAGTGATGAACGGACATGGTTATCCAGGATCCTGCCAGCCCCCACAGCTCAGCCCCTGAGCAATGCTGACATTCCATAACAAAACTATTGCCAGGATTCTCTTCATCTTAGCTCTACCTTTACATTGAAACTTTTCACCCGCTTTATTTCTCCAAAACTTGGTGTTCTTTGAACAAAACCAGGAAAAAAATAGTCTAAATAGTTTATATTTGACAAATTATGGATGTTTGTTTGTATGTGTGTCTGTTCAAGGCAGATCTTAGTGTGAGGTTTCAGTGCTAGCTCCAGTATTGTGTAAGGACAGCCCAACAGGGTTTTCAAGTTATATCAGTGCAATTGTTTGAAAAATTATGTACAGCTAAATCTGTCTTTAAAACTTCCTATTTATTGTGTAAGCTTTCAACAGATGGACCTAAATATCAGTATTGAAGTCATCTATTTCACCTGTCTCATTAGAGAATTAAATGTAAGAGCCATAAGAATGTAAGGGTTATATAAAATTGTATTCACTATTTATCTATTATTGTCTCCAACACATATGTCCTTTCCATATGGGATGTTCTCACTGTACAGAACATGGTCGCTTCCAAGTATAACTCAACAGAAGCACTCAACCTTTGATTTTAAAACTGTGATCATCCCCACTTCAACAGCCCACGTTGGGAGGAGATTCCAGATTGTGGGGGGAGGGGAATGGCTGCCAATCTGAATAAGGAGGAACGTCGTCAGATGGCAGGGAAGTATTTGTACGAGTTGTATTAACAGAAGCACTGACCTTTACACACTCCAAAACAAGCCAGATGGGCCTTGGATCACAACACCCGTTTGTCGAGCAGAACTCCTGAATCATCTCAGGCAGTGTTCAAATACAGCCAGGAGAAGCCTGAACATAAAGATCTCCCCTAAAATACAGCCCTGATGCAGCGAAGGCACACCAGGTTTTGAGGTGAATGCTATTCAAACCTTCAAATCCTAGGCACTATTTTGTTGTGTAAATTTTGGCCTATCCATTGTCTGGGATGGAAAACAGATGGGCTGCAGTTTAGCTTTGCAGCAAGAATCCAAATTCAATTCTCTGGCTTGTTGTTAAGAGAGTTAATGCAAGTTGAATAATATGCACTGGCAGCCCCTAAAACCCTCTGTGGTTTTCTTTCTCTTTTCCTTGGCAGGGAGAGGCCATTCTGCATTAAATTTGCATATGGCCACCTTTCTCCCTAGAGTAACTCCAGTGGTTCTTCTGACCATATTTCTGGTGGATAAGGGTCCTAAACTTCAGGAACTTTGCCCTCACCGACAATCCCCATGCTTCTTGCAGCTCCTGCAAGTGAACTAGAGGGACCTGCAGAAGTGAGCAATGATTTAGCATTTACCCTGTTTATTCATTAAACTGGTGAGGGTGATATTCTGCTCCTTTATGACAACACTGATCTTTACCTGAAACAAATTAAACTTTCTTAAGGGAGAGAATACATTGAGTTGTGGATGTTTGTGGCAGGGATATTAATAGATTGCTCAGGGTGGCAAACAGAACACATTTTAAATGGACTCTAAGAGATCAAGGAAGAAAACACCATCTTTCTGGAAAAACAACAATAAAAAACCCCAGACAAATGGAGCATGTAAGCCTTGTTGTGAGTAGTGTGAGTAGAGCAAAAAAAGTACATTGGGTTTTGCTTGGAGAGTCCGGAGGAGAGGAAGGGCTCATGTGTCAGAACTCAGAGCTAAGAAAACACCACAAACGTTGCAGTCTTCTGAATTTAAATGATGATGGGATTCAACCTGATAGACTAATTTTGAAGTTTCTGAGAGAGATGGAAACTCTTTGCCAGATAAATAACTCTGAATTTGGCCAATTAGGAGCAAGAGCCTTCTTCCAGCTGGACTCTGTTTCCCTGCCATTTCATTTTGGGCATGGAAGCTTTCCGGAAGGAAGGACTGGAAAGATTTATCCTGCTTTTGGTTTTCTGACCTGCCTGACTCTCTTCTCAGACAGCAGTGATGTGCTGAGCCCATGGGGAGCCCTGGAGCACAAGAGGGTTGGAAGGAACACAGTAGAGAGGGGATGAAAGTTTTCAGGGGTCTGTCACTCTTAAAGATCAATGGGCTCATGAGAGAAAGGGATTTTAAGAGCTGCAAGGTGATATTTGAAGTCAGCAGGGACCTGGATTCTTTCAAATGTTGCACCCTAACAGACCTGCAGGGCCTGTCAATGGAGCTGGTCCCACTCACCTGGGTGTAGAGCAGCCCTTCCCTGTGGCACAGAAGCCAATCTACTGCCCATGGCTGTGTGTCCCCTGGGCTGTGCTCTGGAGCTGGGTCTCCATCATGGCCATGCAATAAAAGTGGTGGCTGAGGTGAGCATTAAGGCCTGAGTCCCTCTCACTCCCTCACACATACTCAGATTATCTTGTTGGCTTTGATTTCTTGCCCCATAGGACATTGAGCCAATCAGACCAAAAGCACTTTGCCTGAATCTTTTCTTCTCACGCTCTTCTCTGAAAGAATTTTCAAGACAAAGAGTAAAGCTCAGAGAGACCAGGATGGTTGAAGGCGAGCTCCTCCTACTTCCCCTGCAGTCTGGTATTTTCAGGCAGGCTCCCTTCCTTAGAAATGCTTCTGTCCCACTGTTTCCTGATTCCTCAAATGAAAAAATGTTTTTTCTGGCTGCAAGGTGGTGGTTTTGGTGGTGTGGTCACAGCACATCATTCTCTTGGAAGATGCAGCTCTGCATTAGCTCGCCTCCACTGCTGCCAGGGCAGCCCAGGGGTCCCATCCACTGGGCAGGGAGCCCTGCATCTCTCATCCATCAGTGGCTGTTCCAGCTTGTGGCTCCCAGGGATATTTCATTAATGCTGCCCTCAGAGTGTGCACCCAGCACAAACTGGAAGCAGAGGATGATGACACCTGCGAGGTGTGAGGGAGGTCACAGGAAAGGAAATAGCCTGGGCTGGTGGAGACAGACGATTCCAGCAACCCCCACAGCACCAACAAACAGAGCAGCCGACTGCTCCTGGGTCTGGCTCACCTCTGGAACGTGTGGTGGGAAGGGGCCATGTCTGCAGTGAATTGCTGGCATCTGGTTTCCTACATTGCATGGGGAGGGTTGGTTTGGGCTCTGAGTTTTATAGGTACACTGGGAGTCTAATGCTCTTTTATTAGTACGACTCCACTCTGACCTCCATGCTAAAAAAAGCAGGGACTTTCATTTCATCTCATAATCCACCAAGGGCAAATAAACAGACAGAAATTCTACTCTTTCTTTTTTCCCAACTCTCATTAAAACTGTGGTCTCTGTTATTACCATGCAGACATTTTGCACTAGTTTTTTATGACAGTCAAGTACAGATGCCCTTTTTATTTTGAGGCAGAGTTAATAGCAAAGGGTTTTTTTTGCTAAAGTTTCTGATTATCTGCTATGGCTGAGAGCACTTTGCCAGCAATAATCTCCTTGGAATATTCAGGGTTATGCACAGCTTTTAATTCTTTAAAGAGTTTGTCGGTAAATAGCTTGTGAACACTGTGATCTCACTTGAAAAGCAGCCAGCAGATTTCTGAACGTGCTTGTCCACTTCTCCCTCACCCAGCCACTGGTCCAGCATCAGGAACATGAAGCTGCTGATGCAAAAGGCACATAGTGAATTTAATTTAGGGGATTTTACAATGAGCCATTGGGCACAGCACAAGCCATGCCCCATGTCCATTATTTTGGTATTGTTGTGGCTGTTTGCTCTCTAGGATATCTCTGTACTCTGTAGGGTGGCTCTGTGCTCTGTAGGATGGCTCTGTGCTCTGTAGGGTGGCTCTGTGCTCTATAGGATGGCTCTGTGCTCTGTAGGGTATCTCTGTGCCCTGTAGGGTATCTCTGTGCTCTGTAGGATGGCTCTGTGCTCTGTAGGGTATCTCTGTGCTCTGGAGGGTATCTCTGTGCTCTGGAGGGTATCTCTGTGCCCTGTAGGGTATCTCTGTGCTCTGTAGGATGGCTCTGTGCTCTATACGATGGCTCTGTGCTCTGTAGGGTATCTCTGTGCTCTGTAGGATGGCTCTGTGCTCTGTAGAGTGGCTCTGTGCTCTGTAGGGTATCTCTGTGCTCTATAGGGTGGCTCTGTGCTCTGTAGAGTGGCTCTGTGCTCTGTAGGGTATCTCTGTGCTCTGTAGGGTGGCTCTGTGCTCTGTAGGGTGGCTCTGTGCTCTGTAGGGTATCTCTGTGCTCTGTAGGGTGGCTCTGTGCTCTGTAGAGTGGCTCTGTGCTCTGTAGGGTATCTCTGTGCTCTGTAGGGTGGCTCTGTGTCTCGTGGGAGGTTGCTGGCCTTCCAGCTCTCACTTGGAGGTGGCATAGGAAAGGTGAGGCGAGGGCAGCAAGAAAGAAAAAGCGATTCTGTTTTGATCTGTGTGCTGGAAGTGCCCAAGGCCAGGCTGGGCAAGGGCTCTGAGCCCTGGTCTAGTGAAATGTGTCCCTGGCCATGGCATGGGGTGGGAATAGGATTGTCCCCAAGGCCCCTTCAACCCCAGTCATTCTGTGATACTTTGATACAGTGGCTGGGCAGTCAAGGCTGACCCTGCTGGAGATTTACAGTGGCTCTCAATACAGCAAATTTCTGCTGATTTTTTTCTTTCTTTTTCAAAATATTGAAAAGCAGCTCCTATGTCTTTATTTGTTTTTGTTTTTATTCTTACTACACTTGTGTATTTTTACTTAGGTGAGTGAAATAGTCAGCTCTCTTTGGGTGGCCATGGGAAAAAAATCTGCCTTTCTACCTGTTCTTAGTGGAGGACTTAGGTGTTATTGGAGGGATTTCCTTATGAAAGGAATGGCTCGTGACACCAGGCACTCCAGAGTAGTCTGCAGCGTAGTGGCAGCCTGGGTGGGCACACAGAGTGTCCATATTGCTTCATTTTATGATGTTTAAACACAATGTGACACAGCAGCCTCAAGGAGTGTGGGAGCGCTTGGATTCCAGCAGTGCTAGCTCATTACACTGACTGTCCTGAGTGCTACCATTTACTCACAGTAGTAAACACTGTGCCAGAGCATGTACACAGGATCCAGGCTCTACAAAATGATACAATTATGAGGACTGAGCAATCCTGAGATACTGTGCTTAGTGGAAAACATTTGCTGGAGAATTGTATAAAGCCACAGAAATGGGCAGTTCTTAGATGTCAGGAGACTTTCCAAGGTTTTTTACCCAGATAAAAAACTCTGATAGAAATTAAATGTCTGAGATTAACTATGATTCATTAGTGAACAAAACTGCAGAACTTGGGGGCCATTCAGTACCTGAGCTCCTTTAAGACTCTTAGCAAGGGTGAAGGATGGCTGGCTGAGGACAGCCTTTGAAGCGTAGATTTCTGCTAAATCAATGGACAAGATTTATCAAATTTCCAGTCATTTCCCAGGGCTTCTGCCAGCCCCCAAAAACAGCTACTCTTTCATTCATTCTGTGCTAGAGACACATAACAGGAGAGCAAACCGTGTTCTCTGGGGTTTTACACTTAAAGGCATCCAGCTTTCCATTTTAGAAAGCAAAGAATGTAAACAATTGTTTTGTTTCTATGTCTGGCCAATGTACAGCAGGTCTAGAATCAATAACAGAAAATGTTCCTGAAAGGCCCAGCAGACCTCAAAGAGATAATGTGAATTGTCCATTAACAGTAAGTCATTATGGAACTTATTAAGTGAAGCCTTGGGACTGTCATAGAGCCTAAAGGTTGACATAAATTTTTCATACACATTGAACTTTGCTAAATGTGCTTGCATTTGATTAATGATTACTTTCTCCAGTGTGCTAATAAGAAGAAGGAAAATGTGATCTGGGGCTGCAGCAGGGAGAATGAGCTCCTACAAGGAAGGGCAGTGTTGGCAGCAGGAGAACAATGGGCCTTTCTAGAGATGCCCTGCCAAGCAGGAGGGAGTTTATTACTCCCTGAAAAACTGCTCCTTACCACCCAGAGACAGGGCACTGAGCACAGCATGAAAGCCAATTTTGTAATTGTGGAAGTAAAAGCCTCATATCTCCAAAATACTGGTGGAAAAATCCACCTCCCAGCCCCCTAAAGCACTCATATATCACAAAGAACAACCTGAAACCCCAACCTCAGCCCCTAAAGCCCCCCATACATCACCAAGGACAACCAAAAACCCACCCTCAGCCCCTTAAGCCCTCATATATCACACAGAACAATACAGAAGATCTTCATATTCAGCAAGAGAGAGGACTTGTCTGCAAGTCCTGCTGGAGACAGAACTGCAGGAAATTTGCCTTGGCAGCAAATGCAGTGAGTCATGGACTCATGGAATGATTTAGATTGGAAAAGAAGACAACAACAACAAAACAAAGCCTTCACTTGCAGCTAGGTCTGGACAACAGCATATGGATTTGTTCAGTTAAAATAAACATGTTTTTCCCTTGTTTGGAAGTAGAACAAAAAGGGAAAGCAATCAGCAACCTCAGTCCAAAGCAGTCACAAAATCCAAGACTGTTTCACTAACCACCAAAAAATGCAAGGCATGCCCTAAAATTCAATTAAAATTGAATTCTTAAAAAACCTACAGGGTAAGTTTTTTGGGATTATTTTTATATTTCTAGTTTTAAAGTTGCTAAAAGCCAAACTTTTAAGCTTTTATTTTGTTTTATTTTAAAAGAGCACCCCTTTGAACAAGAGTCTGCCAAACAGCCATAGCAAAGAGGACTCAGGATGAAGTCTTCTCCTGGCTTAGATAGCTGAGCAATCAGGTATTGGTCCTGATTTTACAAAAGGAAGAAGAAATGCAGAAAACAAGAGATGTGGCTGGCTATTCCATTTCCTGGCAGCATGGGGTAGAAGACAATAATTGTTTCCCCATCACCATCAGCTATAAATTTGCCACTACAGAGCAGTTTTCCCCCAGCCATGGCACACTTTACCCATAAACTTGGTTGGTGTATCAGCTGTTGCTCTTCTCTATGCAGTTATGAACACTGCAAATGGACTAAACAAGTACAGAAAACAAAAAGGGGGTGGGGAGGGGAAGTATCAGGTTTTGAGTTTGACAGTTAAGAGAACTCACAAGGACTTTGAAAATCTCAGGTTCAATTCCCTGCCCTGGATAATATTTATTTATAAAACACAAACCGGCTTCACTGGGAAGTCTGAAAGACTCTTGAGAAAGACCTTTGCCTGACCTGGAAGGAGTTCTGAGAGCCACTCACAGTCCAAACAAGTCTCTCTTTCTCTCCTCTTTCTCTCTTGTTTTCTTTCCACGGGGAAGCATGAAGTGCTCTGTACCCTCCACAGGCCACCCCCCAGCCATGGATCAGGAGCTGTCCCTTACAGCACATGGCCCCAGCAGGAGGAGGCGGTCTGGGGCATCAGCAGAGTCCCCTGTGTGTGCACACACATGAAGTTCCCTTGGCAGGGCTACTGCAGCTTCTGCCCCTGCTTTGTGGGACAGGGCAGGACACCCACTGTGGATGTGGGATTTGCAGCTCATTAAGGGAGGGAGTACAGAGATCTAGAGTGGGTGAGCAGGCAATGCCCAAGATGCAGAAATACAAGAAAAATGTTTTTCAAATTACGATGAATTCATGAACTGGAGTGGGCTAAAATTGTTCTATGGCTTGGATAATTGTAGCCAGTCCAGCTAAGTCAGGTTTGAAAGGACCTTTCTTATCAAACACAGAGACCAATGACAATAAATAATGGAAAACGTGGGCACTTGCATGCAGGGAATGGAACTGGAACAAGATGGTTGATCCCCAGTCTTGAGCTATAAGAGTGAAACAATAATAGAGCTCCAGAGACCTGCAGCTCACTCCCTGAAAAGCGCACTCAGTCCCTTTCCCAAGCCATTTCTTTTGCTTTTCTCTCTCTCATCTTTTTCTTTCTTTTTCTTTCTTCTTTTTCTTTCTTTTTCCTTTTCTTTTTCTTTTTCTTTTTCTTTTTATTTTTCTTTTTCTTTTTCTTTTTCTTTTTCTTTTTCTTTTTTTTCTTTTTTCTTTTTCCCCCTTGATACGGAATGTGATTCTGATGCCAATTAATCAGTTTTGGTTACAGTAGCTCAATATTTAGAGCAAAGACCAAAGGGAAAACCTGCACAAGTCCTACCTGGATTTTTGCTTACTGACTCTTTCATTACAAAAGTAATTCTGACAATGCAGTTAGATGGGGAAGACGTACAAGAATTTCACACTTTTGGGTCCCTGAGATTGTCCCTTTGTGAGCCTTATTTAAATTCCTACTGTTCTCTTTACCTCTGAGCTTACCAGCAGCAACACGATAAGCTTCAGCATTTTATTTTGCCAGTCAGTCAACAACATGTAGCCAACAGAACCTATAAGCTCTTTAAAAAGCTTTTCTCATCTGAGTTGTAGCAGTCTCTGGGGCAGGATCTCACCCAAGATCACAGAAATGCTGGTGGTGAGCTTGCAAGCTTGTATCCCTTACCATGGTATCAAAGACTGCTTGACATGGTGGCAGGAACACGGCAGAGGAGATCTGAGAATTCCCAAACAAACCCTCCCCTTCCCTATCAGTGCAAGTTGGGAGAGCTCCCTTAGCAACCAGCCCTGCACTTGCTTCCCTAATTGCTTCTTGCCAGGAGGAGGAACAGCGTTCCAAACACTGCAGGGACACCGTGGCACCTCAGCCTTCTGCTCTCCTGGTGATACCCAGCTAGACCAGGAGCTGAGCAGTTCTGTCAGCTGCAGCTCAGGATTCGCTCAGTTCACTACAAAATCCCTCTGGTCAGGTTGTCTGTTGCTGATGCTGTTTGGAGGGGCGTTGCTGTAGGCCCTCAAATGATCCTCAGGCAAGACTTGCAAGAGGCAAAACTGGCCAAAGCACCATCTTCACTTGCCACCGTCCCCTGCCTTACCTGGCTCAGCCATGGTGATCCTCCTTGTGGTCAGGGTTTTCTCCAGACCCACTGAGGTTGTAATTAACTTTTCAGTTGTCTTCCATGGATGTGAGGCTCCATCCTTGGGGAAGGCAGTGCCACTGCGCTAAAATAACTGGAGTGGGTGAATCCTTTCCCAGGTGCCTTGGATCTTTGGAAATGCTGCAACAGCCCAGGGCCCACAGCAGCCTTGGGTGTGTCAGGACTAACCCGGAGCCGCCGTGCTGGGCTGGGTTTTACCAAGCTCGGATTAAAGACCCGAGGCTCCCGCGAGTGCCGCGGTGAAGTTCAACGCAAAGCAATGTCCTGTCGTGGTGCCAGAACACGCTGCTCGTCCAAGGTGCTGCCGACAGTCCAGGGTGAAGACAATTCCCAGCATTTCAGAGCTGGCCTTGGCTGAGAATAGCAAGCATAACTTAAAAAAGCACTATCATAATTGCACGTTCACTGGGAAGGGGAAAAACAATCAAATGAAAAAGGACAAAACCAGCAGGGAAAGAAAATTTATTTCCAAGCATCTACGAGAGTGCTACAAACAATAGAGACTAAAACTCAAAGCATTTGAAACTATTAAAAAATGTAGTTGACAATGTCCTTCTTAAAAATTAAACATAAAAACGTAGAAAATGCAGTTATTAATTCTAAAACTTGCTCAAAAGTGAAATAAATCCAGATAGCATCAATGAGGATGGAGTCCTACAAATTACCTTTTTTTTTACTTTATTTCAATTTGTTAATTTTCAAAGTGATACTCATTTACTTTCTCTTTTTTTAATGTTTATTTAAATTTATAATGGAGAAATGTGCAAATCTAGCAAAATATTCTTTGGATTATAAACAGAGAAAAATCAGCAACCAAAGAAATTTGAACCAAGTTAATAAAATGCTATAGAATTATATAGAATACATACAGCTATAATAAAGTGAAATATTACAATAAACATTGTAGAGCAAATCTGCTAATTTAGCAAACTCTGCCTTTTAAAACATAGGGATATAATGGGTCAAGTGAATATGTTAGGGATGTAGAGCTGAAACATCAGTCATCATTTTGAGGAGTTAAATTTTAATCTAACTACATATATGGGGGGTCTTCAGAAAAGCAACACACCAACAAATCAGATTTCCTCTCAGATCAAGCAGTTTAGTACCTGACTGCAAATGAAGGACAGGGTCTGTAAAACAAATGTAGAAAAATGTAGGTAATTTTTATTTATTGCCTCTTCCCATATTGCAGCTGCTGATCTCTGACCCTAAACAGCCAACTATATTAAATTCAGCAGAGGTACAGCTGTACACAGATGCAGAAGATGTTGATGTGCAGAACATACCCCAATCCCATGCTTCCTCTGAACTAATACTTAAAAGAAAAAAAAAAAGTTATAGATCCCTTTTTTGATTAAAACATGCATTACAAAGAACAATTCTGAAAGCATTCTGTATTTCTGTCATCACAAATTAAAATGTTTCCCTATCTGCAGATGATGCTATTCTACTGGAAATTAGAAGAAAAAGAAAACCAAACAAACCACGCCCCCCCCCCCCCCAAAAAAAAAATAAAAAAAGCAAAGAAAAAAAAGCCAAAGGAAAAATAGGAATTAAGTGCTGGAATCTTAATTACTACTCAGGTAAGGTAATTCAGGTGGAAGAGTCCTTAGGGAAGTCACAGCTAAACTGGGTCAGATTTCAGTCTCTAGAACCTGCAGAAGCTCAGCACAGATACGGAAACTCACAAGGCTGGAGTAAAGTGTAAGCACAGAGAACTCCCGTCCACCCAAAAAGTCACTCCTGAAGCCTCGGGAATCTCTAAGATATAAGATAAATGCTAGTACATGGGAAATATTGAAAAATATTACACTTAATTTAATCCAGAAAACACAGTAGGACTATATGATGATTCTTACTGTGTTCTGGGAGCAGCCACAAGCTGTAGATAGAGAGGGTACAAAATGTTCACCAGACGTTACATTTGTTTTAATCTAAAAAACATTTGTAAAATGTACTTGATTTTTAAATAATCACTTAACAAGGCAACAAACCAACTACAAACACATAATAAATAAGGCTATTAAAAGGTCACAATTGTAGTAAATTAGTCAGAACTATAAATGGGACATTAGAAACACTATGTTTTTCCTTATATGCTTAATAACCAGAACAAGAATTAAAAAAGAATCAGTTTATTTCAAAGTTTGCTTCTTATATTGAAGCACATATTAAAGCAACAGTACAATGTTCATAAAATATAAGTGTGATGCTGTAACATTTCTTACATGTCAGAATACTGATATTTGTATGTATACTAAAATAAGAATTTTAAAATTGTACAAATAGATACATTAAAAATGACATAGAAATAGGGTGCCTCCCACCGAACAAGACAGAGTTTTTATATCTGGCACGTATTAGTTTAAGATGAAAGAATAAGCAAAAAGATTTACAAGAATCAGCAGTAACAAGTTTGATGCTCAAGAGACATAATAATTGTACATTGTACTGTACATACATCATATGGGTTTAAGCTGGCTGAATATTATATATTTCAAGTTTAAAAATGCACTACCATATAGAGTGTCCATAGTTTAAGGCGAAATTACAGCTCAGAACTGTTATCTTTTCTAATTTGTGGAAGCTTCTTTGAAATAAAAGATTTAGATGTTCATAACACGTAAAAGATTTCCCTTATTTGTAGGTTTGCTTTTAGCATTTTCCTTCATTTAAATATTTCGCATATCTTAAGTGGGTTTTTTCCTTCAGTGAAGCTGGCAGCCAGCTTCCAGATTTGCCTTTTGTAGGAAAAGGTACTTCACAGTATTTACCACTTTCATGTCCTTTTTTATCAAAGGAATCCTCTCTGTCAAACTTAAATGTTTAAACGAGATTTTTCTTGATTTTTAAAAAAATACCTGCTTACATTTCCTCTGGATTCTTCAGAACTTCGGACACAGTTCTTAAGGCCAAATCTTAAACTTTATTGTTAAGAATCATCATCAAAAGTGTCTTTGGAGCCATACAAGTCTGCAAGTTTCTTAAATCGAGGTCCCCAGTTTTGTAGATAGTCGTAGTCCAAGTCAGAATCTGTTGTTGCTGACTCCAAGGAGCTGAGGGACCCAGCCACAGAGCCCCTGCCCTCGTAGCCATAGATCTGGATGGAGTCATAGGGAGGGGCAGTGGGGTCGTTGTCAGCCTCCTGTATCCTGCTGTTGATGAAATCATCCACGTCCACGCTGTTGGGCGCGGGCCGCAGCCCCGGCCTGGGCAGGTACTGGTACTCGGGCTTGATGTCCTTGCGCGGGATGAAGCCGTTGATGCCGTCGGGGTTCTGCAGCGTGGCGATGTCAAACGCCTCCGTGTCCTCCTCGCCCCCGCCCTCGTCATCGTACGTGATGATGTTCTCCCGCACGTCTTCCTCCTCAAACACGATCAGGGGCTCTTTCTTCTGCCTCTTCAGGGTTACAAACAGCACCACGATGACTGGGAAAACAAAACATGGGTTAGACTGCACTGTCAAACAGCAACGCCTTTGTAAGTAATTATTGCATCCCCGAGCCCTTGGCTTTTCTGCTGGATTGTTGCAAACTTCTGCATTTTTAGTGCTCCTTGCTAGGTAAAAGCAGAGATGTTTGTACACAGAACTAAACATACTGATCTGAGGCTTTCTGTCTGAGCTGCATGCCAGTGCTCTTACTAATTGCTCATTACTGCAACACTAATTCAAGGGAAGTGTTTGTGGGGCCTCAAGTGCTGCAGAATACTGTGACACTGCCTTTGAGTAGCCCAAGCACATAAATATCTGCAACAAAACAAAGATGAATCTTTATCCTCTCCTGTATGCCCAAAGCTTAACTATAGTTCCAGTGTGTCATTTCCATTAAAATGGAATTTTTTTAAGCAACACCTTCAAAGACATGTTTGTTATGCATTCTCACTTCAAATTTCTATAAAATAAAATACATGAAAAAAAAAAAAAGAAACACTACAAAATATTGCAGGGAAATTAGAAAATATTGTGTAATTTTTTTCCAAATAATCAGGAAACATTTTGCAGCACTTTCTTAAAAGCAGGTCTTCCAAGCCACTCATCTGGTTTCAACACAAGATGGGCTTGAGGGAAATAGCTGTAAGGGGCCATTAATCCTGGATGACCTCAATAAGGAACTTGTCATTCAGGGAAGATCACAAAACTTGGAACTCTATGTCATGACCTCCTTTAAGCAGTGTCCCTGATTAGCTGGCATTAGGCCACGGCAGGACACTCTCTGAGCACATCTACACAAATTCATTGGTGTTTGCTATTGAAGATATCACAGAAGCCCAGAATGCTTTAGGATGGAAGAGACCATAAAGCCCACCCAGTGCCACCCTCTGCCATGGCAGGGACACCTTCCACTGTCCCAGGCTGCTCCAAGCCCCAGTGTCCAACCTGGCCTTGGGCACTGCCAGGGAACAATTCCTAATTCCCAATATCCCTATCTATCCCTGCCCTCTGGCAGTGGGAGCCATTCCCTGGCTCCTGTTCCTCCAGCCCATGGCAATTGTCTCTCTCCATCTTTTCTGCAGCTCCTTCAGGCCCTGCAAGGCCACCCTGAGCTCACCCCAAAGCCTTTCACAGCCAGGCAGATCAGCACTCCCTATAAAAATAAAAGCTAAAAAATTCAGATTCATTTCTCCATCCTAGAGCAGAGGGCAGGATTACTTTTTTAACACAAGCCCAGAGAAGCAGCATGGACGGAGCATTTTTCACCTAGGAGAATGACGATGCAGGCCAGGATGGCGATGAGGGCGCCGGTGCTGAGCCCCGCGTTGAGCACGTAGGCCTCGGCGTTGCAGGACAGCAGGGAGCCGCTGCCGTCGCAGCCGCACACGCGGATGCTCAGCGTGTTGGTGCTGCTCAGCGGGGGCACGCCGCCGTCGCTGATGACGATGGGGAGGAGGTACAAATCCTGCTTCTGCCGACTGAACCCTTCCCGTCTGACCAGCACACTCGCTGTGTTATCTGGTTGAAGAAGAGAGAGGATCATTGTTAATTCTTCCATAGTCGTCCTCTGAGCCAATATTGAAAAGGAAATTATCTCGCTGCAAAGGCTCTCAATTTTCTGGGGCTTTAGCGTCATTTCTACAATAAACCAGTAGAAAGTGCTGCCTTTGTAATGACCTAAGAGCAATTACAGATTGTATTTAATTCATATAGCACCACACTCAGCTTTAATTCTTTAATTAACACAAGCAACACAGATAATCTCTGTCTGATAGCACCTATTAGTATCTGTAACTTTCTGAGAAATTCACAATATTTTTTCAACTATCCAAATGGCTGGACCTTCTTTTTGCTGTCTTATCTGGTTTTACTGTCTCTCCAGAATTAAAGCTTTCAATGGAGGGGTAAAACCAGTATCTTCCTTATGTGTTCTTGGAGTCACATCCAAAAGCGTGCTAGATGCTGTCCCCAAATGGGTTCTGATAACGAGACTCCCACCATAACGAAAGCCAGTATTTGCTGTGTATGAGCAAATTTGAGCCTTGTTTTTTCAGCAAGAAATGCTGAAGGTAACAGCGTTTTATCAGAATCTGGTTTTCATCCAAACTTCCAAAGCCGTAATTCAGGGAGCTTGATCATACATGCACAGTATGTCTGGTCACATTTTGAATCGTGGATGTGAGGAAGAGTTAAATCACAGACTCAAAAATGCTCTGAGTTGGAAGGGACCCACAGGGATCCATGAGTTCAACTCCTGGCAGTATTTCTGTAACTCTATTCCCATTGCCCTCACGAGAGGTGACCTGCCATGGTGCAGGACATTTTGGATGGTCCTGCATACTTCCTCTGGCTAGAGCCTTGGAAAGGGGACAGTGTGAGATGACACTCTGGGCTGAGGCAGCCCGTGCTTCCTGCTCTCAGTGGAACACCAACAGGGCTCCCTTGTTGTGCCCCTCCTCTGTCTCTCAGCTCAGCCTAAACCAAAGTTTATAACAGTTGTAAACATCCCAAAGTAAATAAAGGGAAGCAATCACATCCATGGTTTTCAGACCTTCAAAAGCCAGTTTATACTGAAGATTTATCCATGTTCTTTATTTTTCACTGTATAACAGAAAGGGAGGGGAAAAAGAGCAGTTCTTTTATCTTCTGAGGGAGGGCTGTTCACCTCCAAAGGTACCTACTTTACTGCTGCCTCAGGCTTCTGCAGATTAATCGTTTTCGTGTTGAAGAGTCAGCATAAATCCCAGAATTTAATAATGCAAACCATAAAACCTCTCCTAATGATCTAATCACTGTGATTTCCATGAAAATCTGTGAATAAATTATACCTGAAGAGAAGTGTTCTTGCCTTGCATTAACCACCCTTGCAGGCAGTGCCCCTGATGTAGGACAAGGTCTGAAACTGCCCCCAAATTTGGTCAGTCTATGGGATGAGAAGGATTGCACTGCTTGA
Organism: Molothrus ater; assembly: GCF_012460135.2. Taxonomy (NCBI): domain Eukaryota; kingdom Metazoa; phylum Chordata; class Aves; order Passeriformes; family Icteridae; genus Molothrus; species Molothrus ater. The sequence continues at coordinate 520,228 of NC_050489.2, forward strand.
CTCTCCCAGGAACTTCACCAGAAAGGATGAATATTTAAGGTAGGAACTGTTTGTTACACAGCAAATGAATCCATCCCCCATATCTGCCCCCTGTCCTGCCGCACCCCTGGTGCCCTGAATGGCCACCTGGGCTTGACACAACTGTTGCTTTTTGGTGTTGAGTCTCACAAAAACAACAACTGGGTAGAAAGGAGCTTGTCAGCTTGTTAACTTCTCCTTTGCACAATGTCACATTTGCTAAGGACAGAGACGCTGATAAAGATCTGATTGTTTATTACTTGTGGCTGTTGGAGGTGTCTTTTGTCTCCCTCAGAGTCCTCCTAATCTCCTGAATGTTTACATGCACCATCTAAACTTTGAGGCACAATTTTTTACGGGACCTTGGTGATATCAATGTCTGCATAACAAAAGCCTTATTTTAGGACTTTAATGGGCTCGTAACAATTTGGTACAAATAGGAATGCAACATCTAATATCTATTAACTTATCAGCTAACTTGAACTAATAACAGGGGAGCTGAGCTACAGCTGCCCCGAGGCTGCCAAGGCAATGTGTAAGGAATGACAATACCATATATTAGTATATATAGTCTTTGGCTATGCATTTTTTATCGTATATTTTATTTTTCTTATCTTTTGTTGGCTGAAATAGTATTCCTATTTTAAAATAAGAAAAGGATGGCAAATTATTTAGCTGTTATGCAGACTGGCCTGGTCCACTGCAGTCACTTACACTAAACAAAACAGATTTTGATCCAATGGCTGATTTATCTGTTTTAATGGGAAGCAATTTTTGGTTTAACATAAATTTTTAAAAAGAAAAATCCAATCAACATGCCTGACTAAAGTTTAAAAAGGACTACAATACATCAAGCCCAAAAGGTCATTTTTTAAACTTTTACTGTTTATGTTCACTTCTCACATTTAGAAGAAACATAATATCCATTATAGGAAAAAAAAAACCCTTTCTTACCTAGATAAAAGATAACATATAATCCTAGCTAATATTCTCATCCTTGCTTTTTTATTATTTTCAAGGCCCAGGAGTAGAACTATAATCCTGGTAAAATGGCATTTTTTAAGCCAACAGAAGTTAAATGTCAATACCAGCTTAAAACTATTACTTAAAACATATGGGAGCTACTTGACTGTCAGTCCTAATTAACACAATGGGGGTTAACACAGGAAGGAAAAGAACAGTCATCTCAAGGCCATTCCCAAAATATATCACATTTTTCCAGCTATTATTGCCTTGGCTGTCCAATATCCAGAGATGCTGCAAGTGAAGATTCCCTGTGCTCTCCATGAAATCTTCACAATTAGAAGCTAAAATTGCATTATTTTTTGGTGATACTTACACTGATCTCCCTGACCTTTGATTTTTGTCTTTTTCTCTGGTGATCTTATTGATGATTTCCAATTTTTCCTGTGTGCATAGGCAAATGTAGCTTAGTTTTTGGGGCTTGTTAACACATAGATTGTGTAAGGAGGATCCTAGATTACAGGAGCTGACTGCAGTGTGAACTTTATCACCTATATCAAGTGTGAGTGCTGATTCAGCCAGAAAATGAAACAATTTCAGGGCTCAAGCTGTCTAAAATCCTTACCTTACCAGGAGTGGCAATCACTGTGGATAATCCATGACAAAATCCTGTGACTTGATTGTGTGTTTCAAACTTTTCTTGTTGAAAAAGTGTGAAGCACATGTTTGAATTTAAAAAGCGGACTCTAGTCACTGATTTTCGGGGGCTCACAAGTTTAATTTCAGGCTCTGTAAAGCTCTAACTTGTGAATTTGGGACTGCAGCCATTCCAGTAATGCCGTGCTGAGGGAGCCCAAGGAAAGGGCATCTCAGCACAGGACCCAGCAGGGTCAAAAGCAGGAAATCCATTCACTCAAAATCTGCCTCTCTGCTGTGAAGTGCCACGAGCCTCTGCTGCTGTTTTGAAGGCCTGAATTCAGTGGGAGCGGAACTGAGCAGAGCCTGGGCAGACAGTGCTGTTTGTTTATGAGCTATAATATAAGGAAACAGTGCAAAAGTAATTCTGTGTTTTATCCCAGCGTGGGCCAAGCCATTATCTCATGTTTTCTATGGGAGATGGGCTCAGCTGAAGAGTTGGTAACACAGTGGGCTATTAATAGCATGTAGAACGTGATTATGCTTTTTTGGATTACTGCAATATGTGATTACTTTCAGGAGCTGGTAAAAAGAAACTCTATTAAATGATAATTATGAGACTGTATGCACTTTAAAGTTCTGTAATAGGCCCAAACACTGGAGTTTTCATTAACTGTTCTCCACAGTTAATAAAGCCATTTTTCTCTGAAAGTAGCAATTCCCTCTGAAAGCTGTGGCATGGCTTATAGAATACTCTGACTTACAACTGAAAAAAGCAACTTTGAATGACCATGGACATTATTTGACTTGCAAATGGTAACACATTCTCCCTAAGAAGTTTTTTCATATGGGAGTACACAGAATTTTAACTTTTTTACTTTGTTCTAGTATAACTTACTATAAAAAACTCACAAGAATATGTAAATAATAACATAATTGCACTGAGGATTGAAAATGAGGGAAGGAAAGGATGGAAATGAATGAATTTCCTCAGACTATTCATTTCCTAAAAAGAAAATTATATGGGAAGATTCAATCCCTTAATACTATCTTCTTGAAATAACCTTTTGCATTATTGTCAGGTAGAAGCCTTACATTAAACTGACATCATAATTTCAACTACAACACATTCTATCTGAGTTAATTTTGTCAGAAACAAATTTTGCTGCATATGGAAATGAAGGATGAGTGGGATTGGCTGGACTCAGAAACCATAATACCATTCAGAGTATCTCCACTCTGAGCTGTGCTTCCTCTGCTAGATTGTAAAATCTAATCTAATTTCAGTTTGATGTGGTGACCATAAAATGTATTTTATAGCAAGACTTGGCCTCCGGGCCTCAAGCAAAGAATACATGCTTATTTACTCCTTTCTAAAAATACACCCATGAATTTTTCAAAACTTGTGTTTTACTACTTTAAAGAGAATAAATATATGCCCTGCACTGGCTCCTTTATGAATTGCTTAAGTATGTACAAGTGTCAAGCACCAGGCAACAGTGTTACTTTGATCAGTCAGGAATAACAGAGATTCTGTTTGGGAACTCTGATGATAATTACACTCCCTTCAGATGAGGAGAGAGATATAAAGTGTGCCTCAACAGAGCAGTTTTTACTGAAATCATGTATCTGGATTGTGTTGCCTTTTGCATTTCTGGCACTCTTGGATTCATTATTTAAGCCAGTTCAACCAAGTTTTACTTTTCAGAAAACAGTCAAGTTTCCTTCAAACATTGAAGCTTGCTAATCAAAACAAATTCTTTAGAAGCTGAACAGGTTTGGCCCTGTGAAGGGAAATAAAAAATGAGCATTTGAAAATGAAAAAAAAAGAATCAGAATATAGTTAAATAAAATGGCCAAACCTGTCCTTTTTTTTTTTTTTTCAGTTTGCCCACTTCCTCTGGCTCCCTCAGCCTCTGGCAAGTTCAGGTTACTGATGTTATTATATTGTGATCGATTGAATTTTGACACTCACCCAGGCCTGACGATTTTTGCTTACAAATTTCTTACATCTTGCCATCAATCTGAATGCAAAGCTCTACTTTATTTTGTGAATGTGAAAACTGACAAAGGGATCAGGATATGCAGATCCTGAGACAGCCAGTGTAGGTATGTTCCACTGCACAAATCCCTGATTAATTTCCTGCACTGGGCAGTGATTTGATTCCATTGGGAATCTAGCCCACGTCTCGTGATCCATAATTTACAAAAGCTGGCAGGCACAGTGGTGAACAAATACAAGCAGCCTAATAATTTATGCTGTCTCAGCTAATTTTAGGTTTGTCTAATTCAAGGAGATCTGCCAATTCCATTTACTGAGTGTTTGGCAGTGTTTTTATCCTCTTCCTGGGAGATAAAATGGCAGTGGATTCTTCCTGTTGGGTATTATGATGTAATTTATAATATGTATTCAAGAAAATTAAAGTGAGTTAACAAACATCCCATTTTCCCAATAACATCCTTGTATTTCAGCTGTATGCTTTTGCTTTCCTCCCCTAAATCTTGGAGAAAGACACTCTGCCAAAGTTAATGACAATGCTGTTACATGACATGACATTGGCCATTAGTTCTACTTTGTCATTTCTTTGGATTCTGGTAGAGTGGGAATCTTCACACAAACCTCTGTTGTCTCTGAGTGTAAAATTTGGATTATGAATAATTTCAGGTGGTAAACTGAAGATAAATCTTGGTCCATTGGCCGAGTCATCCTTATCATCAGCACTAATTGTAATAAATTGCTGTAAAAGAAAAGCACTCCGTAAACAAACAGCTCCTTCTCTGGGTACATCACATACAGACAGCATTCTGAGACAGCCCTTGAGTAAGAATTGTAAAATAGCAGAATCCCCCTCAAATTCAAATATAAGCAATTAGAAACACAGAGCTGACTCCAAACTACAACAGGCAATCTTTAATTACTATTGCATTAACCACCCCAGAACTACAGCTGTAAAAGCACACATCTTCAACATTCTTATACACAAATATGTGTTAATAGTAACACAACAGATTAAATAAAACTCTGCAGAAAACTCAGCAGCTGAGAAAGTCTCTTTTAAGCTTCTACACTGACTGCAGAGGCACAGATCATGTGCAGAACTGAATTTCTCTATGATCCTAACCCCTCTTGTCACAGACTGCCAGGAACAAATTGTTGGCTAGACTCTACAGGCACTGCACTGCGATTCTTCCCATAAGACACTGACCATTTCTGTAATATCCAAACCAGTCTCACAACTGGGAAAGCTGCCCCCAGCTCCACTGGCCCTGTGCTGGTGGGAACTCCCAGCCAACACCAATCCCACTCCATACACAAAGCACTGGATAACTGCTGATAGCAGTTCAGAAATAAAGTGCCTTTCTGGGTGCTCAAGGCTTTCTGGTCAAAACCTCAAAACAAATGTTCATTTATTCCCTCTCATTGGAGCTGACAGGACAAAGCTGGGCTAATGCCTGAGGGAGGAGCTGTGTGTGCAGGGAGGTGGGGGGAACAAAGAAGGTGGTGGGAACAGGGAAGGTGTTGGGCACAGGAAGGTGGTAGGAATGGGAAGATAGCTGGAACAGGAAGATGGTAGGCACAAAGCAGTGGGCAGAGGAAGGTGGTGGGCACAGGGAAGGTGGGGCAGGGGAGGGTGGTGGGCAGAGGAAGGTGCTGGGCACAGGAGGTGCTGGGCAGGCCATACCTGGTTGCTTCGGGCATTCTCACACACGAAGGCTTCATAGGCAGCTGCAAACTTGGGAGCGTTGTCATTGACGTCAACGACCTTGATTGCAACGGGAACTTTGGCTTCCTGGTGCTGTTTATCTGAGGGAGAGGCAACACTGAGATGAGAGAGAAACAGGAAAACCCCTCAAAACAAACAAATTCCCAGCTGCATCCAAGGAAAGATGAAATATGCTGATGTAATTCTGCTGAGATTTCTTGCAGTTTATCAAACTGAGACAATTGGAGGATTACAGATTCGTACCACTGATTCTCAAACACCTCAGTGAAATACTCACGGACTTCAACTGCAAAGACAGAGATATTATGCCAAGCCATTTCTTCCCTATCCAAAGTCTTTATTGTCTTGATATTGCCATCTTCTGCATTAATAACAAAATATCTTTCAAGGTCGGTGTGTCGATCAATTGAATATCTAAAGAAGATTGAAAGCCAGTAATTAGAGAAAAGAAGGACTTAGGAGTTTCATGCATCCAGATTTGTTCTATATAATTATAATTTCTAAATAATTGTAAGTAGTACACCTATTGTTGTCCTCAACATCATTGTCAAAAGGACAATATGTGTTCTTTTAAAAGGAGAATGACCTGGTTGGTTTCTACATTTAGAAAAACAGTACATCAAAATGTTTGTAATAAGTGAAAATGCTGGCCTTTGAAGTCTCTATATCAAAGCTCTGATATATTCTTTATTTTCCTCTCTTATAAAATATGATAAAAATATCTACTGAGATATTTTTTCTCTTCTGTTTCATATTAAACTTGATGATTTTTTAAGTCTTCCAATCTTTGGTTTACTTGGAATAATAATTGATCCTACCAGTTTATCAGAAATTATCCACTCTCTGCACATTTGTACAGCTTTACACAACTCTGACTTTCATAACTTCACATTAAAATTCTTTGAAATTTTAAGTATACCCACAAAAGAGGTCTTCATAATTTAAGTTACACTGAGAACATGACAAATAAAATTAAATTAATAGAAAGCTATTATAATATAAGAATTCTTTACTATGAGGGTAGGCAGGCCCCGGCACAGGGTGCCCAGAGCAGCTGTGGCTGCCCCTGGCAGTGCCCAAGGCCAGGTTGGACACTGGGGCTGGGAGCAGCCTGGGACAGTGGAAGGTGTCCCTGCCATGGCAGGGGGTGGAAATGGATGAACCTTAAGGTCCTTCCAGCGCAAACCATTCCATGAGTCTGTGATTCCAAGATGATCCAACATAACTGCAGTAAGTAGGGGTCTGTGTGGGCTTGTCTTTAATAATTAACACCTAACAATTACCCAGCCCAATCCCTAATCTACATCTTAGACTTTGATATGATGAGAAAAATCCATGCTGTGATAACAGCACAAGATATTTGTGGAAAATTTAATTTAGAATAGAGTCTACCAAAGATGCCCTTAAGTATATTTGAATTAGTTATAGTATGATACAGCCTTTGAGAAACTGGCAGCTTGTGGAACAGGCACATAAACAATGCTGGATGGTTAAACTTTCAATATTCTGGATGTCTGTAGATCTGTCACACTGTCTTCAGAACTCGCCTAACAATTCCATAGCTAATGCTCAGAAGGAAAGAGGAAATCCAGCAAACCTTATAGCACTGTTGGCAGCATCCGGATCTTTGGCATGTACTTTTCCAACCACAGTACCAGATGCTGCATTCTCCTGTACTTCAAAAATGTAACTTGGCTTCAAAAACACTGGTGGCTCATCAGCATCTTCCACTGCTATTTTCACTGTCACCGTGTCCTTGAAGGGCCCATTGCTGATGAACTTGGGGTCAATGTGGACATTGGCTGCCTCCACCTTCAGGCTGTAGGACTTTTTGGTTTCATAATCTAAGGTCTGTGAGAAACAAGAGGACAGTGCGTTCCAGAGTCAGGGAAACCAGGCTGTAAGAGCAGCAGGCAGTGCCCTAGTGTTCAATGACATCAAACAAAGGTGAGCGTCTGTCAACGAGCTTGGACTGAAATGTGTGTATTTAAAAACATAAAGACTCAAATGGAAGGAGCTACATTCTATGTATGGAGCAGCATAGAAAGGCACTCAAAATATCACCACAGAGTCTTGGTCTTGCTCTTTGCTTGCGGTATCACTCAGGAAATCATCTATACTGGAAATGTGAATTTTGTCTCCATCCAGCCTTCTAGGCAGCACAAAAGTGCAAGGGATGGGAAAGGGGCTCCCACAAGAGGCCTGGCTTTATCCAGGTTGGCAGGCAATCCATGTGGATGTGGTTTCAGGTGCTCCTGGGTGCACCATGAGATAGCATACTGATGAGTTAAATTATTTAGGTAGTGGAGAAAATACAAAGATGGTTTGGAGTGCTTTCATTCCTGTAGTTCTTTCCAGCACAGAACTCATAACACTTTCCAAAGGGGAGGTAGAATAATGCCCCATAGTCCTTTCGGGAGCCTGATCAAAGCCACAGCACCTCTGTACCTGCATTGGCATGAAGCGGCTGCGGGGTTGCACCTCAAAATGATCACACAGGTGCCAATCACAATTCACAAAGTATGTTAACACCAGTAGAGTGGAGTGATAGCTTACGCACATTTCAAAACACACAAAAAATCCACTCCCACCTCTAGAACAGAGACAGAAATCAAACCAGGGCAGTTTTGAGCAGAGGAGACCTCTGGGTCCCTTCCTGATGGTCTGCCCTAAAGGGCAGGGCAGGGTTGACCAGAAGTTGACCAGGCCTTCTCCTTTGATTTCTGATTATCTTCAAGAGAGATAAATAGCTCAAAGATACAAAGGGCAAAATGATGATGCTTCCATAATAGTAAAATTTATGTTCTGTAATTTGCAATTTAAAATTAATTTGATAATGCTTTCAAAGCTCCCGCTGACGGGCTGTGTGTGAAATCCCCTCTGCTGCTTTTCCCATAGCCTGTGACTCCTTCAGAACACTATTGTGGACAATGCACAGCTGAAGAATTCAAACTATAGGGTATGAGGCTTTTCAGACTGAACATAAAGCAACAGTGAATGTCTGCTACTTATCAGCACTAGGCAAAACTTCATTAACAATGAAGCTGATGGCATCGTATTTTACCGTGACTTTTTATTATGAATTCATTTAGTTTGTGCAATTAATCCACTGTACAGTATTTATGTAACTCTTCTTGGTTATTTTCTTCCATTCCAATTCAGCTAATGGGGAAATGGAATATTAAGAGTTAATCACACCTTGAAAAATTAATTAAGTGAAATTTGCATTTAGTAATATTTTAGCTTAGGTGGTAATCCATTATTACCAAATATTCTGTCAGCAAAAAACATTACATAGCAATAGGCATCACTCACCTTCTTAAGCTTCACAACCCCTTCCTGAGTCTCATAATCTGTGGTGATTTCAAACATATCCATGCCATCTCCATCGATGATGCTGTAAGCCACCAAGCCATTCTCCCCAATGTCAGGATCTTTGGCCTTCACTCTCCCCACTTCCTCTCCTGGGACAGCTGCTTCCGACACCGACATCTGGTACACACCTGGGCCAGGGAGAACAGGGAGAACAGGCGTGTGCCCCGAGTGAGCAGGTGCTCCCCACTTGCGTGTTTACTCTTTGAACTTGGGAGTTCCAATAAACACAACACAGCGATTTTTGGCATTGTCACCCCTGTGAAGGAATGTTGTGTTGTGTTGTGTTGTGCTGTGTTGTGTTGTGTTGTGTTGTGCTGTGTTGTGTTCTGTTCTGTTCTGTTCTGTTCTGAAGAGCTTTGAGCAGCAAGTCAGCTGTGAAACCTTAACCCACATGGATAACGTGTAGAACATGACCTCCTCCCTGTTATCCCTCTGCTCAGGGAGGGGCTTAAAAGGACAACCAGGCACCCAGAATGCAGCAATTGTTGTGGCATCAAGGTTACCATGGATAGCAGAGATGTTATTACAAAAATGGAAGGAAAACTCTCTCACATGTCTCATGGTAAAACCTTCATCTCTGTTTCTCATTTCTGCCCATTCATTCAAGAGCCATAAATTAGATACAGTGAACTGGATAAATCCTGTCTGCTGTGCTGGCTAAAGTGTAAATCTGCTGCTTTCTATGGCTTGAATTTGGAGTGTGAATGTAGAGCAACAATGATTATTAAAATTTCACACCACAGAGAGTATGCACCAATTTGTACGTGATTTCATGCCAAAGAAAAAATGGCTTTCCCATGGCAAGCTCCAACAGGAAAACCATCCCCAAACATCCCCACAGGTGTTTCCCTGGCTATTCAGGGACACCAGAGAAGAGCAACACTGTTCCTGGGTAAATATCTCTCCAACAGTTGTCCTTTAGGCACTACTGATTCCAGAACTTTCCATCCACTTCCAGAATTCAGATAACATAACCTGATCCTAAATAGATAAATCTATGTCAGCATTTTCTGCCACATCATCAACAGTAATAAATTGGGGAGAAAAAAAAGGAGGATGATGAAATAAAATAATCTAATTTATTCCCCTTTGTAATTGCTCTTCTTTGCTTCATGGGCACCCTAGGAACATTAGGAGACTTACACCAGGCAGGGACTTGGCTCATTACCCATAAAAACAATTGCCACATGTCATTGAAATAGGTCATTAACTCCAGTCACAAAGAACCCAAAATATAAGCATATAACTCATTAACAGCTTGAGCAATGAACATTAAAAAAAAAAAAAAACCAAAACAAACAACAGAAAAAAGGAAAATAAGAATGAAAATATCAGTCATTTGGCTGTTTATACAGACAGCTAAACCCTGGTTCTGAGTTACGAAAACATTCCCAAATCAGATTTAACCTGGGGATGAATGATTAAGTAGAGGAACTGCTTTTGGGCGTTTCTGATAATTTAGCATGTTCTTGCAAAACACTCAGTGAAGGGGCTTGAATTCATATAAAAAAATCCATAATTTGATGGAGTTAACAAAATTTTGTATCCTGGTGTCCCAGGTTATGATGTGGAGGGAAAAGGCTTGTTTGTAAGGTACATAAAACCTGATTTTTTATTATTTAATCCTTTTCTTTTGAAGGGTAAATAATGCTGACACAGATTTTTGCATTCAGCTCTTGCATGAGAAGTCAGGGAGCTGCAGCACTGGAAGAAGAGCTTTTAGAGCTGTTAGAGGGATGGCCATGGCCAGGACACATCAGGGTCAGAAGTGCTGCTCAGAGGAGAAACACGGTGGGCTGAGACAGCTTTGAGTGAGTCTGCACTGCACTCAAAAAACCCCAAAGCCACGCAGAGATGAGCTGCAGAACAGATGTGTGGGCCCATTAATGTACTTCTACCCAGCTGTGAAGGCTGAGTCTGGTAATGTCAGCCCTGATTAATTTTATATGTGAAAAATAAATTGCTCAGGTATAAAAAAATTCCTGTATTCGACCTCCATTAATACACTTCAACAATTTAAAAATGTAATTGTGCAAAATTTAGTTTGTTTTGTCATGGTAACTATGAGTCTTGAAGAATATATACATAGGTCTCTCTGCTCATGCAAGTTACACAGCATGGCCCGGTAGCTTCAAAAATGAAGTGTAGGGTCAGAATCTTTGCAATTCAATGCTGGCCCTAAAAATGTCTCACTTTGCAACACAAAGCAAATATTCCAGACACTAAAGTTCCATATTTTACCAGCCAACTCAACTTCTTTATTCACATGTGGTGCAATAATCCATCAGTTATTGCCCCTTCAAGCCTTGGGTGTGTCTGATACTTCACAAACATGGGTCCTGGTAGGAGATGGGAGAAGGATTGTGTTGGTACTCACTCTGTGGGAACTTTGGTGGGTTGTCATTGACATCTGTAAGCGTAATTGTCACTTTGGTTGTCCCTGAGAGGCCTCCCATGTGTCCTCCCATGTCCTTGGCCTGTATCACCACGTGGTACTCCTCCTTGGCTTCTCTGTCCATGTTGGGAAGGGCAGTTCGGATGATTCCTGCAGGCACAAAGGAAAGTGGTAAACACAGATTTAATGAAAACCTGGCTGCTGCATTTGGAGTGCATTAAACACAGCAATATTTTCAGTGATGGTGGAGGTTCTGCTTTCCCTGAGCATTGCTGTGAGGAAAGCAGCCCTAATATTCCACACAGAGGACAGGCCTGCAGAATTACAGCTGAGCACAGAAACAGCCTTTCCAGAACACCCAGAAACAGCATCAGATTTCTGGTGCAGGGGCTCCAGCAAATGCAGGAGAGCAGCCTGCAGCAGAGCAGGAAGATGTGCTCAGACCAGCAGCAGCTGTGCCCAGCCAGTACATTCAGTTCGCTTTGATGCACTCTGGTCATGAGGTGCCACTCAAAGAAACTGTTTAACAATACCTGTTTGAGCCTCCACTGAGAAGTAGGGCTGACCTTCAAGGATACTGTAAACCAATTTGGCACTGTTCCCATAGGTAGGGTCATCAGCATCTGAAGCTGTTACCTGAATAACTGATGTACCTAAAAATGGAGAGCAAACACAGGAGGGAGAGTCAGAGCACGTCTGGAAGGACCATGCAGAGATGCTTTCAGTCACACAGCAGAGCTATTCCTAAAATGTTTTATTTCCATGTTTGGTAAATGAAAATCGAAATTACTTTACAATTTCTACATGACAAAATATACTTGTATGATCCAAGAAGATCTGTCACCAGCTGTGATGTGGATTAATGTTCTAACCAGTGAAGATATAAAAGTCAGCAGTCACCCTGCACCGTTATGGTTTTTCCCCTCAGTAGTTTAAGCCTTATATTGCTTTTGTCGTTAGACAGCCAAACAATAGAGTTTTCCTTTACATTTTTCTCAGTAAGTTTCAGACAAATCATTCCTGTAGAAATCTCTGAGACAGACACAAGCTCAAACAGGAGATGAAAATGGAATAGTTGGTGAGGCAGTAACTTCCCAGCTTTATTACACAGCTCTGCCAAAGGAATGATCTTTGTGTTTACCCCAGAGGATTCACACTCCATAAATTCCAGGGGACTCTTCTGCTCCTTCCTAGGAGGAAAAATAGTTCTATTCTAGGACTGTCTCCCAGTTAGGAGCTGTGCAGGGTTTGTTTTGGGCAGCAGATTAAATACATCAAGTGAATGACTGGCTGAACATGAAAGTAAATTTTACTTCCCCGAATCCTTGACAATAGGAATGAAATAAAGCCAAGATATCCTGACAGTGCAGCACCTTCCACAAGGGCAGTGCCCTTCTGAGTACTCACCTACATTTGATCTCTCGGGCACATTGGCATGGTAGTTTTCATGGAGAAACTCGGGCGGGTTGTCGTTTATGTCTTGAACTTTGACAATGAATTCAGAAGGGGGTTCCAAAGGTCTGTTTGTGTTCCTGTCCACAGCCTGAGCTGTCAGGGTGTACTGAGCTCTCTCCTCCCGATCCAGTGTCTTGGTTGCATGGATGTTCCCTGATTTGTCATCAATAACAAAAATGATTCCTGCTCCTTCACCTGAGAGAATGTATTTAATGTTTCCATCTCCAGAATCAATATCTGAATGAAGCTACAAAAGGAGAAACAGACATACCTTAACAAGGGGGCACACATTTCCTGGATGTGCTTATAAAACAAAGAATTGCTATCATTTCACAGTTTTCAAGAATTGTGGCTTCCATCAGGCAATAATCCACACTCAGGGACACTCTGTGACCACGGGTACCCTGCATCCAGGGCAGTGCCAGCCCAGACATGCCTCCTGCCAAGTGCAGGGTTCTTCTAACCCCAAAATTTCAGATTTAAGGAAGAAAATACACAAAAAGATGCTTAGAGCAGGTTCTTTATTCGCATGAAGTTGGTAGGAGGAGTAATTTTTACAAAGCTTTTGTACACTTCAGTGAACCATGTTCTACTGGGTTGCATGTAAAATGCTGTTAAATAACAAATGGGATGAGTTAAGTGATAAATGAATGAGTCCAGCTGCACCCAGGTGTGCAAGAAGGCCAAGGGCACCCTGGCTTGTAGCAAGTACAATGTGGCCAGCAGAACCAGGGCAGTGACTGTCCCGTGTACTGGGGACACTGCTGAGGCCACACTCGGGGCTGTGTCCAGTTCTGGGCCTCCCCATTCAGGAAGGACCTGGAGGGGCTGGGGGTGTCCAGGGAAGGGAACAGAGCTGGGGAAGGGTCTGGAGCCCCAGGAGGGGCTGAGGGAGCTGGGCAGGGGCTGAGCCTGGAGCAAAGGAGGCTCAGGGGGCCCTTGTGGCTCTGCACAGCTCCTGCCAGGAGGGCACAGCCGGGGGGCTCGGGCTGTGCTCCAGGGAACAGGGACAGGAGCAGAGGGAACGGCCTCAGGCTGGGCCAGGGCAGCTCAGGGTGGGCACAGCAGGAATTTCCCCATGGAAAGGGGGCTCAGGAACTGCCCAGGGGGGTTTGCAGTGCCCATCCCTGGAGTGTCCCAGGAAGGGCTGGAGGTGGCACTCAGGGCTCTGGGCTGGGGACAGGGTGGGCATCGGGCACAGCTGGGACTCCATGGGCTGGGAGGGCTTTTCCAGCCTCAGTCATTCTGGGATTCTGTGTGATTCTGTGATTGCCAACTAGTTTTTAATTACGCCCTCTCTAATATAAAAGAGACAACAAATGCTTATGAAACATTCTTAATTCCAAAACCAGTGCACATTTCAGTTTGATGAATGAGGGAAACATTGAGCCAAATTACAGATTTATTGATTTTATATTGACAGCTACAAATTGCACCATTTTAAACCAGAATATCCGGCATGGTATTTGCTGACATTGATCCTGTTTCTCCACTCCTTTTGTGCTGTGGTTAAGTCAACCATTCTGCTGCTCATTTAGAAACTAGCAAATATACTGGTTTATTTACCTGTTTATATTTTACCTGTGTTAGACAGTAGCAGAATAAAAAACAGTCCAGGATGTGTGTACATATACATGTGCACACAGATATTTACCTTCCTCTATACATGGCCCTCAATATATTTCATTTTACTGGTAATTTGAAAATGAGAGGATAAAAAGATACCTATTTTACTGAGCTGCTGGGTCAGACATTCAATTCTTAATTGCTGTTTTTAAAGACCTGAGAATGATATTCTTGAGACATATTTTTGCTCAAGTTGTTGATGTGGTTCTTGCTGAGTAACAGCCTGCATACCTTCATTCAGGGACTGCTGAGGTCAATGGAAATATATGTATTGACCTAGGTAGTATTTTGCTTAGCATCTAAACTTATCTACCAGAAAATGAAGAAGCAGCTTATACAGCACAAGAGCAACAGCAAAAAACAAACAAACGAAAAATCCCACCAAGAAAACCCCCCAAAACCACCTCAAAAATAATAAAAATGAAGAATATTAATCAATGGCTGAAAAAGGAATTGTTTCTTACCCTTCCTACCAGCACAGGATCTGGTCCCGTGTACTCCTCTATGACAAAGAACTGGTTCCACACCCAGCCTCTCTTGGAGCGGTGCAGGACTTGTCCCTCCTTGCCCTTGTCGCGGTGCCCGTGCAGCGAGGGCCGGGCGCGGCCGGGGCGCTCCGCAGCCAGCCCCTGGCTGCAGCACAGCACCCCCAGGCACAGCAGCGCGGCCTGCACACAGCGCTCCTCCTTCATTTTTGGTTAGAGTGTAGGCACAGGAGTATCCGAGATTCCACCCCTTCCACCTTGGAAGTCAGGAAGTCTGGGGCCACTGAGGAGTTTCAGACCAACCCTTGTGCACATAGGACGCCGCCACGCATTAAACACATCACCTTAATGCTCTGCAGCTTCCCAGCTCAGTTCCTGGAAGAAGGGAAAATGGAAAAAATCATCAATTCTTTGAGGATCTAGTAGGTTTTTTATTCAGCAAAACAAAACTAGGACTTCCTTGGTAAATATCAAGATAAGAAGATTAAAATAAATACACCAATGCTGATGAAATCCTGAGTAATGAGCAGATTTGATGCTTTGCTACATGCAGCTGCCACATTGCAGAATCTCCTGGCTGGCTTCTTTGGCCACTCAGTAGCTGGAAGTTGAAAGATAGACAGGGAATCCTATTTTCTCATGATCTTTTCAAATAGATTTAGCCCAAGATGCAAGGTAACTGTAGAAATACCTAATTTAGACCTAATCTCTCTTTGGAGCTTAGATATAAGCCTTTGATATAAGCTGCTAAGGCAGAGGTCCAGATAGAAGGGAGATCCCAAGACTTATCAGGAATGCAGTATTTCTCCACCAGCCCTTGCATGATCAACACATCCTTATGCTGAATGCAACCACCCCTGGGTTTTTCTGGGCAGGAGCAGGGGCTGGCAGACCTCCAAGGGGCTGCAGTTTGGATTTGGACCCTGGAAGGGTCTGAGGATCAAGGCACCATCAGCACTGATTGCCAGTGGGATGCATTCAGATATTTTTGATAACAATTGATTTAACTATTTATTTCTACTTTCCCTGGGTGTCAAATTACTAGGATTACATTGAGCTCCTACTTTCTAATACTTCTTAAAACACTAGGTCAGATTTAATATTTGAGGAAGAAATTGCATTATACAGTGAAACCTGAACTAAGCAGCCCTCAATCCATCACAAAGGCCAATTCCACTTATCCCTGGGGTTTCCAACATATTCTCCTTAAATCTTTACAGAGCAAGAAATTTTACAAGGTCCCTAAAATGTTTGGTTTAGTTTTTGGTATGATTCACTTTACTCTTCTGCAAGATACTGATAAAAATCTTGATGTTATATTTGTACAGGCAAATATATAATATGTACCACCATCAGCTGTAAAACAGAATGATTTTTAAATGCGAAGTAGAAGAAGATCTTAATGGTATTTTCAGCAGAGAAAATGTGAATATAGGCAAAAGCTTGAAGCTAAGCACATTCTGTAACTCCAGCCACAGACAAACATCTCACTAGTCCCAAACCCACTCATTTGGGGCTGTCTTTCTCACATCCTAAGCAGTCATGTTCTCCTTCCACATTCCTTTTACAGTTACATAAAAATACATTGGCTGACAGGGGTTCATGAATAAGGAATGAAATATATTGGTTTATTCCTCAAAAAAGATCAGCTTTCAATTTTATTTTACTGAAAACTGAAATTACAGCACCAAACTAACTCCAGCATAATGAATGAAATGACATTCTCACACATAGATGCAAATATAGTCTGGCTTTCCCAAGCATATTTATTAAATAGATTTGGTGTATCCATTTGGCATTTTCCTATTGTTACATGATGATACATTACACATTACTCACACCAGCATGGAAGACATAAAAATGAAAACAATCCCTATGATTTTGCTCAGGAAAATGCTTCTATTTTGACACAATGTATGTGTGTGAAGTGTGGAGCATTAGGTCTGTGATTTCATGTCTCCATTTCATGTCTCCATCTTGCTGAGGGGTAAAAACAATGAAAGGCTTAAATGGTGTGAAAACTGAGATTTCACCTAATTTGGATGCTTGTTTTGCACCCAGCTTTGCACAGGGATAGAAAAGGATGGGATTTGTGCTGTAGGGATCACTCATATGCAGTAGTTAGATGGGATTGGGTTCCTGGAATGTTATAAAGAACTTCCATACTCCAAACATGGAACAGGAAGATATTCCTGGACAGCAGTGCATTTCTAAACCTGCTGTGAAAAAAAAAACAAAAAATAAAACCCCAACCTAAAAGCTGTAAGTAAACTTCTTATGTTAATAGACTTGGGGTGCATTTGAAAATTAAACTCCCTGACAGTCATTCATCATTAGCATCACAGAATGATATCAGCTACTGAGATAAATAAACAAATCCTGCCACTCTTCCCCAACTCCTCAATGCTGTTATGTAAACCAGTAAACACTTTTTAAAGCTGCTTAACCAGAATGGCAGAGCCAAGCTGATACACACACTGCTTATTATCAGCTATTCAAGTGTGAAGTGCTGGAAACAAAATGTTAATCACAGATCCATGCTTATTTACTAACAAGGATTTAAAGCAAAAATTCTTTATTATCTTTTGTTTTATCCTCTACATGTACAGAGATGAAGCAATAAGGCTCCATGTCTTCAAGCTAAAGAAAACTATTCTCTCTCATCCACCACTTCAGAGAATCCCAGAAACTCAGCATGGTTTGGGCTAGAATGGACCATAAATCCCACCCAGTGCCACTCCCTGCCATGGCAGGGACACCTCCCACTGTCCCAGGCTGCTCCAGCCCCAGTGTCCAGCCTGGCCTTGGGCACTGCCAGGGATGCAGGGGCAGCCCCAGCTGCTCTGGGCACCCTGTGCCAGGCCCTGCCCACCCTGCCAGGGAACAGTTCCTCATTGCCAAGATCCCATCCAGCCCTGCCCTCTGGCACTGGCAGCCATTCCCTGGCTCCTGTCCCTCCAGCCCTTGTCAATTGTCTCTCTCCATCTTTCCTGCAGCTCCTTCAGGCTCTGCAAGGCCACCCTGAGCTCAGCCCAGAGCTTCTCCTGTGCAGGTGAGCAATGCCAGCTGTGCCAGCCTTTCCTCCCAGCAGAGCTGCTCCATCCCTCTGCTCATCCTGGTGCCTCCTCTGGGCTCTCTGCAGCAGCTCCAGGTCCTGGCTGTGCTGGGCCCAGGGCTGGGGCAGCTCTGCAGGTGGGGTCTCACCTGAGGGGCAGAGGGGCAGAATCCCCTCCCTGCTGCCCACGCTCTGGGCAGGGGGTTCTGGCTGAGCCAGGTTCCTCTTGGGCTACAAACAAGTCCCTTGGGCTGTGCAATTTGGTGCAATTGCTTCTGCTTTGGGTTATAAAGGCCAAGGGCTCTGTGCCAGCAGCAGTCCCAAGCTGGCTCTGTAGGCAGTGACCCTCAGGTAAGACAGGCTCCCGGGAAAGCTGGAGCTGCAAGAATGTGTCCCTGGCCTCCTCATGCCCCTTCTCCCCTCCTGGAGTTCATGCTCTGCTCACTCACATTGTGTTCACTCCAGCAGTAAAACCTCTGACTCCTATCCCCAGAAAACCTAAAATAGCATAAATCAACAGGCTCCCACTGAAGGCTGTGAAATCACTTAAATTCAAACCAGCTACAGTCTGGATTTTCATAAACTACTTGTATTCTAAAAGATTAGGTGCACAAGATGTTCTTAAGTTAAAGCTAAAATAAACTTCGTTAAGAAATGAAGCAGTAGCTTTTACCAAAAAAAAAAAAAAACCCAAAAAACAAAACAAAACAAAACAAAAAAACCAAAAAAACCTCCAAATCTCTTTTTTCCTTCTTTTATTTTCCAAACAATCTACTTAAAACATTTCAAACATTTCAACATTAATTCAGCTGCTGAAAGCCTACAGTTTCCTTCTACTTCAAGCAGAAAACATGGAAAAACAGCTAAACAATTTATAAAGCAATTCCTTTTTCTCTTGGGGAAAAATACCTCACAAGACTGAGACTTTGGAATACAAATGTGAGGATGGCAATTGTTGCAGCTGCTGGGCTGCTGCTCCAGCAAGCTCCTGAAAATTCTGTGTGCAGCACTTGGGATTCAGGCACTGCACAGATTTGTCAGACTGATTTGCCATGAAAGGTTGCAGCCTTTTTTAAAAGTCACACCTTTCAGACCTTTGGGTATCTCTGCCCATAGGTTATAATCCTTAACTGCAGCAAAGCCAGTCTCAGTGGGCAGCTGACCAAACTGCAACACTGGGATAGAGTTAACCTTCCTCCTGGAAGCTGCTCCAGTGGTGTGCTTTGGATTTAAGGAGGAGAATGATGTTGATAACACTGAAGTTGGAGCTGGTGCTGAGCAGTGCTCTACTCTGAGTCAAGGACTTTTCAGCTTTCAGCAGGATGCATGGGAGGCACCAAGAGCAGGGAGTGGACACAGCTGGGATAACTGACCCAGCCTGGCCAGAGGGATATTCCAGACCATTCCACTGTGCTCAGCACATAAACTGAGGGGAGCTGGCCAGGTGTCTCTCAGGAGCTGGCTGGGCAGAAGTCTGTGAGTGGTGAGCAACTGCAGTGTGCATCACTTGTTTTGTATATTCAAATTCTTTCCTTGCTGTTATCACTATTTCCTTCCTTTTTTGTCCTATTAAAGTGTGTTTATCTCAACCCATGAGTGTTCTCACTTTTACTCTCCCAAATCCCTGCCCCATCCCTGGGGAGTAGCAGGGAGTGAGCAGTGCCTGTGTGGTGCTCAACTGCTGACTCAGGTTAATTGACAAACGTCCTGATTTTTTTTTTACATTATTATTCAGAATTGTGCAAGGTATCATTTTGAAATCCCAAATTTTCCTAACAAATCTGTAAGAAAAGCTGTTTCCCACTTCCTTGAGCATAGTTGATCCCAAGTTTCATGGAAACATACATTATCCTGAGTGGGACGGGACCCACAGGGATCATCCAGTCCAGCCCCTGGCCCTGCCCAGACCCCCAACAATCCCCCCAGGATGATGGATGCAGCCCCTGGCCCTGCCCAGACCCCCAACAATCCCCCCAGGATGATGGATGCAGCCCCTGGCCCTGCCCAGACCCCCAACAATCCCCCCAGGATGATGGATGCAGCCCCTGGCCCTGCCCAGACCCCCAACAATCCCCCCAGGATGATGGATGCAGCCCCTGGCCCTGCCCAGACCCCCAACAATCCCCCCTGTCCATCCCTGGTGCCCAAAGGCTCCTGGAGCTCCGGCAGCCTCGGGGCTGTGCCCATTCCCTGGGCAGCCTGGGCAGTGCCCAGCAGCCTCTGGGGGAAGCAGAACCTTGCCCTGCTCTGCAGCCTGAGCCTGCCCTGGCCCAGCTCCAGCCACTCCTGGGTGCTGCCCCTGGCCTGAGCAGAGCTCAGAGCTGCCCCTGGGGAGGAAGTCTCAGACTGCTCTGGCTGAACCAAGAGGGACCTGCACTCAAAAGCAGGAATCCCATTAATATCTGTGAACTGTATACAGATGAATGTTGACAATTTTGGTATTGAATAACAGCGTTATCAGGGGTAAAGAGTGAACAAGAGTTAGTCGGCCACCACATAAGGCCTGATCTCATTAGCAATGCACATGAGTGCAGTGAAATCCCTGAATATCATTGGGTGCATACAGGACAGAGAAATATTTTAAAAGTCTAGTCCAGACTCTAAAAAACAACCTGCATGGGGAGGTGTATACAAAATGTCTGCATGGAAATAAAATGTGTCCCTAAACAATTGTGAGAACAGGCCTGCTGGGCATTTCTAGCTGCACAGACAGCGTGGCTGTGCTGTGTGCTTGTAGTTAATGCAAACCTCACCAGTTTCAATTTTAACATAAGAAAAGTCTGTTCTTTGACTGCTAGAAAATAACACCCATCAATATTCCTAATGGAAATATGCTGTTCATTTGAGAATTCAATCAAGAACACAACACCTGAAAAATAATATATCCATGTCCATGTGGAAACCATATTACAAGCAGCCACTCTGCAAAGTCAGTGTGTTCTCCATAGCTTCACACAGATCTGAATGACTGCTCCAAGATACCAACAGTGAAAAATGAAGAGGCAGCAGAGATGATTTCAATGACAAGAGCAGTGGCGGAAGTGAAGTCTAGCCAACTTTAGATTCCTTTCATTATTTTTATAGCAACAATAATCCCCAGCGTTCATGATGATTTCCTGTATGCTATTAAATGACCATATGCCAAATTATAATAGACTAAACAATTTTTTCTGATTTGTCTAGGCCATAACTTCTGGATGATGCATTAAAATAGCAATTGTTCTCAGGGATACACTTGGCAGAAGGCAGCCAAGATCACAGTGTTGCAATATAATAATGGATGATTATGTTCTGAAATGTTTTGCAAAAGTATCAAGTAAACATAGCAAACTCCCAGTCTAAATGAGATTTTAGCTGTAATTAGAATTAGCTGAAAAGATGAAGGATTTATTCTACCATAATTTTATCATCAGACAAGGAAATGAATAGCTTTTTAATGAGAGAATAAATATTGGATCATATTAGTTCTGGAGTTCAGAGTGCCTGAGTTTTGGGCAGAGAGGTGGAGGTGGGGCTCAGCTGGAGGAGGCCTGGGAGGCAGGGAGGGGCTTTCAGTGTCCAGGTGATGTCCCCAGCTGGGCAGGGACGTGTCCCCATGGGATCTGGCGCTGCAAAGCTCCCCAGAAGCTGGACAGATTCCTGCCTCTGGAACCGGCCTGTTCTGAGCAGCCCCGGGCTCCCCTGCACGGTTTAACCTCAGTGCTCTGCAGGGAGTCCCTTCCCTGGACTGTGCAATGTCCCTGGGCTGTGGGAAAGGAGCAGCTCCCAAGGAAAGCAGGTGGGGAGCACCTCTCCAGATCCAAGAATCTTCAGGGCATATCACAAAGGTAACTTTGGGAGTTTTAATGAAACACACGAGGTGAGGGATGTGGAAGAGTTCTGTGCACAAGGGTTTCATTCTCCTGTGCATCGATGAGAGTGGGAGGAGCTCAGCCTGCCATGGATCTTTATCCTATTGCAGATTTCAACATGCAAACCCTTGATGTCTACCAATTTTCAAGAAAATTGGTGCATATTAATAAGAAAATATTTTTGAAGGATAAAAGTTATTGTTGCAGAAAGCTATTCAGCCCTAACCAGTCAGTCTCCCACATTTAACATTTATTTTTTTCCTCTTTGACAAAATGTTGTTCTCTTCCTTGAGTCATTTCAAGAAAATAGCATAATAAAGTAAATTGATAGCCTCTTCCTTATTGTTCGTGAAGCAAGAAAAACCATCAGGAATCAGTACCTTGCACATTTAACTTAATTCTCTCCATTAATTTTTGATTTTAAACTGTTCTGCATTATCAGACCAATCTTTGACTAGTTTTTAGCTTGGACTCATGACAAACTTGTGCAAAAGAGGGCCCCTCGTTTTATTTACACAAAATAACATAATGATATCAAGATCTACTTTGCAGCACATCCAGTTGCATGACACATATGGCAAAGCCAGTTCTTCAAATAAACCCTTTAGTCCTGAAAACAGCTGAAATTTTAAATTCCAGGTGTGCTAAATTTGGACAAGACTCAAATGAGGATTATTGCATCTTTCTGCAACTAGAAACTAGAACTGCAACTAGAAAGCAGCCTGAATTTACCCTTAAGCAGAATTTAGGGAGGTGCAACACTGCTGTGTCAAAATTTGCAAGGCTTCCTTTAAAAGGACAGCTGAACTGGGAGATGAGACAACATCAGCTTTCAGCTGTACCCCAGAAGTTTAGGGCTTCCTGTGTATTTCCAGTCAGGAAATCATCCCACTGGGAAATGGAGTTTTGGTTCCTGAAATGAACCCCATCTCCCAGGGCAGCACTGGGACACAGCACCAGCACAGTTCCCTCTCAGTGCCAGCACCATGGCCCTCACTCACCAAGTGTGAAATAGGAGAATTAAAAACTGAAGGACTCCCTGTGCATCATGCCTGTAAGCAGCCCCAGAGTCTGGTCATGTACATCTGTGTGTGCTGGGAATCAGGCACCAGGAGCATGGAATGACAGGACAACTGATAGAGGGAAGATTTAGAGGAGATATTAGGAAAAAAAATGTTCCCTGGCAGGGTGGGCAGGCCCTGGCACAGGGTGCCCAGAGCAGCTGGGGCTGCCCCTGGATCCCTGGCAGTGCCCAAGGCCAGGTTGGACACTGGGGCTGGAGCAGCCTGGGACAGTGGAAGGTGTCCCTGCCATGGCAGGGGTGGCACTGGGTGGGATTTAAGGTCTCTTCCAGCCAAAACCATTCTGGAATTTTTTAATAAAAGCCAATGTGCACTGGTCTCATGTAAAATGTTTTGTTAGATGACAAAAGCTCTGATCTCTATACATTCCTGCTGTATATGTAGCAGATAAATTTCATTTTTCCCAGCGTGTGATCCCAAAGCAGACCAGCAGCAGTTACTCCCTGTGAGCCCCTCTGCAGCTCTGGGTCTCTCTTGCTGGAGCACATTCCAGGCCTCACTGGAGAGAGCAGCAAAAACCCCTCAACTGAATGCAAATGAATATGAAGTTTTCTGTGCCATTCACAAAACATAATTAGTCTTAAGAGACAAAAGTATTTAGTCCAGAAAGGGAAATTCTTCATATTTAAAGATACTTGGGGGAAAAAAAAAATCTCTTATTTATTGCACTGAATAATGAGAACCTCACACTCCCCCAGTTCAAGTTCTGTGTTTTGCATGGGAGTGCTTTACACTGCAATGTAAAGAATTAGAATTTGAGGCTGCAGTTCTACAGAGATAAGTGTATATATAACTTTATACATAACTTTATATTTGGTGAGCAAACAGCCAAGATTCTAGAGGTATCCTACCACAGAGGAATTCTAGGTCATGGCAAGATTTGTATGTACTAAATACAGAAGTGAAATCTTTACAGAACTGGTGATTTGCATCTTGACAATAGAAGTCGCTTCAAAAATGCTAAGCAAGTTTTGTAGAATCCTATTCTGAGTTCTGTAGAATCCTATGAAAGGAAAACTTAATCCTTTGCATTTTTAAATTATGTTTTATAGCACTGTATTGGATTACTGAGATGTTTAAAGCCAATAATCCCCACCTGCTCCAAAGAAGAGTTTTTGAAATGTAGCCACCTTTTCCTGTAGCAGCATTGAGACTCAGCATTACAAAACCATAGACAAAGCCAGAAAATGATGGCTCTTTGAAAACAGAAGTCATTGTGCAGAGAAGAGGAGAGAAATAACCCCCTGAACAGTGTGATGTGCTATCTGTCAGCATCCACCTCTGAATTCATCATGGAAGGAGGGCATTTTCCCCAAGCTTTGATTTAATTTGTGCTTGTTGGGGAAGGGTGAGATTGCCTCTTGTCTGTACCTCATATAAAGCAGGGGAAAGCAGGAAGACAACTTAGTACATTATGGAGTGAATGACACAGAAATAAGCCTGAGAGAGTGATATTAAAAGGCTTGGGAAATGAAAAATGGCTGTAAACAGAGTTTTACATTTACTTGCTGCCCTGGGGAGATCCACTTAAGATAAATGTGACAGAGGCTGTCTGGTTTTAAGCATAAACTCTACAGGAACACAACCAGCATAAGAAAGGCAGTCTTATTAAAGAACATGGTGATTGATAGAGTAATTTCAAGTAATGACTAAGCTTTTGGTAGAGTTTATTTTAAATAGTAATTGTGTTCTTGTGCTTCTCAGACAAACTAGAATTCTCATAATTCTGTGGATGCTCCAAGGCCAGCAAGGCTGCAGCCAAGCCCATGCTCGTCTCAGTCATTTTGTTATTATGTAAGTGGCTATCAATGACAGCCTGAGGAGGACACAAATGACAACTAAAGTCAACTTACTTGCAACTACTAATGCTGTATTTACATGCTAAGCCAACCCTGAATATTTTTCCCCCTAAGAATTGATATGTACGCATATCTGAATAGCATTTGTGCTGTGACTGATAATCTCTTTGGTTTGTGCCAGAAATGAGACAGAAAGTCAAGATTAAAGGGTGAAAACCTATCAAAAACTAATGATTGCAGGCAGGTCTATTGAGCTCCCAAACCAAGGCAGACAGAATTCCAGCCAGCAGTCCATTTCTGCTCAGATCCATAACCTCTTGCTGAAAGGCTGGCAGCCCCCTCAGGAGCAGAAATCTAAATTCAGTCTGTGGTTCTGCACTTACAGCTTCATTTCCAGAGGCAGCTTCAGCAGTGCTGCCCAAAAGCCAGACTACTAAAGCATGCTGGGTGGTCTTTGTGTGGCCAGTGTGTTCCTCTACAAAACATTCTTCCCCTTTGAATTTAATCCTACCGGACTCCTCAATCCCCTTGTCCCCTTCAGTTTGGTCTCCCTCACGCAGGAAAGTTCCTGATGAAAGACTTCCCCTCCTTAGAGAGGTTCACATTACAGGCCCTGGAACATTTATCTTTCTAAAACTCGACAAGTTAGGGAATTACTGAGAGTTCCCTTTACAAATACATTTGCTAAAAAGAGAAAGGTGAGAGCTGAATTAGCAACCAAAAGCCTTCTCCTGTCCCCAGCTTTCTTGGAGCTGCAGAAGGAAGAGCTCAGATCCTTCAGCACTGCCCATGGAAGGTTCTTCTTTTGATAGCTTGCTTAACTATTCCAGTTTAGTGCAGATTTCTTACATAAAGAGCATAAAAGCCACTTTGAGACTTCTGAATGAAAAATTGAATCAATAATTAATTTTTGCCTGGGCAGAGATTGTCTGTGAGGAGACCAATTTTGGCTCAAAAGTATGAGATAACAACCTCAGAATATTCAAACACACTCCCAAAGCAGCCTCAGTGGCACTAATAAAGGAGACCATCACTGTTTAAATACCTAATGGGAGGCTACAGCTGAAAAGATCAAATCTTCACATTTCTATTATTATTTGCAACCTATTAAATCACAAGATTATAATTAAAACAATGTTTGCATGACTCTTTTCTGAGATGCCTTGCTGTAATTAGTCACCACAGAATATTTCCATTTAACCTAAGAAACTCCCAAGTACACAAACACAAAGAAAACACCATCTTCATTAAAACATCTTCCTTTTGGCTTCCTGATCTGCTCTGAGCACAAATGAGAGGAACTATATGGATTTTTAGGGTTCACAGGCTGTAAGAACTAAGGCATAATAACCTTTTATTGCAAACCCAAAAATCCAGCAACAGGTGCTAGGATGATGCAATGAGATGCTAAGCATACAAATAAATACAATAATAGCACAAAAAAGACAGACTGGTGTCAGCTTGCAATTAAAATTTGATTTTCATTCAACTGATCCATTAAAAAAAAAGGGCAAATGATTCAGCATATTTTTCATTAGCATAACTCATTCTGAGTTAAACCTGTTCATCACATCTTTCTAACTGATCACATGAACCACAAACACATCCCAGACCTGGCTTGGCACTATTTCTGACCTATAATTACAGATGATGGTGGCAAAACATTTCAAATCTGTTCCTGTGACAGAACCAGTAGCAATGACAGATTTAAG
The DNA here is from genome assembly GCF_012460135.2 of Molothrus ater. Classification (NCBI taxonomy): domain Eukaryota; kingdom Metazoa; phylum Chordata; class Aves; order Passeriformes; family Icteridae; genus Molothrus; species Molothrus ater. Next base: position 546,405 of record NC_050489.2, read on the forward strand.
GCAGTGCCTTGCATTAGCTGGAATGATGTTTGGTGCCATTGTTACCATGCAGAAAAGGCAAATTTTAAATACCTGAACTGATATTTCACAGAGTTTGTCATGGGAAATTGCCCAAAAATGGGCATTTAAAAAATTAGCTTAGTGATACTCATAGCTGAATCGATGAATCAACTTCATTAGATGTATTTTGGAAGTGCATTAGGGGTTTTGAGGCTATAAATACCTTTTGTCACACTTACTCTGGTGCCAAGGGCAAGCCTTGGCCTTAAGAGTGCAATAACCAGGTCTGGGGGGGTGTACCTGCAGGTGCTGGAACACCAACCTCATTTCTGCACCAGCAATGTCTTCTTTAACCAACAGGAGGTTATGGAAGTACTGAGTGGGAATGAACCTATGTCCAGGCAGGTAAAGCTTCACCTTCCACATCAATAACAATTTTCTCATTAATGAAAATGCCTGAAGTGCCCTTAAAAATGAGTTTGGGAAAAAGAAAGAGGAAAATCTTACAATTGGTGGGACTGCTGGATCAAGAACAGTTTAATTTTTTGATGAAATGACCTCAATATGAGGCAAATAGAAGGGAAAAATTTACATTTATAGAAGTGATATAAATCAAAAAACCTATAATTAAAAAAATGCCATGCATGTACAAATATACACATAAAAATACTGAAAGCTTCATTCACCAGAACAGGATTAGGCTTTTTTTTCCTCCACATTAAACATGCCCTTACATTCAGCCTATTTTCTACCAAAATGTTCTTTTCAAAATGTTGCCAGGGTGATATCACTATTTCAATCCAACCAATTTCCTTTGAAATCTCCCATAACAGTAATTAAATAAATTGCTCTTGGAGTAATTATGTTGGGGTTTTTTTTTCTGGAAAAGGAACTATTAGGTTAAAGAGAGATGAGAGAGTCTGTCACCAAACATAATCTTTCTAGAAACACTGGTGCTTGCTACATTTATTGGAAGAAGGATGGAATACTTAAAAACTTTGGACATTTTTAGCTTTTTTAAAGGAAATGTCAACTTCCCAGCTGAAGTAAGCACCAAGCTAAAATGACTGCTGACAGTCCTGGGAGTGCAGAGGGAAAGAAAATGGAAGTTGTGTCAATAGAAAGCTTTTCAATTCTATGTATTAAGCCCAAGAGGGCTGGTGAGAACTGGGAGGCCAAATTGCGGTGTTAAAGCAAGTGGATGGTGAACAAGATGAAGGGGATGGAGAGTCCAGGACTGATGATCCAGAGGAGGGCACAGAATGGAGCAGTCCCTTAATCCATCATGTTGGAGCCCTTGGAGACTGGGCTGCTGCAGCTGGGGAGGTTCTGTGTGCGTGGCCATCCATCAGCTCCAGTGCCTCCCTCTCTGGGAATTTGATCTGCCCTGACAGAGGCAAACGAGGCTTTCCCAGCTCCACAGAGTTTCCAAATGTGTAACCTTATGTTCCACCTGTACTTTGGCTTTGGCTCCAAGTCAGGCTAAAACTGCTAGGTGTAGCCTGTTGGGCATCTCATGAGTTTTTGAGTTTGTTTTTTTTCCCAGAATAAATTCTTTTACCTTTACTAGGGATTCCCTTTTATTTGTGGGGATTTGGCATTCATCTGATAAGCAGCACTGATTTCAGAACAAACTTAGCTAACTCTCACTTTGTTCTCTGGCTCAGTCTGGTACTTCAGATTTCAAGGAATTTAAATTCTGGTGCTTGCTACTATTGTTCACATTGCAAAGAACATGGAGCTTTCCATTTAAAGCTTTTCTTTTAATTCCTTGGCTATGTTTTCCTTTATGTGTGATGCTGAAACACCCATCCTCCTTTTCCTTTAAATCTCTCTGGTATATGAGATAATATTGCATAAGGATAACCCACATGGATCAGTATCTGAATTTCTTTATGGATCTTTACCATATCCCACCCAGGGACAGTGAGCCAGTACTTGTCTACAAGCTAAACCTCTACTTTCTCACCACACTGAAGACCCAAAGACAGTGTTTTCAACTTAAAAACTCACAAGGGTGAGCAAAAGGACAATAAGAAATAACTTCCTGGAAATCCAGTGGTCAGAGGGAATAAAGCACCAGACAGGCACCAGCTGGAGAAACTGGATCTGGGGATTCATCCAAGAACAGGGAACATCTTTCTGAGCAGACAGACATATTTCATGTTCCAATGGATGGCTGACAGGGTAAACATTGCTATAAAAAACTTAACATGATATTTTATTTTTTTTTTGAACTCTTCATGCAAATTTTGTGAACCCCTTCTGGCTTAAGCTTCAGCAAGTGAGTTTAGAATCAGACCCAAGGAATGGCAAATCCATATTATAAGCAGGAAAAATAATTACAGAGGTCATGCACAGGCACTTGAATTATGTTTGTAAACACAGCTTGAACTAAACCCAACCATGATACGTGACCCGAATGATGGTGTAACAATGAGATTGCCAATAGGAGTGTTTACTAAATGCTTATTTAATAATGGAGCTTAAATAAATAGTGTAAAACATAATTTTCCACATGTTAATGTGAACTTGTTAAAATTTCAGTGCCTTTGTAAGCCCTTAGGACAGTGTCACCGTTGCTTGTGACGTGCCCAAGCTGGAGTGAGCTGCCAGCACAGGCAGCAGGACCCAGCTGGATTCTTAGGCAGCATCAGCACCACTTTTGGCCTGCCCAGGCCTTGAGTTTGGTTAATTTATTTGGCTGTAAGAAGTTATTTAAGGACCAAAGGGCCATTGCCTGATTTGCTTGGGTTTATTGCTTCACTCAGGATGACTCTGCTGTAACACAGTGGGTTTATGTGTATGTTTGAAATGAAAGGGTAAAAATAATAATGCACTGGTCCATACACAGCAAACTACTTGTGCAGCCAGGAAACAGCACAGGAGGAGAGAGGAGATCTGAAAATTGGAGGATGATGGGGCTGGAAACTGCTCCCCAGGGCTCAGCCGTGGAATCACTGCAGCCTGGGAGCTGCACAAAGCTCAGAGGCAGCACAGGGAGCAGAGGGTGCTGTTCAACACCCAGAAAATCACCTTTCACAGCAACACAGGCTGCCATGTGCCCTACAGAGCCCAGGGGAAAGTGCAGCCTGAGGAGCAGGTTTGCAAATTTAACAGTGACTCTGGAAAAATAACGTGTTAGAAACAGAACAATGGCTCTGGGTCCAGGGAGAAGGATCCATCCCTGAGTTCTCTGGGATAAGGTCCTGCCCCCAATGCCTCAATACCTCTGCCTGAGGCAGCTGATGGTTCCTTTCCATCAGGAAAAGGCAGGGACTGGGAGGCTCCTCTGCATCACTTTTAACTGTACATAACTTGTATAAGAGCTCAGTGTGGCAGAACTGATAATTCTCTGGTTAGACTCTTTGAATTTAGGCCAACAGAACATTCTTGGCTTTTAATTTCTGTTCTTTTGGGTTAGATGAGCTCAACAAGCTGCAGCAGATTAAACTGGTGGACACTTCAAGGACCCTGCACTGAGACCTGGATGTAACTCCACAACTGCTCAGAGGCAAAGCACTCAGGTGGACAAAGGGCAATGTGTCAGCACTGTGTGAGCAGAGGAAACAGAGGGAACCTGGATAACCCTAACCCAAGAGAGCACCAGCCTCTGCTTGGGAGAGTGGTTTTGACAGCTGTTAAAAGTCATAACCATTCTATTCTTTGCTGGGAAGTTTTCCCACTTAAACAATTAATTATCTCTGTATTTGTTAAATATAAAACAAATCAAATGACTACAAACCAACAAGGAGAAATAGTGGTCATTCCATTTGTTGGACACACAACTTTGGTGTCATTCTGCTAAGGCTGGGAGCAGCAGAGGGGTGATAACCAGTGGGTCAGGGGCTTTACTGGGAGAGAGCACAGCACAGTCTTTGTTGAGCTGTCCTTGGGGTGAGCCTGTTCCTGGGATGGGGCTGTTCTCTCCTGGGCCTCACACATGGCAGAGGGGGACAGGAGACACAGCTGGCACCTCTGGGCTCATGAACAGGCCAGCAGAGCAGTGAAGGCTGCAGCTGGCTCCCACCCTTGGGATGAACAGCTCATTAGTGAGTGCTAAATGTTTGTGTGAGCACGTTTTCTGGAATAAATAAGGAATATCTTCTACCCAGCGTGCTGCAAGTCACACATGCTGCCTGCAGTAAGAAAGCATGAGAACAGCTCAGGAGGTCAAGGCAGAGCCTTTGGCTTGGTTGGTTATTTTTGCTTCAGTGACACCCTGGTTCACAAAATGCAGCTGATGGCACGAACCCCAGCCAGGATGGCCAGGAGGCCTCTGACAGTGGCCAGGCTGTGCAGGTTATGTAACCTGCTTTCTGTTTTGGGGGAGAGATGGGAGAGTTGGAGGCCAAATGGCCAAGTTCTCCTGTAAAAGAAGGGAAAAAGCTGCAAAAGTACAGGGGGTCAGACCCCATGACCATGAATATTCAGTATTTTAGGCTGTTGTTTCTAAAAGAAGATTGTGTTCATAAACGGAACCAGAAAATACCCTTCAGGGTCAGTCCTGCTTTTGATTCCAAATGGTATGTTGGCTCAGACTTCCCCTTTCCTGGCCTCTCCCATTATCCCATTGAATTCATTAGGAGGCTGTGGCTACTGGCCAAAAGAAACGGGTAATGCATCCCAGAGCCCATATTCTTTGAAATATCTTCTGAGACAGGAATTTATGGCATCAATATAATGAAACTCAGATTACAGCATTAAAGTCTGAGTCTGTCTGCTTGCCACACATACCAGAATTATACAGAAAATCTGAGCCACAGAACCATGAGGAAATTGGGGAAAATATGCACTCCCATCTAGAGGGAGGCTTTAGGAGTTGGTTGCACCAAGTCAGAGAACAAGTTAAACCAAGTTTAAGAACAGCCTCAAGCAAGAGAGAAATCACACATGATGCTACACAGGTAGCAGCAGCAGACCTGAAAGAACTGCTATGGAATCACAAACACTTTGGCTTTGGCACACTGAACTCAGCAAATTTAGCCTGGTCTACAGCAGTTACTACGTTAGATAAATAAAAATACGATCAAGTCCTGACTCCATTTTCATTTTGTCCCTCCTCCCCCTGACCAGCCCTGAGAGAGTTACTTTTTTGCTTTAAGGTATCTGTTTAGTACTTTGTATTCTATGCCATTCTCTTTGATATTATGTTTATTACTATATATTCAATGATTATCAAATGGGTGCTTTCTATCCCAAAAAATCCACGTTATTCTCCTGCAGTGATTACAAGAATTGCTTTTATAGACCAGAAACTGGACAGCTTTTTCCTGTAAAAGAACAGGAGAGACTTCACCTAAAACCTTGGAACAAACCTTCATTTATGAGACAAGGGAATCATTTTTTTCCCACTACATGAATTCAGTGGGCTGCCACAGGCCAGTCATAATCTGTTATTGTTTCCCTACAACCTTGTACTATTAATTTTTCTTTTTAATGAACTGTCCAGTCTAGTTTAGCTGTGGAAGCTATGATGGAGCTGCAATAGAAATGGTTTATGTCATGCCTTTGTCAAAAAGCTTTCCCCTACAGCAGCAGAATGTAATTGAAAAGCCATTTTAAAATAAAAGTAACTGAGCGCTTGCAAATGCAGGTTGTCAGGACTGGAGAGGGAAAAACCTTTGCATTACATTAGATTTTACCAATAGCTACTTGTGTGTCTTTATTAGTGTTTATACAGATGAGGAAAGCCACAGAAACTGCATCTGCTGCATGGTTATATCAGCAAGTGTTCCTGCAAGATACATTTTTAAGTTTTTCTTCAACTGTGACTAACAACGTAGTAATTGGCTGGGTTAAACACCTCAAAAGAATTAAATACACTAAATTGTGATTTATTTTATGGCATACAGAATATGTCAATTTTTGAGACAGCAAACTAACATCTGAGCAGAATTCAAATAGTTTTTATTGCATACGAAACCTTGAAAGGCTGATTGCACAGCCATCTTTTCATATGCTATATATATGTGAAAGGCATGCTATTTACTCTTCTCTTGGGTTTATTTTTCTAGCCCTGGCTATGTGTATTTTTTTCTTGGGGACACTATAGTATAGATTTTAAATATGCTATTATTCTCCTCCTCACCATCACTATTAAAATACAAAGTGAGCAACTATATCTAAATATATATATGTATATGTATATACACACATAGATATATAGATATAGATATATGCACAGAGATATATGTATATAGGTATATATGTGTGTATATATAGACACTGTCTATTTATGTATTTATTGTTAAAGCTGACAACAGTTTTATCCACAAATTCCATTAAAATTGTTTCAGAAAGACTCCTGATTTCACTTTTAATTCCCACTTTTCACCTTTGAAGCAACTGTGGAAATTTTGCCAGTTCATTTTATTGGAGCACAATTTCCAAGTATTTGAGGTTATTTTGACCCAGAAATGATTGGAGTTTTGGGGAGTTTTTCAGTCAATGGATCAATCTTTTAATGGCCTTTCTCCTGTGCTGGCCAATCTCTGCAGCCTGTGCAGTGCAAATTCCTTAGGGAATCTCATCCTGGAGGGGGATTTTGGAGTTTCCCATTCCTTAGCCCAGCCAGGCTGCTCCAGATCCTGCTCCAGAGCTCCACCCTGCAGCCCAGACATGGCTGGGATGCCCCAGAAAGCTGGAAAATGCAGGGATGAGTCTCTGATGACTCAGTTGTTTCAGGATTCAACCAGCAACAAACTTTTTTGCCACAAAAAGCTGAATTTCAGCTGAGATACATGTTCATTGTTTCCAAAAACAAATCACTCATTTCACCATTCTTCTACATTGAAGATTCTTTCAAGGACATTGAAGATTCTTTCAAGGCAACATGGAAATAACTTTCTATTAAAAAGTAGATAGGAAAACCTGAAATGTCCATGTTAGTAAGTACTGAGACCATAAGAGACAGGACAGTGACAATGTATTTCCCCACTTGATGTCTTTGAGGCCATTGTAATTTCTAACAAAATAAGCATTCTTCTTTCATATCTGTTTGACCAGATTAGGTCTTATAATTATCCTAACAATGTTTCCACAGGTTTTTCAGCTCAAGCAAGGACTTGAAGAGAACCAAAAAGGCAGAAGTAATAAATTCAGACTCCATCTCATTGCACAGACTATGTGAAATGACACTTACTCTTCTTAACAGTTCACTCTCAGGCATTTCTTTAAGAGCCAGCTGGAGATTCCCTGTATTTTGGAGTGTCATCCTACTACAATCAAAGCTTTGCCCTCACATGTGAGCCTATTTCATTTAGATTACTAATATCCATCCTAAAATACATGTAACAAGCTAATCCTGCAGGACACTGAGTGTCTGTTCTGTGGGCTGACACTGAGAATTCAAAATTCAGGTTTTAAAAACCTACAGAAGTGGATATTTGTAGAGAAGCGAAGTGAAGATGTGAGACAGGATAAAAGGCAGCTGGAGGGGGAACACTGCTCTGACTTGTAGGCTGGGTTCAACATGCAGAACAGGGATTCCAAAGGAAAATTAATTTTCTTTCCACGTGCCATCTGTGCAAAAACAAAACTATAGAGGAATTTCATTCCAGGATGTCCTCTGTGCATTGTGAACAGCCTGGTTTTCCCATTATGGTCTTTCTAGATAAGAATGAAATATTACATATGAAAGAGGCAAAGTATGCATTATACAGCACTAATTTATAGATTTAGGAAGTGAACTTCAGTTTCTCATCCCATCTGAGGAACTCATCACAGCCTTCCAGGATCTGAGGGGGCTGCAGGGAGAGAGAGGGGCTGGAGAGGGGCTCTGCACCAGGAGCTGCAGTGCCAGGGGCAAGGGCCTCACAATGACAGGGGGAAATTCAGTCAGGTATTGGGAATGAGGAATTGTTCCCTGGCAGGGTGGGCAGGGCCTGGCACAGGGTGCCCAGAGCAGCTGGGGCTGCCCCTGCATCCCTGGCAGTGCCCAAGGCCAGGTTGGACACTGGGGCTGGAGCAGCCTGGGACAGTGGAAGGTGTCCCTGCCATGGCAGGGGTGGCACTGGATGGGCTTTAAGGTCCCTTCCAGCCCAACTCATTCTGGGATTCCCTGATTTTATGATTCTATGAGAGTATTCTTCTTTGGGGTCCTGAGGACCCTTTATTCCTGTGGGATGCTTTACAGGATAATATAAAATCATAGCGAAGTGTATTTGTTGTGCTTATCCTCAATCTCTCTTGCAATTCAGTATAGAAAATCCATGCAGCACAGGAAGAAAATGTCCAGTCAGGATATTCCCAGTTCCTGTAGCTCCCTGGTCACCTTCTGCAGTGACTGAGCCAAGGCTGTGTCACAGCCCCCAGCAGCTCAGCAGGGCCTTGCTCTCTGCCCCGCTGCTCTTTGTTCCATGAACAATAGTTAAGCATGAATATTTTACCTTCTCAACACTTGTCATTATCCAGATACTGTAACAGGAAATTTGCATTCCTGAATAGGCACAGCTGGAAGTAATTTAAGAAAGATCCTTCAAAAGAAGGGAAGAGAATTTAGGAAGCATATGGAGTCACAGGTTTACATGATAATCAACAAAAGCAGCTCTTGTTCCTCCTCATTTGCAGGGAGACACTTCACACTCCAAGCAGAGGGAACATCCCACAGTCTCTCTGCAGGAAGCTTTCTTTCACAAATTATTTGCTTTAACTCTGAAATGCAAAGAAGTTCATGAAAAAAAAAGACAACACTTTGTCAGATAAAACTTGGGTAGGGACCCAGTTAAAATTCACTTATCTCACACACTAGTGAGAGTGATGGGCTGTTTTCCTTTAAGCCTATTCCTCACAGTCCTTTAATTTCTAAAAATTAAGTCTGTTTGGAAGTAGCTCTGAAGTGAAGAACAAGTGGAGTAGAAAGGGGCCTGAACTAAACCATGAACTGAGATATTAGAAAATGCCAAAAGAGGCAAAACTGTGGTGAGAAAATTCATGTAACTGTGCATGGAGCAGAGACATGCAGAACTAATTTCAGATATTTTCTCAATGTCTTCTTGATACCCAGGAATGAATTTGAAACCTAGTCAGCACGTCCTCAAACCAAGCCCTCTTTAGAATCGTTCTGTCAAGAAACTGGATTTGAACAACAGCTGAGCACTGTTTGCAAAATGTGGCTTTTGTGTTCAGACAGGACCAGAATCTGCCATGCTGAGCTCTGTCATTGCTCAGGAGTTAATTCAGCCCAGTGCTGCTGGTGTCACCCAGCCTGGCTGCTGCTGTCCCCTCCCCAAATCTGAGGACAGCACACACACACACACACACACACACACACACACACACACACACACACACACACACACACACACACGTCCCATAGAGCAGCTCACGAGGATGTTGAAGGGTTGGTCCATTTGGCTGCCAGAAATACGATAATTGTCATTTAAGGGATTTTCACAGAAATTAAGCATCTGTCAAGCAGGACCTGAGTGAATTGAATGTAGAAAGTGTGAATGAGTCAGCAAGACAAAGAACTTTTATATCCTGGCACTGTACTTTTTATCCCACACGATTCAGGTGGGCTCGTGCCTTTGATTCTGTATAAATGACAGTGTTTAGATATTTATTACCTGTTACACCTAATCTGTTTCTGTGTTAAACTTAGAAACAAACAATGGACACTCCTGTAAATGAGCAATTCTCACCTCTGTGGAATTGCAGCAACAGCACAACTGAAAGTCACAGAGGATTTGAAAAATTAAAGGCATCAGAGCAGCAGATCCAAGTAGTTTTACATCTAGTTTCCTAAACTCTACACTTCCACACTTTCCACCTTCTCTGAAGCCTAATGGTCACCATGAAGTTACTTTCCTAACCCAAGTCTGAGCAGTTATACTGAGCTCAATAGTATTGCACAAAATATCAGAGAAAGAGTCCAAATGTGGAATTAATCACTCACTAGAATAAGGAAGGTATAAACCTGTTTGACTGATCACTTCCAGCTGTAAACCTAAATATCAGAACAATTCTTACATTCCTGTTCTTCAGTGTTCCACTGCTGTGAATTTTCAAGTGATACTCTGATGTTTAAAACAAGAAATTCAACAAAAGGGATTCAAAACATGTCCCTTATCAAACTGTGCTGTACAGAGGTAGAAGGATGGTCTGTGTCCTACAGCTGACAGCAATCAGGAGCTCTGGTTAAACTCTCTGAGGGATCAGTGCTTGCAGAAATGTTCCCTATGCTGCACAAACATCGTAGACACTACAGAAACAAGGCCCCAGCCATGGATCCCTGACATCCCTCAGGAGATCACAGGGCTGGACGCAGGACTTACCTTCACCCACTGGAAACCTGCTGCCAGTTGATGTAGCATATTCCACACATCTGAAATGCCACCTCAGGAGCTGTGACACCTCTCAGCCCTCTGCTGCCACTCAGCCACTACTTCAGCTCTGGCTGCAAAGAAGGAAAAAGGACATTTGAAATCCAAACTATTGGTGGGACCATAAAAAAGGAAACTGAAGCCTGGCCTATAAACTACCACAGCAGCCTAAAGAGAGTCTAAAGACAAGCAATTAAATACTACTTATAATTAATAAATAGCGTTTATCTAGAATCACAGAAGTCCAGGTTTGGAAAGGGCCTTAAAGATAACCCAGTGCCACCCATGCCATGGGCAGGGACACCTCCCACCACCCCAGCCCTGTCCAACCTGGAATATTTAAGACTCATTTTTGCTACAATGTTCCCATAACTAAAATGCTTGAGGCCATATCAAAATTCTCTCACATCTCTTTTATGTTATCTATGGAAAAAATCTCTTCTGGCAATGTTATCCCAGACAAGACACACTGTAGTGAAAAAAGGAACAGCTGCAGATGCCATTAACCAGCAAGACGTGCTTTGAACATTTCTAAGTGCTCTAAAGGCATATTAGAAAATTAGTGGGTTTATCATTATGATGGAAAAGGGAGAAGATTATTTTAGGAAGTGGAACTGCCACTAGAGTAGTGAAAAAATACATAAGAGAAGACAAAAAAAAAAAAAAAAAAAACAAAAAACACAAAAACCCAAAAAAAATCACAAACCCAAAAAACCCCCGAACAAGTAAGAGGCGCCTCTGCCTGTAAGAAGTTCATCTACAGCTGTTTCAGTGGTTACAATTCTTTCATAAATAGGGCAGGAAGTTGAGTCAGTCTGGACAAAGGGAGCAGGAACAAAGAAGAAACCTGCTGAATCATTTCTCATGACAAGTCTTGAATTTAAATTGGTACATTAAGGATGGTCACAATTTCCCGGAGCAGTCATCCTCACACCTCATCATTTCACACCTCATCATCCCAGGTGTTTCTGACAATGTCCCCACACAAGTAAAATATAGATAAAATATAATTAATGTGACTGAATGCAAAGGAAATACTCAGTGTGATCTGTTGTTACCTACTGGTACAGACACTGCATTCCTGAGGTTCATTTGAGACCCTGATAGACACTTAAACAGCCCTAACTGAATTCTAGGACTAAGATCCATTCCAGCCAAGGAAACCAGGCTAGATTCCCTACTACCTCCAAATGTATTAACTGAAAATTTCTAGAACTAATTATTTAATTATTAAGAAATAGCCTCTGTAATTTGGGCTGATAGATCCAAGTCAGTAATTTTCTGTAGTGTTTAATTGTTGATGATACCTCATCCGTATCAATCCTTCATTTTATACCCACTCTTCACCCCTGTTAAACCTATCAAGTTTTAATTGCAAAAAACCAGTTCAGCAGCACAGGTGGAATTTCAGAGTTCCCAGCACAAGTGTTGAAAAGGAAACAGGCATTGACTGGCTATTTTATATTCAGTATTGCACAAACATATTTCACTCTTGCTCCACCAAAGAAGAAATAAATTCATGTGGCTTCTGTGGCCCCTCACGACTGCAAATACATTGAGGTTTTTTTAAAAATTTGGGATACACGTGCCATAAAAGCACATTCCTAGACAGTGCATTTTGCTAAGGTTAAGCTCTGTGAAGTGATGATTTGTGTGATGACTGAGCCACTAATATAAAAGCACTTGGTTGGTAAAAGTACTCCACACATTCATGCTATGAAGTACCTATGGCACTTTGAAATATATTCATTTTGCAGGTATTTTTTTTTTAATAAAGGACCCTTTTGAACTAATTTTCAATTCATATGAATGACTGAAACTGAAAAAACTCCCTCATTTTGAGAATTTGTTCAATATCTTTACAGGAAACAACATCTTTATGGATGACTTTGCAGCTCAAGACTCCTTTATGCCCGAGGCATTTGAATTTGCTTGGATAAGGACTTCTCAAAATATCCTCTTAAATATCCCTACCATCCAATTTTTTAAGCTCTTTTGTCTTTAAAAGCCTCAGAGATTTGATAACAGCTACTGCCAGTCCCCACCTGACCTGCAGCTCCATTGACTGCATGGACCTGGCCACCAGCAAAGGCACCAATCATGGAACCACAGAGTGGGCTGGGCTGCAAGCATCTTAAAGAATAAAAGATAATAAATGGCAAATGATCATTTCACTGCCAATCACAGCCTCTATTCTGCAGTCACACTGCATTTCAACAAATATCAGGGGTTACAAACTGATACTTTTTGTAGCATTAACCATTATTAGAAGTAAATAAATCTTCATATTAACATCGAGCAAGGAGAAACTCCTCCAGATGTCAATTTTCATTAAAAATATAGTTTGAGACTATTTCCATCCTTGTGATTGTAGACAGAACAGTTTGAGTAATTGATATTTAGGTGTCAGATACCTATTTACTTCCTATTACCATTTCATTTATCAGATGCCTATTACTTACTGTATAATAGTTTTATTTTCCTATTTCCTCTGCAGCTGAATATGCCTTCAGGAGTTCTAATAACTTTATAACGCTTACAAAAGGGCAAAAAGCCAAGGGCCCCCAACTGCTGTATTTACAGAAGGCTGTTTCAAAGTCCAATTACAATTACAAGAAAACTTAAAAAAAAAAAAAATCCATTAAACAGTTGCAATGCTCCAAAGAGATTTGCCACAGTGTCTCCTTAAAGCACACGGCCTGACAAGGGTTTTTGGGGCGACAGAAGCCGCGGCTCAGGGCTGGGGGATGCCGAGCGCCAGGCGGAGCCGCTCGGAAAGGCGGCCGGGAGCGGGGCAGAGCCCGGCCCATTGTCCGCGGGGAAATTACTGCACAATGCCGATGGCAGAGCGGCCCGGGCAGCAGCTGAATCCGGCATTGTCCTCGCACCACAAAAAGATTTGGGAGTCTGAAAAGCAGAGGAACGGAATCTCACAGCTTCTTAGAGTCCCCTCTGAAAGGGCCATTGTAACATCATCATAAATCCTGGGCTCCCCAGGCACTTGACAACTAAAGCGGGGGACAATAGAATTCTTGTGCTGGACAAAACACTCCTTGTCTGCCAAAGCGCTTATCTGCTTCATTTACAAATGTCTTTCATTGTACCCAAATAATTCCCTATTAGAAAAACGATTAGGAACAGCACTAAATAAATATTCACAGCTTTGTGGGCCGTTTGGCAAAGTGAATAAACCAATACAATCGAGGTGCACGCAAAATACGAGATTTATGCCGAGGAAACCCAAAACAACCCCAAAGCTCTGTTTATTTTCATTTTCTCTTTTCCTGATACACTGCACACACATTTGTCCCTCTAAAAAACACCCAGGTACATTACTCTTATCAAAAGAGATGAAAAATATTAGAAATCCACAACAATCTCAAATTGGAGAAAAATTGCATCCAGTGTACCCCTAAAATTAAATATCTCCAGGAGAGCAGTTCCAGAAATAAACTTGGGAGCATATCTGAGAGTTTAATGAAATAGAGACAAATTGCTCACAATCACAAAAGGATTTAAACTGTGGATTTCTAACTACATATGTTTAGGTCCCACTTACAGAGAAATCCAAAAGCATCAGGGATGAGTTTCTGAAATGAAATGGTGCCAGATTTTTGCAACTCTTTTCAAGCCCAATGAAAATTCTGGTAAATATCACAGAACTGACTGAAAGAGACTAAAATATTCCATAAATATGACACTTCAAAAAGCATTTCTAACACAGTCAGAACTCCATTGCCTCAGGTTTCCACATAAATAGTTATTTGATTACAATTTGCTGGAGAAGCGCCTATGGAAACACAACTGACACCACACACAATGATTAAAGAAAAACCCTAATAATCTAAATTATTGCTTAAGCAAAGAGTGCTGATCATATTCAAAGTGCCAGAGACATCTGCATGGCTGAATTAAAACCTGGAGAAGTCAAAACTTCTTGACTGAATTATTGATCATAAACTACTTATTCAAATCCAATATAGGAACAAAGTTTTTACACAGCCCAGGCCAATGGACTGAGTGGCTCAAGGGCTTTTTCCCCCGCTGTGATTAATTATTACAAGCCTACAAAAAATTGCAAGTATTCATGACCTATGAAACAGATTACTCGTATTAAATATTCAGAATGTATGCAATAAACAACATCAATAATGGTCAAATAAAAAAAAAAGAAAAAGAAAGGAAGCTAATGTAATTTAAAATAAAAATTATGCAGGTTTGAGCTCACAATCACAAAGGTTTAGGAATATGTGAGCTTTCCATGGTTCTATCATGAATTTGCAGTCTGGCCCTGCCACATGTCACTTAACCTTGGAGCCATTACTGAAAGTGAGCAAAGGCACACTATAAAACATTTCACCTCTGAAAAATGCATAATCCATATAAAACTCAGAGCTCCCACATGCCAGCTGAGGATCTCTGCTGTTTGGGTGCAGAGCTTCCCCATTTCTTCTCTCACTTCTCTCCTCACTGAATAATTAGCTGTTCTAAAGATGTAGGTATAAGTTCTGTCTTAAAATAAAGTTTACACTTGACTTCCCCGATGCTGTTTTTTGGTGTTTGCTGCTCTGTGCTATGCACTACTCAAACTCCCCTTTCTCCTGAAGCTGGATCATCTGTATAAATATAATTTGCATGAAATTATTATGATTATTTCTGCAATTTGCATTTCAGGAACACAGTTTCAACAAAATCTGCTTCCTGTCAGCTCTCTGAGTTTTATTCTAGGCCCTAATACACACCACAGCACCACACCACATTTTTATATAGAGTAATCTCTGTTTAGGTATAAAAAAATGGATCTGCACTGGGGTTTAAGTCTCAGTGTACAACAGGGATTATTTAACCCTTCTGGAGAACTCGGATCTGGGGGCCTTGACCAAGGTGATTTTCCTTGGCTGTGTAAAAATTGCTCCTGTGCTAGCCATTATCTTAGCAAGTAAATAAGCTCATGCTTGGAATCACCTTGCAGGAGAAACTGTTTTTCCCTCTGATTCCAGGCAGATGAGCCAAGCAATGGGAATCCCACAGTCAGCAACCAACAGAGCAGCCCAGGGATGGGAAGGGGCTTTGGAGGATACCTGGTCCAACTGCACCGCTGAAAGCAGCTCCAAATTCAAAGCTCATTTAGGTTATTAAGGCTGTCAATTAATGTTTACAGCTGACACCAGCAGCACCAAGGTCTCTGTGTGCACATGGACATGTAAGGGTTCCCATCTTGTGCTGAAATATGGTCAGGTGCAAAGGTACAAAGCAAAGGGCAAGAACTGCAGCAGAAAGGACAGAGAGCAATTTGGATAACCTGCCTTCCCCACACACCCCAGTGACAGGTCTGTTGGCAGGCCAGGGTAAATAACTCTGATTTCAGAGCTGGGGGTGTTTTCCCTGCCCTGTGCTCACTCCTGAGCAGCAGGGACAGGAGCACACGCTGTCCCTGTACCACAGAACCCTGCAGCACCTGAGATGGTTCTGCTGCCTTCTGCTTCCGAGGCAGGGCAGAGCTAACGCCTGTGTGCACACACAGGGCTCAGCCTGGAGGAGCCGTTCTCAACCCAAGAAGCCTGACATAAAATGAGGATCAAAACCAGAATTTGGCTCAAATGTTGTACAGTCCTGTACCTTTGTCCAGGAGGAAAGCTCCTCTCCACTCGAGGGGGATGCCTTGTACAGGACAAAATGTGAGAGCTGCAGAGAAGGTTTCACCCAAACAAGGTTCTGTTCTAAGCAGGTTAAGAGCCTGATTTGCTTTCTTATGAACTATTCTGACTTCATACTCTGCCCAAACATTTCCCCTGGTGCTCCCAACCCTTGTCCACCCACACTGCTGTGGCACAGACAGGGAGCCAGGAGAGCAGAGCAGCTCTGCCAAACCCAGCACCCCAACACCCAGCTGGGAGAGCACAAACCAGGCAGAAAGGAAGCTTAGGAGCAGAGTAGCTGTGTGCTCTTGTGAGAGACAAAACCACATCTCAGTGCTTTGCAGGATGTTAACAGTCTGCAGACTAAAGCCCAAATCTCACCCATCTGAGGCCAAATTACCCAGCAGGACAGAAAATGTTCATGTGGGCTCACAAGGAACAAATTAACCTCCCTCCAAAATCCCTCTGCAAATCACATGAGTGCCCAGTCCTGTGCTCACCCATACAATATGACTTTATCAGCTTTTTCTTGCTTTTGGGTCACAAGGGCCTGGAGGCAAACGATGGGCCCTGGAGGGGGAAGTCTGTATTAATTATCCTCATGCTGCTGCAGCCCCGTCCTACCCAGGTACCAGGAATACAAGTGGATTGGGAGGCCTGCAGGCAGGTGTGTTCTGTCATTTTAAATATCATAAATCAAGCCCTGTGTTTCAATGTTTCCAACTTCCCTGAGCTTCCTCTAAAATCTAAATTTGGAAGCATTTTGGATCCACAGCAAGCAGCTACAGACTTTTTGTGCATACACACTTATATAGATGTATATGCATGTAAATAAATATGAATTAAAAATTATACAAGTTTTTCATGCTTAAATAAATATTTCTATGTAACACACTCCATATAATTCAAATTACCTACATGTGGGAAAAGCACTTCATTTGTACTCTAAAAACTTGACTTTTGATTTCCGTTGTCTAGCAGATTATCTCAAACCTTTGTTCTTGAGCCGCTACCAGTAAAAGGCTCGTATATATTCTCTCTTGGAAAAGCAAATTCTACATGCAGAGCATACCAAATCAGTTCCTGCCAGTGCAGCAGGCACACAGAGCTGCTCTGAAGCCTTCTGAGTCACACTGGAGCTCAGCTTCCACTGGCAGCAGATGTCAGACACCACGGATTGGGAGCTTGTCAGCACTGAAAGATTTTTATGGCAAATTTACCCTACAGTTTTGGGGGCTTTTTTCTGGTTTGCATCCTCCCCTTGCCATTTTCCTATTCTTTGGTGCTTTTCTTCCACTAAACATGAATGGCCAGATCCTTCCTCTAGAGCAAATCCATACCAGAGGCTGTCTTCACTAGCATTTGGTGCTCTATTTATATTATCTTTCAGAAGGCTGTTCTCTATTTCTTTCCTCTGGCTTTCTTCTGCTCTCTTTTATCAATCTCTTCTAGTGATCTGAAAAGAAAACCTAAAAATTGAGAGCCACTAAAGTATATGCTGAATGCCCCCATTAGTCAAGCTGTAGGGGACACTCAGCACAGAAAATAAATTCAACTAACCTTTGGAAAAATCTTTATATAAATGTTCTACAAAATCATCCTGCTGGTTCCAGGTCCACTAGAGACACCCAAGGAAGAATAATTCTGGGACATCAGAGATACCATAAAGGAGAATAGCTCAGAGTCTGCCCAAGAGACTCAAGAGAGACAGAATTCTTTGGTCTCAGGGACATTTTTTCCTACCTTCTTCCTTTTATTAATAAATAAAGAAAAGAGGAGTTGTTCAAAGCCACCCCAGAGATCTGATGTTTCTGAATTTCTGTGAGCCTCATTCAACTCACTGAATATCTCTGTCAGCCCAGGAAGATTCATTATTCATTCTGGGGACCCTATTGCAAACCCTGCAATGACTCTTCAAACATTTGTAAGGCTTTTAAAAAAGTTTCATTCAGTCTTATTTCTGGACCAAATATATCCCTTTGCCTATTCCTATTCCATTCTCCTCCCAGACTCCCAGAGGTCACAGCTTGTCTAGATCTGGGGAGGGTGGCAGGAAGGGAAAATGGATTGTAAATTCATTTTAGGTCACCCAGAAGCCATTCTGTCTCTGTCCTTCCTCACTGGCTTTTCCTTATTTCCTTTTGTGTTTCCTCAAAGGACATTACACACTTGGCTTCTCAATCAAGGACAAGGCAATGTCAAGCACATTAATTTGTCCATGAAGCAGTCTTTAAGTGTGGACAAAAGAAAGCCTAAAGAAGTGCAGACAGACAAGATAAACATTACTGATTCAAAAAGGAAAACAACCCCCAAATCTTCTTCAACTGGTAATTTCAGTTTTCAGGACTGAACAATACTGAGCAACGGATATTTTGATACTGTAATAATATCATTTATTTGTATATATATATATTATATACACACATATATATATTTATGTATATTATATATATGTATATAATTTTTAAGAAATATCTATTAAAATTAAGAAATATCCATTAAAAACAGAGCTAAATACTCAGTGAGTAAGAACTTGGGAGATGAGAAAGGACTAAGAGCATTTCTTGATGCCTGCTGTGCAGTTCTTACTCACAGCTAATAGAGTTTTGCAGAATTTCAGCAATATTTATAGCAAGGATGACATGATTTTCCACCACCTATCATTTCAGGATATCACTCCAGAAATTACAATACACTAATATTTTTTATGGAGTTACTTTGTTATTTGCTAACCTGCCTTCCCATCTGTTCTTGGAGCTGTAACTGGAGCACATATCTGTATTTCAGCTGCAGCAGGTAATGACATGTTCATAACACCAAAGTTCACAGCCAAAATGAACCAGAATAGTTGACAATATTAATATTTAACATTTGTCTGCTCTTCATTATGCCGCCCAAAGCTTTAATTTTCTGTGGTGTAATTATAACAAGCTATAAGCAAGTGCATTAGGAGGTTGCTTACAAACAATGGTTGTGAAGTAGAAATACACACAACCAAACAATAACAGTGCAAGTGCTCTGTTATTCCAGAGAAACTGCACAATTAGGGAAAAATTCCTGCTGGTATCTGTCAGTGATATTGCCTGGTGGAGATAGTCCTAGGTGCTGTAGGCAGTTCTTTAAATAACAATAAATGAGCTCCAAGGTACCACTGGCAATCATGTGCTAAACTTATATTCAACCAGCAAGAGGATATGTTTAGGAAAATAAAAGGATCATTAAAAAACAAAACAAACAAAGATGAAACAAAGACGAAACAAAAACAACAAAAAACAACACTAACAAAGCAACAAACCCTCACTGGCCAGATGCTGAGAACCTGTCTCCACTGTTTCACCAGATTTCAGAACTTCTCCCTAAGTTTCAATGGCTTTTATTTGGGATTGAGCAAGCAGTGCCCGGTATTAACATCCTTAGAGAAAAAGGAAGACTGCATGGAAATAACTTCCCTGGGAGCTGGGCAGGGGCTGAGCCTGGAGCAAAGGAGGCTCAGGGGGCCCTTGTGGCTCTGCACAGCTCCTGCCAGGAGGGCACAGCCGGGGGCCGGGCTGTGCTCCAGGAACAGGGACAGGAGCAGAGGGAACGGCCTCAGGCTGGGCCAGGGCAGCTCAGGGTGGGCACTGCAGGAATTTCCCCATGGAAAGGGGGCTCAGGAACTGCCCAGGGGGGTTTGCAGTGCCCATCCCTGCAGGTGTCCCAGGAAGGGCTGGAGGTGGCACTCAGGGCTCTGGGCTGGGGACAGGGTGGGCATCGGGCACAGCTGGGACTCCACGGGCTGGGAGGGCTTGTCCAGGCTAAATAATTTTACGATTCCATGATTCTAATTACTAATAAAAGTCAAAGATAGCTTTATAATAATGGAGTCACTTTACCAGCTGTGCAGAAATGTGACTCTCCCCAAAAGCACAGAAAAGCCTGTTTGCCAAAGGCTTGTCTAAAATAGATAAGTGCAATAATTCTCACACAGCAGTAACATTTTTCCTTTTCAGCTGAATTGGACAGGGGTGGAAGAATGTTCCAGGCCATAACCGAAGCCTTCTGGGTGGCCTTGGGCAGCTTTGCTGGGAGTGTCTCCACAGGGCACTGCTGGCAGATGTGAGCTCTTCCTGCCCGAGCTGCAGCTTGAGCTGAAGCTGCACCAGCATGCTCAGCACGGTGTGCCCGGGCACAGGGGCACAGGGCTGCTGATCAGAGCTGCTGATCCAGCCCTGGCACGGGGACAAGCACGGGGCTGGGCTCAGGTGCCATCTGCCAACAGCAGGCTTTGTCAACACGGGCTCTGCTCCTCAGCGCCAGGAGCTGGAGACAGCAATTAACGCCTGGGTCTGGGAGCGGCCGGGCAGGGGAGGGAATTCACTCTCACAGCCAACGCCGAGACGCTCTAAACCCAGAATGAGATGGCCATATAATTATTTCTTCAGGGAGCCAACCTTTTTCCATATGTGTGCTGTGGAACTGAGCCAAACTGAAGCTGTCTGCACAGTTAATGTTCAATTTGGTGAGCTCTCCACTTGGAGAACGTAAACACACACTCATGTCTGTGCTATCAGCTTCGAGTTCGTGAGACTTATGAGTACTTGACAGCTCAACATGGCTAAACAAACCTGTTATTTCATTTTCAGATAGTGTCAACCGGAGTTACAGGGAAACAAGCCCCCTGAGTTTACCTGAGAGTGTGGACAACTCAGCTTCAACACCTTCCTGGTGCTCCAGTCACAGAAATGATAATTGCACTGCAGCCCTTTCTAACAGACAGCATTCTGCATGCTAAATTGTGGCTGAACACTTCACAAAATTCATTTGAGAGGTTCTAAACGCCAATAATAAGCTTCCCCACTCCCTTTCAAAAAAAGAAATCTAGTTATTCATTCTGTCAATCTCATGCAAGATGTTCATTGTTTTTACATAATTGTTTTCTTATTACTGTAACGGCAGTGCCCAGAAAAAAAAAAAAAAGCATGAGGAAAAAACCACAGAAACTCCACTAAATGTTGGATTTTTTCTTTCTTAGTTTGCATTTTAATCAAAGGCTGGGTTTATGTTCTTATCTTTCAGGGCACAGAAACTGCCCCAGCCACACTGGAAAAAACAAACCTCACCACATCAAGACAGTATAATTTTATGAGCAATTATATAAATTACCTTCCAAAATATTTTGTGAAGAAACATCTTGTGGTATTGAGAAACATCCACTGCTGTAACTCAAAAGGTCAAGGTTTCAGGGTCTAAAACACTGCACATCCACAAATCTGGTACAATGGACTGAGACAAAAGTGACCATAAGTCGTAACTTGGAGAGTAAGATCTGGTGTTTCATCAGAAAGATGAAGAAAGAAATCTGGAGGAGTATGCCAAGGCACAGTCACTGCTCTTCCTTCTCTTTGTGATAATCCACAATTTCACCCAGCTGGCCTGGAGCAGCCTCTGAGACACAAAAACCTCCAGAGCTGGACTTAAGGACATAGATGTTCCCAGGTGCCTTAGGAACAGGGAGGAAAATGCACATTATCAGGGAGATGAAGCACAGGCAGCGAGAAGCTGAGCTGTGGACCTGGTTTTTACCCTTCTGGTTGCTTTGTGCCATTGGGCTGGAATTACTTCAGAACAGCACAGGAATATTTCAATTAATTAAAAATAATAGTTGGAGGAAAGGACATTTACAGGCAAGAAGAAAAGTGATCCGAGGCATCAAAGATTTTTTTGAGCACAAATTCTATTGGCAGTCCAATGCCTTTGTACAAATAAATCATTTTGACTTGGAAAAAAAGTGAGATCCTGTACATTTGAAGATCTCCCCCTATATCAGCAAACTCAAACCCTATAGTTAAGAAGTCATAAACCCACATCTGCAATGAAAGTGCAATTATTCAGCACTGTTCAGCAAATGTAATTTATTTTAATTGTCAAAACCAGAGCCAGCACTGGGTTAATGCTCTACAGAGAAAACCTTCCCAGCTACCCAAGCTCCTGGGTGTACAGAGCTGCCTGAAGATCCTTTGGGACATCCCCAGCTCAGAGCCACCACATCTCACCCTCCCTGGATTTCCCCATCTGCCACTTTTAGGAACAACCTGTGGGCTCTCTCATGGCACAGCAGGGGCTGTACAGGACCCCAGGCATCCCAAACTCAGCTCTGAGCAGAACAGAGCAACTCACCAAACAGAGAGACAAGTTTAGCTGTCTTGAGGAATTAAAAAAAAAAGGATCCTTAAAAATGAAGCCAGCAATCTTGGAAGAGCCAGCAGGCTCCCATGTCAGCCATATGCCTTCATATGTCTGTTCTGGGGGAGTGTTACAGCTCCTGCTGTTCCATTCTTCACTTTTTAAAGGAAATGTTACAAGGCCACAAGGACTCACAAACATTTGTTGACATTTCTTCTGGGTCAGCCTTAGGAGGCCTGCAAGAATTTAAACATATGGCAGTATTTAGCTGTGTGAGGGAATGGGTTGTTTCGGAGAAAAGCAGTATTTAGTTGCAAAACAGTTTAATCTACCATAAAGGTTTTAAATTTTTTGGCCCAAATCCAAACTTTTTCTCATTATAGTTTCCACATTATATTTTTAAAGCAATAGCAGCTTAGCCACTGAGCTGGTATTGAGAAATACTGTGACACTTCACAATGTTTTCTACTGCCTTCCACACAAATAATACCTTGATCTGATCAAACAGATTTGATATGTACTTAGATTTAAGAGGGGGAGAAAAGAAGAGATAATTTGAGCACTAAAATGAAGCTTATTGCCCACACTTAAAGGACATGGAACCTTTGTATTTTGAACCACATGATGAAATTAGCTGGGTTTTCAGCATGTTTCAGTGGCCGTACATATGCATTTGCAAGGCAGAAAATGAGATTTGCAAGGCTTTGTCTTGTTCTTCAGCTCCCATTGCTGTCAGTCAGCTGCGAGCAAAGGCACAGCAGCTCCCTGGCTGACACTCGTTAGGTCTGGCTGGTAAAAGAAATACATTGCACATCAGGAGCTGAGCTGAGGTTTGTCTGAAATAATGTAAAAAGGGCAGCACAATATTAAACTTCCTCAAAACCACACTGGGAGCACACCTGACCCAGCTGCAGGGCAGGGAAGGACCAAAGGCAAGGTACAGCCTCTTTTGCCTTCACTGCTGGTTTCCTGCAACACAAAGCTCAAGGAGGGCAGGGTTAGAGCAGATATGGGAGAGAAATTCTTCCCTTCCCCCCTGGCAGGGTGGGCAGGCCCTGGCACAGGGTGCCCAGAGCAGCTGGGGCTGCCCCTGGATCCCTGGCAGTGCCCAAGGCCAGGCTGGACACTGGGGCTGGAGCAGCCTGGGACAGTGGAAGGTGTCCCTGCCATGGCAGGGGTGGCACTGGGTGGGATTTATTATCCCAACCCAACCCATTCTGGGATTCTGTGGTTACAGCTCACAGCCAAAAGAGCTCCTGCCACTCTTTTCCCTTCCACAATCTTGTCTGTAAATTGTATAGCACAATATTTAAAATGAGCACTTTAGGCAGCTGGAAAGGAAGATCTTGCACAGGAAACAAGGATGCAAGAGCCACTCTTTGTTTATTTTTTTTTCCCAAGCTGTAGAGCAGACATGGTTTTTAAAACGAAGAGTGGATCCAGAAATTATGCTCTTATAAAATGTTCTGTTAATTAACACTACTCGAGCACATGAACTAATATGAACCAGGAGGAGACAAAGGCCTCTGGTTTTGAACAACATTTTGGAGCCTCAGAAGGAACCCAAGATTACTTTGCTGGAAAAATTTATAAGAAAATCATGTATGAATGACTGAGATGGATGCAGAAATTTTATAGGAATTATGAGAGAACAGCAAAAATGTCTAATTTTAACAAGTAAATTGCACAAATAAATAAAACCTCTGGATGAGAAAGTTCAAAAAAGAGAGGCAGAATTTCCTTGGGGGTTCATCAGCTGGCAGCAGGCAGGGTCTAGGTGCATCACCTGTGCTGTCAGTCAGATGAAGGGAAGTTCCTTATAGGTCTTATTTTAACTCAATTATAGGCTGGAAAACCATCAAACATTCTGAAATTTAAAATAAGTCAGAGGAGAAACATCTGTCATTACAATTTTGTGTGGACATAAAAATGATGTGAATAAAACTTCAAGGGAAGTTACTTTTATCCAACTTTCACAGTCTCAACCAAACTATCACCCAAATTTGGTTAGAGGGGTCACTGTCCAAAACGCTGGAGATTGTGCAGCCCTTAAGAAACAGAGCACGTCCCATCTTCTAAAACTTTGCAAAAAAAAGTTTATATAATCTTGCTAAAATTAAGTTGACATTTCCTAAAAGTTACCCGCTTACATTTAACCTTTATCCAAAATTACCTTTTATTCTAAACTCTTCAATAATAAAATGCATGAGGCATTAAGGGAAGGTAAAAGCTGAATTTCAGAATCCAGTTATCAGTAGTGATCACAACCAGGAAAATGAAAGTTACTCTAAGAAAGTTCCAGTAACTCCAGAGGAAACAAAATCAAAAACCCACTGATTTTTGGTCACCACATAACAAATACTAAAACTTGGGAGAGATTTGAAATTAAAAGCTGAATTGGACAATGATGGAAGGCCCTGACTACAGAAGATATTGAAGGGTATGAAGAATCTGGCGACCTTGATGGAAATAACTGGAAAGTATTAATTAAATGCTCATGTGATTAAGTAAATAAAAATTAAAAGGTGAAAACAGTCTAAGGCTGCAGGGCTTATCTTGCAGTTGAATTCCAAGCTTAAGAATTTGTGAGCCAGGTAGATCAAAAGATGTATCAGCAACACAGGAAAAACAACAAAACAATGAACAAAAGGCACCTTATGACTCATTCAGATGTCAGGGAGAAAAGGGCATCAGAGACTCGAAAGCATCAGCTTGCAACAAATAAATAAAAGGTTAAAAATAAGTTTTGTGCATTAAAAACCCATCAGGAAGGCTTAGCTGCAAACTTTCTGATACCTTAATGGCAAGGGTGGACAGCTTTAATCAAAAGCTGGGAATTGTTAGGAAATGTTTATAATGAATTTTTTCTACAAGCACTTGGTGTTAAAACCACATTTTCTCAACTTCATGACAGAAGGCAAGACCCACAAGTTCATTTTCATCTTTGGGTGAGGGAAACAATGTAAGCATTTTAAGTTCCCCATTGTTATGGAAAAAAGGCTTGTTAGATTCTTGAGTCCACTGACATTTTTAAGTAGGCAAAAAAGAGATGGATTCATTTCTGGATCTGGAACACAAACAAATGTAAAAATAACTGTGAGCATGGAACAGCGAGGCTGAGTGGGGGACCTTACAGGAGTGGCAGCTTCTGCTGGGATGCTGAGGGTTTTCTCAGAGTGGTGAACGTGGTAGGTGGTCCTGGTTGAGCTTGACGATCTTAAAGGACTTTTCCAAACTTAATGATTCTGTGATTTTATGACTAAAAGCAGAACCATGGATTTCACTGCTCTGCCTTACAGAGATGAGCAGCTGTGCCTTGGACTCCTGGATACCATTTCAGCCATCAGCTGTGATGAGAACCTCACTCCGACCCCCTGAGAGCAAAGTTTGTCTCTATTTAGCTGCTTGCCCCACGTAATTAATTCTTTTTCCATGGTAAGAAAATGAAAGTAGTCTGATGCACTCATGAGCCATTTTAAAAGCTGTGCAAATATTCTCAAAACACTATAAATATTCATTTCAGATTAAAACATTTTGATCAAATTCACACACTTTCAGGTCCTATATCTGCAAATGCTTCCCTGAATCCATATTATCAAGTGCATTTGCTGAAACAGCATATTTTGTGTAACTACTCACAGCAGCCTTTCAAGTTGTCATTGCTAATATTCCTGTCAGGATCCAAACTCCAAGAACTACACATCTATTTAGGAAACTGAAGGTTGTCACACATCACTTGTACATCACATCAACCCAGCTCAAAATGCACAAGAGCTCACAGAAAAACCCCAAATAAACACAATTTCACCAACAATGTATGTCAGTGACCTTGTGCAAATAGTCAAGTGAGGTGAGAAAAGTTGATCACATACACAAATCCTCACTGAGATTAACTAATTTTCAATTACTATGTCAGCATGTAATTATTGCATGAAAATACCGCAAATGGAAAAGCAGGATGACCTTTACTAGATGAATTCTTGTAATAAATTAAGTAATGCTATTAAAATAATCAAAAAAAAAATTACTGTATGTTCTTAATTACACCAAATCAGCATATTTTTCTTAGAGTCATAGAATCATTGAATGGTTTGGGTTGGAGGGTAGGTTAAAGCCCATCCAGTCCCACCCCTGCCATGGCAGGGACACCTCCCACTGTCCCAGGCTGCTCCAGCCCCAGTGTCCAACCTGGCCTTGGGCACTGCCAGGGATCCAGGGGCAGCCACAGCTGCCAGGGCCTGCCCACCCTGCCAGGGAACAATTCCCAAGATCCCATCCAGCCCTGCCCTCTGGCACTGGGAGCCATTCCCTGTCACATCCACATGTTTAATTTTAACACATAAATTCTGAGGAAAGGAGAATGCATGACCATGATTTTATGGCAAGGTAGGAGCATCTGTTTGGATAAACCATAATAATCACAGTTAGAATTTCTCATTAGCTCCATCCAGTTGAACACCCAACAGTTCTGCTGTCAAATCCAAACTAATTGTATCCCAATTTACAGCAATCATTAGCTCCAATTAGCAAACATGATGGCTGTCTCAATGACAAACAACACTGTGAGGTTTTGTAACTCTCCCCACTTGGGCTGAAATACAGGTTTGGTCAAGATTACGTCCATTGATATGAAGCCTAATAAGATATATTATCTCTAGCATTACTTTTATTATTCAACAATATAAATGGCTTTGCTGCACTGAAGTAACAAACATCATGAGAGGCAACCAGGTGACTTCTGATTTATACTCAGATTTTAGATCCACAAAATTAGGGAAAAGGAGACAATCTGAGCACAAGTTCAGCTCATTAGAAGAATTATTAAGAGCTGAAGCCATGCTGGTGTATTATTCTGCACTCCTGGTAAGATGTGAGCAGAAGCTCAGGCTGCTATTGGAGTATCTCTGCAGTATTTAGCAAGCACTCCATCCTCCTTCATCACCATTTAGTACCTCTCCAAATGAACAACACACAGCTAAAGAGTAGATTCTTCCTGGTCTTGGGAAGGAAGAATGGCAATTCAATAAAACGATGTTAACTTTTTTCTTGCCTTGCATTAAATACGTTTTCAGTACCAGTTTTAGGTCAGATTTTTAGCTGGAGGTAAAACACCCTGTAACTGCTCCCAGTTTAAGCAGGGCTCAGGATGAACCAGCTCCAGCTGAGGGAAGGCAGGATGGGGCTCACAGGTCTTTAGGAAGAGCACAGCTTTTTCTGGATGGCCAAAATGCCATTCCAGGATCTCCTCAGTACAGCTGCTGTGCCTAGGCCTTTCATCCCTAACTCAGCAAGTTTTAAATGCCTTAAAATTTTCATGTTCTTTTATTTTTCACAGCCTTAAGTATCTTCTGTGCATCTGCACTGGTAACTCTTTTGTGTTGACCTAACTCACTTCCTAAGTCCTAAATCCCAAAACCAAAGAACACGTTTTGCTTAATTCACGGGCCTTTTGTATGTAGAGAAGGTGACAACAACTAATAAAATCCAAAGCAGTCTATGAAATACAGAGCAGGAAAGGAAACGGAATATAAAACATTGAGTCAGAACTCTCTCCTATATACAGAGAGTAGAAACCAAAACTGCAGCACATTTCATTAAATGTAACTTTTGGAGAAAGAAGAACAAACAAACAGAACAGAAAATCGTGGTAAAGACAGTATTGCCATAAGAGTATATATTACTATATATACTATACAGTAATATATACAATATATGAGGATATTCTTTATATGTTTACCTAGTACTTTTCTCAACCTACCAGCAAAGAAATGATTGGTGTCAGCTGATCCTTACCCTGTATTTGTACTCCATCCCCCCAGTATAAACTCACAGTTTCATTGCTAATAAACCAAAAATGCTGAAAGGGAAATAGCCCCGCAAAGGCTCCAATGGAAAGGAATGCTCCTTACATTTGTATCTCCCATCCCTTGCATCTTTTTTCCCCTTGAACATCTGCCTTGGTGTCTCATCCTTGCTCAGCAGCTCGAGCCTGTCTCAACCCACAGCACCAGCCAGAGCTCTGACCTAAAGAAAAGCCAGGCAGCTGAGTCTGAAAGAAGCCTGGCAGATCCCTCAGCTATCAGCAATAATGAAGAGCTTTCTGCACAGCTGAGAGAGGCTCTAGAGCCACTGCTTGGAAATTTCTTGGCGGGTGAGAAGCCAGAGGGTGCAGCAGTATCCTCATGTAACTGCTGTGGGCAGACTCAGACACACACCTGGGAGAGAGGTTTGAGAACTTTCTGTAGTTATTTTTGTCCTACCTCTCCATAAACAGTCCTGTTTTCAGAAAAACACCACAGGCCTGGAGTAAGTATGTTCTGCACATAGGAGCTTATACAGAGGAAAATGGAAATGGTGCTTTGCCCTGAGGATTGTCGAACATGAATGACACATTGTTCACCAGCAATTAGCGGCGTTTTCAAGCTATGAAGTGCTTTATTTTGCTAATTTAAAATGATGGAGCTAGTGAGATACAGCTCCTGAAGGTTCTGAACTGAAGGACACTGCTGGTCACTGTAACATCCACAAGCTTTTAGGTTAGCACACAGCTTTTATGTAAGAAAAGTCTTTATCCATTTTAGATTACTTAGATTGGAAACTCTTCCTGCCTTGACAGAAGGACCTATCTCCCTAAAGCCTCTAGATTTCTAAAACCATGTGCAAACCTATTCCAAGAGATGGGCACAGCCACCTGGGATGGTGTAAAGAGATGAATGGCCTGGATAAAGGCCATAAAACAAGTCACTAAAGGAATCCACAGTAGTAGGAAGAAAACCTACATTTTTTTACTCAGATGTCTCTAGATTAGCAAATGTGACATTAACCATATAGTCTATCAATCTTTTCTGTCAGATTTTACAAGACCTTAAATCCCTTGCACTGACACCTCTCTGTGTTGGTGATAACAGTGTTTCTTTAAAATTGCGACTCTAGAAATAATGTCTAAAAAATAGCAGAAACTTTAGAGATGTCTAAATTAGCAATGTCTCACTTTCTCTAGCTCCCTGAAAATTTGGGTTCAGCCTACATCAGAGCTGCCTCAGCCCCTCCTGACAGTGTAAGACAAAAACCTGAGAAGTTTTTCATCTGGCAGAACCCAAGTCCTTTCTGCCGTATGAGTTTTATCCATGAGCTGATAAAAGCATTTCTTTGCCAGCACATGCTGTGCTTAAAATAAGGAGTGTTGTTGATACAGCTATCCTGGCAGAACTCTATCAGCAAACACTTTCTGCTGCAGAACAGGACCCAAAACATATCTTCTTCATGAGAATTTTTTTTCTTTTTAAAGTTCGAACCACAAAATACTCCACACTTGGAGCAGACGGTGTGGTGAGAGTACATTTCTTTAGGAGATAATGTCTCCATTTGAAGAAAATTCTGTTTCCTGCCACTGTCCTGACCTAAAACTAATTACAAATAGTAATGTTGAAAACAGGAATCATCTCAGACCTCTGACCTGTGAAGTCCACCTCTATTCCACAGCTCCATGGGTCTGTGCTAGTGGATTTTCTCTGTTCCCATCCCTCTGAACAGAACTACTACTGCTGTTACACAAAGCAAAGGCTCTCCCACCAACTACACGCACATTTCCATGCTCCGTGCGCCTTCCAAGATATCCACGTATTCTCCTACAGAGAAACAAGAGGCAGACAAAGAAATAAATTTGGCAAGTAGTGTCAACTGAGTCCAACTGACACCATGTGGGTGTCAGCAGTTCCTCTGAAGTTCAATCTTGTGTCTTACCCGAAGACAGATTTGCTGGTGCCTGAAAACTGTTACATGAGTCATTTACTAAGAATACTAAGGGATGGAATTAATTTTCTTCTGAATTAAAAATTCAAGTTTTTTTTTCTTCCAGGAAATAAGTAGCTAAAATTACAGCAAGTCTGTCGCTTTATGATTTTTGCCTGTTTTAGCATCTGAGAAACCATCACTTCAAGGTAGTAAATGTCCTTTCTTTTCTGCATTAAGGATGCAACTATTGGATTTATGAGCAAAATAGATACCTGACAACATTATCCTAAAAGAACCTGGAGAAAATAATAACAGTTCAAGAATAAGAAAAATAAATATTGCAATTCTATACCTTAGTATCTGAAGAAAATACTTGAAAGAAATTACTATCCTGTATTAATTTAATGTTCTTTCTTTTGAAAATCTTAATGGTTCCTTGAGATATTATTGCAGAGTTTTATCTGAATTTTGTCTCATTCTGTGGTACTCTCAAACATCCTCAAGGAACATTTTACTACAGGAATAAAATTGTTCCATTTCCTCTATTTAAAATGAAGAAACAAGTAATCAGATCTGAAATAGTCATATTGAAGTAGTAGGAAAAGAACAAATGAAATAAAGGGAACATCTTGTGAACTGACACACTTTGAGGAATTTTTACAAAATTTATTCTTAAACTGTAAAGACAAGACTATGGATTTCACTAGAGGTCCAATATACATGCCTTGGTTTTCCCAGCCTCTGTGGGAATTGAACAAACATGCAATATTTAACTTGAAAGAGTACAACGGATATTTTATACAGAAAAAACACTGTAAATAGAATTTGCCTTCTCTGATCCAAAAGATGGCAAATAAATCTGAACAGGATGATTATAAAAAACGAATTCCACTCTTTATTTTAATTTATCAGAATCTTTTAAGAAAAGTTTTGGTGTTCCTTCACTCAAAGGCCCCCATTCCAGTGGTGTTTCCTCCAAGAGACTTTACAAGGAGCAACTGATTCAGGATGTTGTTTGGGGTGGGGCTCAGGAATAACCTGGTTTGGAGGGGTCAGTGCAGGTTCAGGCAATGAAATCTTGTGCAGCTGAGCTGGGGGGCTGTGACAGCTTCATTTTGATCATTCCTCAGGAGAAACTCCTCTGAGGAGCGCTTGGGCTGGTGCCACCTGAGGGCTGTGGCAGGAGAAATCCAACACTCCTCACTCACTGCCTTGGGCAAACCACGGCCTCTTCAAAAGCCGCTGACGCTGTTTGGTTCTGAGGATTTAAACTGGCTGGTTTAGTGTTTTGCACAACATTTACTACTCTCAAAATGTTTAAGTATGTAATCGTGCTTGAAATAATTAGAATTACAGAAGGGAGAGAGAGAGAGAGCAAGGAAGAAAGAAAGGAAGGAAGGGAAGAAGAAAAGGGAAGGAAGGGGTGGGAGGGAGGGAGGAAGTGGCGGAAGGAGTGGCGGAAGGAAGTGGCGGAAGTGAGGAAGGAAGTGAGGAAGGGAGGAAGGGAGGAAGGGAGGAAGGGAGGAAGGGAGGAAGGGAGGAAGGGAGGAAGGGAGGAAGGGAGGAAGGGAGGAAGGGAGGAAGGAAGGAAGGAAGGAAGGAAGGAAGGAAGGAAGGAAGGAAGGAAGGAAGGAAGGAAGGAAGGAAGGAAGGAAGGAAGGAAGGAAGGAAGGAAGGAAGGAAGGAAGGAAGGAAGGAAGGAAGGAAGGAAGGAAGGAAGGAAGGAAGGAAGGAAGGAAGGAAGGAAGGAAGGAAGGAAGGAAGGAAGGAAGGAAGGATGCAAACCCAACCACAAAAGGAGGATCCCTGTGGATCCCTCTATTAAGTGTCCTGGAAACCCTGAACTGAGGTTGGGAATCCACTGTATGTGGCACTGTGAACCCTCAGACCTGAGCCAGGTCAGCAGGAAGAATCTCATGGAGCTGAAGGAAATCAAGAATGTGAAAAGGGAATCCATGGTGTGAGGATATTGAAAAATGGGCAGTAGAGACATGGGATAAAAGATCCAGGCACTGAAAAGGTGGGAGATGAAGCAACATTGGGGTGAAAATTTATAAAGAAGAATGAATTTTATATCTGTCTTTCATCTGAGAAAGGGCATATGGAGCAAAGAGGATCCATGTTCTTCTTGCCTCTGGCACTGCTCAGTCTATTTTACATTTAAGCTCTTAGGATGGAGCCCATAAAGAGCTTCCTGCAGGGTCAAACTTTACATGAAACAAAGGCTCTAGGTGCAACACCTCCATGATCTCTGTCTTTACCTGCATTTAACCCTACTAACCATCCTCAAAAGTTCGGATGCCTTCCACACAAGTATGTGCTGGGATTCCTTTGATATCCGAGAATATACAAAGTTGCTTATCATCCCCATCCCAATGCTGCAACCTGCCCAAAATTCACTGAAAGTATTTCAGAAAAGAGAAACAAGGAATTGGTATTGGTAATGCCCCTGCATGAATCATATATGAAGTGAAGGGTCCTTTTCACCTCAAATCACAAGAAATTCTTGGGAAATTTCTGGAAGGAGCAGTGATGCACACGCTGTGCTCAGTGCCACAGGGCTGAGCCGAGAGATAATTACCCTGTGAGCACGGAGTCAGAGCGGTGTAAAAAAGGTGCCAAAAATCCCAGAGCTGTCATTAACAGCTGCTGGCTGCCTGTCAGCTGCGAGGGGAGCACAGCCCTGCACTGCTGATGGGCAGATGAGAACACACCTGAACAAGGCAGGATATTTATAAAATCTAATCAGGCAGGGGAAAAATACAGCCATTGCCTCACAAAGACTTGTAGCACTTATTTCAGGTACAAGACATCTCATTTTTCCTCTCGAGCTGGTAGTGTCATATTGCTGATCTTTCCCTGATTTAAAACTAAGTTTCCAAAAACCTATTAAATAGGTTTTAATAGGTCTAAGCCCACTGGGTTTTTTTTTTTGGTTTTTTTTTGGTTGTTTTTTTTTTGGTATAGTCCCTGGATTGAAACAGCATCAAGGAGAGAAAGAACCATTAGTGGAATATTTTTCTACTTGCACCAGATCTATTTCCTTTGAAAGCTATCAATTCCAATATTTTTAAGAGTTTCAAAGTACCCTAAAAATAATGGCACTTAAGACAAGGGGGTTCTACTTTCACTTCTATGTTATCATGTAAATTATCAAAGAAATTGCCTCTATGCACTACTGAATAAAAAGGAACACGAGGAATTTCTAGACTTCGACTCAGGCAGACAAAGAAGGACATGGAAAAGGTGCAGCTCCTGAAACACCATCACAGGTAAGCAGCAGACAGGTTTGAGTATAGGAAGCTCTAGATGTGCACTAGAAGATGGAAAACCTGAAGTGCCATAAAAATAGAGCTTGAGAAATCAAGGACAGATTCTGGAAGAGGAACATATTTGTAATGTAAAAGCCCTGGATGATACCATTAAAAAAAATCCCATTCCATGTTCCAAAAGAAGAAGAGTACAAATTGAAAACAACCCCATTGAGTGACCCAAGCCTGCCTAGGTCTTGTCCAAAGCACAACATCAGAGTCAAAGGTGAGGCATCCCCTCGTTCTCCTGCCTGGGTGCCAAACTATGCCCGGGTTAGAAAGGAGGCACAGTTGTGTTTTAATTACCCTAATCTAGGCACTTCTCTGATTGGATTAGCTATAGCCTTCTACAAAAATAAAAGTGGTCTGTTTAATTGTACATAACAGCATTTACAATAAATAGCTGCTATTTCAAATGATTCATGTACATTTTGTTTTAGTGGCTGCCCAAGTTCTGTAGCCATTTCAAGAGACAACTTGCTAAACTTGTAAAGCATTTTAACTTTATCTGATTTGGCTTTCATCTCTCACACTGAGTTGTAAAACACATTTTTCTTATTCACTAAGAGTACCACAGACAGAGATTTGGGCTGGAGCCTGATCTACATGACAGCTGCTGAAGCCACGGACAAGAAAAACTGTATCTGAAATTGCAGGGAGCAGGCTGGGAGCGATAGCACCTGCAGCAGCCAGGAGCTGCTGAGCTGGGTTAAGATATATTGTCCTGACTATTGCATTTTATTCTCATGGCAGTAGCAGGCTGAGTGCACTGTTCAGATTTCAGCAGCTCTGATTCCCCTAGAAAGAGGACAGAGCCAGTTCAGAGGTGCTGCTGCAGACTGAGATTACCCAAGCTGACCTGGCAGGTTTAATTCCCTGTCTTAGTACAAATACAGGGCTGCTCCTGGCTCCCCCAGGTTTAAATCCCTGTCTTAATCCAAATGCAGAGCTGCTCCTGGCTCCCCCAGGTTTAAATCCCTGTCTTAATCCAAATGCAGAGCTGCTCCTGGCTCCCCCAGCCTCCAGCTGCAGCTCCATGCAGCCATGCAGAGAGGGCATATCCTTGGATGGGATGAACTGGTATTGCCCCTAATATATGCCCCTTCCTATATTCCAACTTTTCCCTGGTTTTCTTTGGCCTTTTGGGAACAGCAATTCTCAGCTGGACCGGCTGGCTCCCTGCTGGTGGCCAGCAGGAGCTCTGGGGATATTCTCATTTTTGGGTGATTTTTCAGCTGGTGCTTAATCACCAGCAAGATGTGCTGATGCTTGAGCAGATTCCAGAACCTGGTGTGGTCCAAGAGAGATTTCAATTTGACAAGAATATTCTGCAAGGCTCCCAGGATCAGCCTGGGGTGCCTGCAGCTGCCCACAATGGGTATGAGGGGGGTGGGGGACACAATTATAAAAACTGTACACATTCCCTCACCCCCACCTCTGAAGCTCATCCAGGAGCACTCTAAGAAGTGAATCCTGAGCACCCATGGGTTATCTCTGAGAACAGGCTGGGCAAAGAGACACCCAAGACTGACTTGCCCTTTCTATGCATCTCTCTCTGTAAACCTTGGGAGATCCTCTCAGATTTTTCAACAGCGTTTAAAGGACATGGAAAAATGGTAGGAAAATAAGTAAGCAAGTAAAAAGATGGAAAGTAGGCAAGAGAGGTCTTGCCAGAGGAGCTGGAGAGAAGAGATGGCATTTTCAAAGACTGTACAGCACATACAGCAACTTCTGTGAAAAGCTGGAGAAAAAAGTGACCACTGTTAGGGCTTGAGAGTGTTACAGCTTAATCACCTTAACAGGACCTTTTAGTGGTGAGCCCAGTGCAAAATGAGCCTCCCCTTTCCTGGGATTTTCTCCCTCTCAAAGGCGAAGTGGCTTTACATTTGTCTTTTGCCCCTCTCTTAACCAACTGAGCAGCCTCTCTCTAGGCATTATTCTTAAAACTTTGGTAGTGTGAACTCAGAGTGCTCCCTCTCCTTTTCCTGTCTGCAGTTGTTGCATCCACAGCGACAGAACTCTGTTTAAAAGCCTTTTGGCAGACTTTGGGTGCCAACAGCCTTGTCAAAGTTTCACTGCAGTTTCAAGCAGAGATTGAAAGATTCATGATTCAAATGTCAGATTTGTGTCTGCTCCTCTCCTTACATAACTTGCAAACACAAGTCACCATGCATGAACGACACCCACAGCCCCTTTTCTTAGCTAAAATAATACAATGCACTTTGGGAGTTTTAAACTCTTCACCTCAGATGAGGGATTTAAGGATGTGTTTAACAAAATTATCTGTATGAATGTTTCCTAAAAGAACTGAAACACCTGTCCATGTACTCTTACAAAGAGCATGGCTGTCAGCATCTAAAGATGTTCTGCATTTCTGTCAGGAGCTTTGCTTTGATCAAAGGTAGATAAATCTTGTACTACCTGAATTTCTGTTCATGTTAGCACATAGAAGATACTGTTTATACTGTTGGATTGTGAGATAGCTGGATAAAATAGAAATAAACGTAAATTCCTACATTTTAGTCTGACTATCCTCAGGCAGCAAAAGGGAGAATGAAACTGTTCCACATCCAAAACTCACCAATTGAAGATCTAAATGAGAATTCTTATGCTCTGAGATGCTCCATGAAGGGCCTGGGTATCCAAACCAAATGATGCATTACATTCCTCATTTATATAATATTTTTAGCTCCTACATTTTTTTCTCTATGTACTAAAATATAATAATCTTCTATTAAAAAAATTAAATTGTGCTAAGCACTTCATTTTCATAAAGCAAATGTTGGCCTTGGCAGACAAAAGTCTATGATGGAGGTTTTCATTTGCAGCACCTTAATAGCTTTTTAGTCCCTAACTTAGACCTGAAATTTTCAGGGGAAGGAGTCTGTGTAGGAGTTGCCATGAAACAAACGTAAAGGCACCTTTCTATTCATCCTCTGAATATTCACCTTCACTCTACAGCAACAATGGGCTTAAATCAGCTTTCTCCCTAAATCAGGAAACACAGCCCAGTTTTCAAGGATTTCTCTTAGCCCTTCTCATCTTTCAGTATGATATCTTATCCACTTTTTAATTTTTATAGGGATACTTATCCCCACTAAATATTCCAAGGGACTCAAAGTCTTGTGTAATTGAATTACCAGGTTTATAGAAAATCACTTATAGGCAAAATTGCCAAGGTGGGCGTGGGGAAAGAAGGAACATTTCAGCAAGATGTGGCCCATTATGCAAATTTGTCACCACATGCCATACATAATGAATAAACCTTGTGCTCTTAACACTTTGATTATAGACTATACAGACAATGCAAATTAAAATTCCTGCTGCTCCATAAACGAAATGAGAGGAAATTATGTAAATTCTAACACATTAGATTGATTTGGTTGAAACAAAACCTGATCCACTTGATGTTTTAGGGGAAGAGCCACAATTACAATGATTGAGAAAGTGCAGTGTTAATGAAGTGTGTTATTGCTAATCAATTCCTCCTCCTCTGGTAGTGGCATGACCATGAGCTCTGCCACTGCATCATCCACTGCCCACGGAGCCTCTGAGCCCTGGGGCACACACTAGGGCTGCCAGAAACCGCTGCTGGCACCAGGAGTCACAGGAACTCTGTGACAGACACCCAGGAGGGTGAGTGTTCTCAAACAGGATCATGGAATGGTTTGGGGTGGAAAGGATCCTAAAAATCACCCCCTGCCACAAGCAGGGACACCTTCCACAAGATCCGGTTGCTCCAAATCCCATCCAACCTGGCCTGGAAAACTTTATGGCAATCCTGCCTGGCTGTCTTGGATGCTACTGGAAATCCTAACCAAACAACTTCCCCTTGAGTAAAACAACCGCCTTTCTATGGCTGACTTCTCAGAAAATAAGGAATAGGATTTTCACCTGGTAATAAACTGACCATGTTTAGTTCATGGAAATTAAAATTAAGTCTTTCAGGCTTAAAAGTTCCCTGTCCAAATTAAAGAAACTGAAAAATGGGACCCAACGGTTTTAAAAGTTTCAACCGAAACATTCTTCCAATAACAGTTGCCTGTGTTCTGTTGTAGGAATTTGGAATGTCACTAGAATGGAGCTCAGTTGATTAAATTCTGTGATCTGCAGGGAACTGATATGCACAGAGCTGTTAGATAGAGCTGTTCTACAGTTAATCAATAGGTGAAGGTTGCACCTTTACACCAAGCAGAGGAACATCTCTCCAAGCACCCTCTCACCATTTTATACAAAATTCTCTGCAGAGCTCCTCACCAGCGAGCTGCAGAATACTGCATTGCTATCTTAATTATTTACTGTGTTGAATAAAATAATTAAACAGCTTATTAATCATACTTTGCATTTTGCAGCCCTTCCTCTAAAATATTTCCATCGCATTTTTAAAGAAAAAAATTTCATTTGCAAAACGATCTGCATCATTAGAAATTTGCAGCTCTTATCACACAGGTAAATACGAGCAGGTGGAATGAACCACTGTTTTATTTTCTATTTAGACTACTTTTATATCATTCTCAGAAACATTTGTCACTGCACGTAGTGACTGCAATTTTCCTCTCTCTGCTGATTTGTCTCCCACTAATTTATTTTGGCTCCTGCTGAGCCATGAGGAAGCACAGAGACATCTCGCTGCCTTCAGCAGCAGCTTCACACACAGGACTGGTGCAGGTTGTGAATAAAACGCATCCAAAAGCGCATCCAAAACCAGGGCAGCACAGGCAAGGAGAGAGCCTCTATGCAGAAATGACGTAGCACATAAACACACAACACACACACCGAGGCTGGCACTTACCAGAGGAAATTCTAGTATTCTATGTTTGCTCCGTGAACAAGGAAACAACAGGGGTCAGGCCCCAGCTGCGAAAGAAAACGCGGCAGAGCGAGAAAAGAGAGCGTTAAAATGAAAAGAGAAGGGAAAGATACAAAGGAGTTCATCTCTCCCAGAAATAAAGCGACATTTAGTTTTGCGGGCGGAGGATCCATTCTGGGGGCAGCACACGCTCCTCTGCTCGGCGGGGGTTCAGAAATGCCGGCCCACTCCGGCCTCACCGACTGGGAGCGATCTGGGGCTCAGAAATGCCGGCCCATTCCGGCCTCACCGACTGGGAGCAATCTGGGGTTCAGAAATGCCGGCCCACTCCGGCCTCACCGACTGGGAGCGATCTGGGGTTCAGAAATGCCGGCCCATTCCGGCCTCACCGACTGGGAGCGATCTGGGGTTCAGAAATGCCGGCCCATTCCGGCCTCACCGACTGGGAGCGATCTGGGGTTCAGAAATGCCGGCCCATTCCGGCCTCACCGACTGGGAGCGATCTGGGGTTCAGAAATGCCGGCCCATTCCGGCCTCACCGACTGGGAGCGATCTGGGGTTCAGAAATGCCGGCCCATTCCGGCCTCACCGACTGGGAGCGATCTGGGGCTCAGAAATGCCGGCCCATTCCGGCCTCATCGACTGGGAGCGATCTGGGGCTCAGAAATGCCGGCCCATTCCGGCCTCACCGACTGGGAGCGATCTGGGGCTCAGAAATGCCGGCCCATTCCGGCCTCACCGACTGGGAGCGATCGCTGCCGCCGGGAGCGGCTCCGGGAGCCCCGGGCCAGCTCCGCTCCCTCCCGGAATTTATCCCGGCATTTATCCCGGAATTTATCCCGGCATTTATCCCGCTCTTGGCCGGCATGCCGCGGGAGCCGCCGCCCCCGCACGCGGCTGCCCGCGCTAATTGCGATGTGCTAATTAGAATCTCAAAGCGTGACGTGGTCAGAGAGCCACTCAGAGATCGGCACACAGAGACTCACAACCCAAACTGCGAAACATCGCCCAAAACTGAGGAACGGGGACAACAACGGCAACCAAGCGGCTGTGCAGGAGCGGGAGCTGAGCACTTCTGCGCGGGACAGATGTTTCCTTACATAAAACAGACACAAAGAATCACAGCGGTAAATATCTCACCCCACAGGAATCATCTTAATTTCCAGCTTACAAAGACATTAGAAAACTGAGTCTCTCCACATTAGCTTTTACTTGAATTCTTTGACTTCCCACTGCTTTGTTTATAGGAACAGGCTCTCTTTGATGTTGGAACATTAGAAGGAGTGCAACAATAAATTTCCCATATTCTAATATCCAGCATCCCGAGCTTGTTCAAGGACCCCTTGATTCATGAAGGCAAATAATTCAATTACCTGAGCTTTGATCAAGGAGTCGCTCAGTCCCTTTTTGATGTCGATGGAGGCTGTTTGCAGCTCCACACGGATAACTGGCCCACACGGGGTTTAACCCCTTTGGCACCAGCAGCTGACTGCAGCAGTGTTCTGGCACTGCCAAGTGAGCCCCACAGCATCATTTGGCAATGCTGCTCCAGAAGGAGCACAGGAGGCATGGCAGGTCCAGGAGGATCCCTGTACCAGACTGGATGGGATGCTCATCTTTAAACAAGCTGGAATTATTTCCCAGTCAAGTCAACCTGTGTTAAAAGCATTTTTTGGGAGCTGCTCTTTGGATGGAATGGCACTGAGACATAAAAATGCTGCTGAGAAGCAAAGGGGTTTGCCTTGGTTATACAAGAGATTTCATCACATCCATGCTTCTCAACAATTCCCCCAAAAGAAATGGGAGTGGGCACAGACTCCTCTAGTCAGGTGAAAGAACACTCCTCAAACAGGAAAATCAAGTAGATCTAAGCCTTCCCGCTCCTCAAATACAGGCACCTGGATGAATTAATCTGTGCCATGACCAAGTCATAGCCCTTGTCACTGCATGTAGTGACTGCCTGCAGAAAAGCAGAAACTAGTCAATGCAGACACTGTGTTCTCAGCTGATTGCCATTCTGAATATGATTACTGAGAGAATTCCTCCACATAAATGAGGAGTTAGGCTCCCCTTCATTCATTCTAAGATTCTTTTGGGACATGAGGAGGTTACTAAAAGGACATAATTAGAAGGCATAATTAATATATAGAAATCTCTCACTCAGTTTCCTACACAGCTCCAACAAAACAGCCATGGATACATCCCTAATTTTAGCAGCAGTTGCATGGATGATGGAAATGACCTCACCAGACTACTGAGATGTGACAAAAACAGTTCTGCAACAGGACTTTTCTGGTCTTTCACGGCAGAAAGGCATCTGTCCTTCACAGCACAGCTGGGGAAAGGATCCCTGTCATGCAGAGTGACATCTCAATTCACAGGATACAGCCTGCAAAAAGCATAACGAGCATGCCTGCCTTTCCCTAGATAACAGGCAAATTATTTTGGGGCATGAGGATGTAGATGGAAATTCATGTATTTACTTTAGGATGCTTGATAAGTTCTTAAAAAGTTGGGATGTTTCTGATTTATTGGAAAATAAAACTTGGGGCCTCCTGTAAAGCCTGGAGGGGAAATGTGTATAATGAACTAGTAAGAATGAGAAAAGGAGTCAATGTACACACAATTTTATGCATTTTCCATAAAGCCAAAGGAGCTGTACATAGAACTAACATGAGAAATGGGAAACCTTCCTGTTTGAGCCAACACTCCTGGTAACACCAGTGAAAAGCATTAAAGGAGGAGCTGCTGATCTCCAATTCAACAAGCAATTAGCATTCATTAGCTCAGAGTAATAAAATGCCCAAGGCAATTACAGGTTAAATATAGTATTTTTTAAAGAACGTGGAAACAGTTAAAACACAAGCTTTACTCCGGTTTATTTTGAATTATTTCATTTCTAGTAAAAATGGATGTGATTTCCAGATGGGAGATGCCTCTAGGCAAAAACATTCTCCTTCTCTCCTCCAGTAGGCAAAATGACTAAATACCAATGGAAAAGTCTTTTGTAGACATGACTAATTTAATTTACATTATTTTCTTAATAAAGTATCAATGACCTTCTGTAAATTTTGGGCAGAAAAAAACAAATAGAAATTAAAAGTCCTGAGTTTTGGTAGCTCTCCTGTAATGTACAACTTCCAAGAAATGACTTGCTGGTTGCTCATTTCTGAAGGGAAATACCTTAAAGGCTGAGCTGTTCCCCAGACTGCTTGTGGGGATAGTTACAAGCAGGATTTCACAGCTCTGTGATCAAAATACAGAATTGCACCCAGTCCCTCAGTGATGGGGGACACTGCACAGTCTGGTAGGAGCCCTCAGGATGCCTGGAAGGCAGAAATGCACCCTCCCTGACTTGCAGCTCATCCTGAAAAAGCCAAGGTCAGGACAACGAGCAACTGCAAATCTTGGTAGATCTGAGAGCTGGCACTTCCTCTGCAGAATTGGTTATTTCAGCCCAACTAATTTCAACTTGATTGGATAATTAAACATGTATTAGTGCAATTTCATCCATTTGATGGAGCATTGAGTGCATTCCTAACACATTCCAAGACCTGGCTGAGCCCCGGGATGCACAACTCCAGCTAAACTCAAACAAACTCAGCATAACCACCAAAACTCCCTGAAATGCCACATCAAGGGTGCTGCTCAGTAATCCCAGGGTCACTGAATAACCCCATGGACTCCAGCAGCACTTCTCTGCTTTAGATCAGGTTCACCAATCTGAATTTAACCAGGAGGTGCAGACATCAGATAAACAGCTTAAACTCGCCCACTCATAAAAATATTGTTAAAAGGCTGCTAACCACTATAACAAAATTCTGAGCATGTATTAACCAAGGTGGATATTCCCAGTGCCTTCCAAAAGTACAAATCCATACTGAAGGGCACAATAAGGTGGAACTCAATGTCAAGTCCATGCCATGAGGGAAAAAAATCAGCAATTTTACTTTTGCCTTTTGATTTTCCTCATGTGTTTTGACTGCTTCTTTAAAGCCCAAGCCAGCAGCCACTTGGTAATTTGTGATGCTCCACAATGACAGCACATCACTGCAGCCTGGAGTGAATCCTTGTGCTACCTTTTCCAAGGAGTTCATCATGTCCTAGTTCCATGTGACAGCTGCATATTGCACTTCTTTGGTGAGGCAGCAGGGCTGGTTCCCACTTCCTCTCTCAGGAGAGTGCTCAGGTATTTCTCAGATCACACTCTTGCCTCATTTCAATGTGGGGTTTTCTTAGTCATGAAGTAAATAATTATTGAAGTCATTGAATGCACCAAGACTAAATTTTAGCTGCTCCCAGCACTTTGATATCTACTGATAAAAATACACAGACAAATGAGCTTTTGCTGTTGGATCCAAAAAGTGAAATAATGTCAGCAGAAGGTCACTGGACATCAGCTCCAAGCTCGTAGTGAGGAGTGTGATTGCCCTGAAGGCTGGACGTGGAAACCTTGCTCAATTCAGGGAGTAGGAAGAGTCAGAGGAGAGGGCAAATGTTGGATAAGCCTGACCCAAGGAAGCTGAGAAGAATGTCTCCACTTTTGAACACAAATGGAGCTGGCTGAGTCAAGGAGAAATATGAAAATTAAAAAAGAAAGGTCAGAAGAGGCTGCTGTACCTGCTAAAGGTGAGGTTACAGCAGGGCAAAGTTTGCATTGCAAAGTGGGAAAGCCCGGGGGTGAAATGTTCACTGAATATTAGATTTGGAGCTGCACAGGGAGAGCAGAATCTGACAAACGGAGGGGCAAGGAATCTCATCCACACCTCAGCAAGGTGAGTGAACTCCAGCTGAAGGTGCAGGAACCTGAGAGACCCCAAGCCAAGGCC
This sequence comes from Molothrus ater, assembly GCF_012460135.2. Classification (NCBI taxonomy): domain Eukaryota; kingdom Metazoa; phylum Chordata; class Aves; order Passeriformes; family Icteridae; genus Molothrus; species Molothrus ater. Next base: position 589,215 of record NC_050489.2, read on the forward strand.
AGGAGCACAGGCAGGACTCCAAGGGCACAGAGACATCAGCCTCAGCTGCTGTGAGTGGTTCCTTGTGAGCCAGGGCATGCAGGTGCCCCAGTTAGCTGTGAACGCTCCAAATCAGCTTTGTTTGTCCCGGGCAGTGGCTGTGACCTGCAGCACTGGGTTGGGAAGCACGGAGTAAGGGATCAGCTAAAACCAGAGTCACTTACAGGGCTGTAGCCAAAGCACCACAGAAAACTAGAGATCTCCAAGAGGATTTGTAACTCAGTACTTGAAACATGAACATAATGAATTTATGACTATAATTTTTTCATATAAATATTACAAAATTCATAATTTTAAGGACAGAAAAAGCAATTATGACCTATAGGCTGTCTGACCTACGGCCACTTGTATTGCTACCTAATCAGCCCTTTTGTATGTAAATGACAAATTGTTTGCATGCAAATGCCACTGCCTGCTCTGTTTTCTTCTTGCTGTAGAAAGAGAAATGCTATGGAAATTGCCACCGTGCTAAAAAGAACTGAAATGCATACTAATCAGCCATATTCTCCCAGCTATACCAGCTATAATTGGAACAGTAACAAATAAAAAGGCAACAATCAGCACTGGACAAAATTTTCTATTTGAATCAGAGCCCCAAGTAAAATTATTCAGCTGCTTTTCAAAATTTTGGAACCTCTTACGTCTGGAGAAATTGGGTTTGAAACTGTGAATGAACAGTGACTTTTCACTAATGTGAAATATCGAAGATCTCTGGAATTTTATTTGCAAGAAAAATATCCTGAAAGGGAATGGGAAGGAGCCATTATCATAAAAAAGTCTGTTGTCTGTGTGCACTGGATAAATGTTGCAGTGATTCTCAGTTCCACCAAGCTGCTGATCCCTGTGGCTCATGCAATATGGAATGGAGGGGTTTGATCAGTGCTGAATTAACCTGGCAGCATTCAGCTGCTCAAATATTGCTCCTTCCTGGAAAACAGCTCACAGCCATTCCTGCCTGAACAGGAAGAGCCCTGAAAGCAAGAAATGCACTAAAACCTTGTCTTGAATGATCTGCCATGAGCTGAGTGATGCTGAGAAATCCTTAACTGCACCAGTGTGTGGTCAGGTCTCTGAAGGGAGCACTGCTCTGAGGAGGGTGAGATTGAATCCAACACTTCAACTGTTTTCTATTCTAATGAGACATTTCTTAATTTCCAAATGCCATTCAAAGTCCTGTATTTGCCTCAGGACTCTCTTTATCAAATTAAACTGTGTCAAAAAATTAGGGATAAACTTTTTGAATAGCATTTTCCTTGAGCAATATGAAGGTTGCAATTTTTACCTGTTGCTTCCATCAAAGTTTTCCTCTATAAATGGTTCAAATGCCAGCCAACTTTGCACACACTCTATTTCTTTTGTTTGCCTACCAAACCAAACAAAAAAACCCCACCAAAACCAAAAACCAATAAACCTTAGTTTATAAAAGATGAAAGGAGTAACAGAGTTATTCACTCAGCAGCCAAGATCAGTGAGATAATTACTTTAAATCAAGAAGGGGCAGACCATTTAAATTTATTACTTAATGCTGACACATGCATGTATTAATAAAACAGTTAACATTAATGGAAATAGGGTTTAGTCTCCTGATTCCAATAGAGCCATCATTTCTGCTTTCCACTGAACTAATGACTTAGCCTTGGCAGAATGATATGTATGCATGTATTTAACTATTTAACTTAACCACTGAGACCAATTAATGTGTTTCTGAAGTTTGATTTTATTTAAAAGTATATATCAGCAACCTCACTGGGATCAAAATTATGTTGAACCAGAGTTTATATGGCAGCAGTTTAACCTTAAGCGTGACTCTCTCCCTTGGAATATCTCTTGTAAAAGGAGGAGCACTAAAACGTGGGGCAGAAGAAGCAGCCCTTCAATGGGATTTGGCTTCCCAGGCTAGCACAGACTGTGATTAGGGGCTCACGTGGGAGGGAGCAGGCTGTGAGAGGGCACAGCACATTTACTGCTCCTCTGGGTTTGGAGGACAGGATCCAGGGACAAACCTGACCCAGCCAGGCTGAGCCAAGCTGAGCTTGCTCATAGGGCACAAAAACCTGCACCAGGTGCACCATACAAAGACAGGGGAGTTAAACGCTCAGTGCTCTGCAGCTCCCAAACACAAAAACTCTGTTTTCAAGGGTTTTTGAATAAAATTCCTCCTGCTCATCTCTTCAATGTTCCCCAGCATGGGCTGGTGTCCTCACAGTATCACCCAGGGCTCACGGCAACAGCGTCAGGCTGCACCAACACCATCGAATCAAACCTTAATTGCAATTACCAATTACTGTCTAAGACAGGCATTTCCTACAGCTGATATTCATATATCAAAGTCCTGTCCATTTTGTCTGCATTATCATGCTCCATGATCCACAATTTCTATTAGTGTATCTATAATGTGGCTACAGTCTACCTGTGGATGAACAATTAAACATCAATTAAACAATTAAACATTATAATAATGAATTGTATTTGGAAATCTCTTGCTGCACTGTTCACCAATCACTCTGGAAAATCATGGCTCCTGTTTTACATTCGGTAACTTGGTCCTTTTCTTTTAATCCATTTACATTGATTTCTACTACTCCAACTCTGCCTGCCATTGCATTCCAATTAAGAATTCTGATGAACTCTTGCTGATTCAGAAGGGAGAGGGCTCTCACTCATTGCCAAACTTTGGAGGGAAAAAACAACCAACCACACACACAAAACCTCCTTAGAATTCGCTTAAGCCAGCACTTCAAAACCGAGGAGCTCAGTTATGGCTGGTGGAGCCAGCAGAGCTCGGTGGGACGGGGATGCCTGGGAGGCACCGCAGCACCCCAGCCGTGAGGGAAGGAGCCCGAATGTCACCATGCCCCGGGTCTGCTCAGCGGCACGGCTGAGCTCCACACGCCCGCCTGAATTCCTGCTGGCCAGGGAGGCACCGCTGCTGTCCCTGTCCCTGCTGCTGTCCCTGCTGCTGTCCCTGTCCCTGCTGCTGTCCCTGCTGCTGCTGTCCCTGTCCCTGCTGCTGTCCCCACTGCTGCTGTCCCTGTCCCTGCTGCTGTCCCTGTCCCTGCTGCTGTTCCTATCCCTGCTGCTGTCCCTGCTGCTGCTGTTCCTGTCCCTGCTGCTGTCCCTGTCCCTGCTGCTGTCCCGGCTGCTGCTGTCCCTGTCCCTGCTGCTGTCCCTGCTGCTGTCCCTGTCCCTGCTGCTGCTGTCCCTGTCCCTGCTGCTGTCCCCACTGCTGCTGTCCCTGTCCCTGCTGCTGTCCCGGCTGCTGCTGTCCCTGTCCCTGCTGCTGTCCCTGCCGCTGCTGTCCCTGTCCCTGCTGCTGTCCCTGTCCCTGCTGCTGTCCCTGTCCCTGCTGCTGTCCCTGCTGCTGCTGTCCCTGCTGCTGCTGTCCCTGTCCCTGCTGCTGTTCCTGTCCCTGCTGCTGTCCCTGCTGCTGCTGTTCCTGTCCCTGCTGCTGTCCCTGCTGCTGTTCCTATCCCTGCTGCTGCTGTCCCTGTCCCTGCTGCTGTCCCCACTGCTGCTGTCCCTGTCCCTGCTGCTGTTCCTGTCCCTGCTGCTGTCCCTGCTGCTGTTCCTATCCCTGCTGCTGCTGTCCCTGTCCCTGCTGCTGTCCCCACTGCTGCTGTCCCTGTCCCTGCTGCTGTTCCTGCTGCTGCTGTCCCTGTGCCTGCTGCTGTCCCCACTGTTGTCCCTGCTGCTCCTGTCCCTGTCCCCTCTGCTGTCCCTGCTCCTGTCCCTATCCCCTCTGCTGTCCCTGCTGCTGTCCCTGTCCCGCTGCTGCTGTCCCTGCCGTGCGGGATGTTCCCGGGAGGGCCTTGAGCAGCACTGGCAGCTGAAGTTTCCCGGCCAGCCTGAGCACAAGGAGCAGCTGAAGGGCTGTTCCCGGCCCTGCAGCACAGAGGATGGGCACTGAGAGGGCTCCTGACAGGAAATGTGCCCTCCTGTGCAGGAGCCACTGATGCTCTCACCAAGGGTTGTTTCTCCAAGATAATTCTTAATTAATAGTCTCTCTCAGGCCACTGACAGAAAGCTGTACAGCTGTCATGGCACTGCCTGGCTTTGTTGTAGGCAAGAACTTGGATTAGGTGCATTAATGAACTTCTCTGGCTGCATCTAGTGGATGTTCTGTGATTTTGTAGAGTTCTGTACTGTTATTTATGGTATATCCTTCTTCCACAAAGCAATGTAGTTGGTCTGAGTCAAATCAAAGGTCCAGTTTGTAGGAACACCCCAAAGGGGACGTTTAGAAGAGCATCAAAAGAAGGCAGCTGGAATAAGCCTCTTTCCATGTCTGCAACCATTCCAAATCTATATGATCATATATGTCCCTGCTGGTTAACATCCAGCATGGATGGGTTTTGGAGCAGCCTGGGACAGTGTAAGGTGTCCCTCCCTATGGCAGGGGGTAGAAGGAAATGAGCTTTAATGACCCTTTCAACCCAAACCATTCTGTGATTCTGTGGGTAGTAACATCTGGGTGCTGCAGGATATATGGAAATAATTTGGACCAATTTGCTTTTCTCAGTCCTTCAGCTGTAAGCTCCACTGACCTGGATGTGAACTGATAAAACTAGTCCAATTTGGCTTAATATGTCTTTTTTTATTATTATTTTTTCTCCTATCAGGGATTTCTTTATAAGATCTCTCAAACCTGATAACATCTCTAAAAGAAATACATCTTGTTTTGCTGTACCATTTTTTCCACCTTTGAACTCTTGACATGGTATGAACCGACCCTGCCTTTGAAAAGGGACGAGAGAGCAGCAAAAACCCTCCCGCGAGGGGCCCGCGCTCTTATTCCACGTCCCGCCTCCAGCTGTAGAGTCAGCTTGTCTGCCGACAAGCCGCACTTCCAGCATCCCAAAACTCCTCCGCCAGAGCCAAGACGGGGCCGCGCGGCCGCAGCTGAGGCGGTCAGCGGCTGGAGAGCTGTGAAAGCCCGGGGAGCGCGGCCGTGACCCCGCGGGACGCTCCCGGTGCGGGCACAGAACCGGGAACACACGGAGGGTCCGGCCCCGCATCCCGCGGGACATTCCCGGTGCGGGAACAGAACCGGGCACAGAACCGGGAACAGCCCCGGGAACAGAACCGGGAGCAGCCCCAGGAACAGAACCGGGAGCAGCCCCGGGCACACGCGGAGGGTCCGGCCCCGCATCCTGCGGGGTATTCCCGGTGCGGGAACAGAACCGGGAACAGAACCGGGAACACGCGGAGAGTCCAGGCCCCACATCCCGCGGGACATTCCCGGTGCGGGAGCAGAACCGGGAACAGCCCCGGGCACACGCGGAGGGTCCATCCCCGCATCCTGCGGGGTATTCCCGGTGCGGGAACAGAACCGGGAACACGCGGAGAGTCCAGCCCCACATCCCGCGGGACATTCCCGGTGCGGGAGCAGCCCCGGGCACACGCGGAGGGTCCATCCCCGCATCCCGCGGGACATTCCCGGTGCGGGAACAGAACCGGGAGCAGCCCCGGGCACACGCGGAGGGTCCATCCCCGCATCCCGCGGGACATTCCCGGTGCGGGAGCAGCCCCGGGCACACGCGGAGGGTCCATCCCGGCTCGGAGCGGCTCGGAAGGCGCAGCACTGCCCCCTGGCGCCCGCCCGCGGAGCGGCCGGAGCGATCCGAGCCCTCCCTGCGCGGGGATCGCGGACCCCTCACGGTCGGAGTCCTCAGCGTCAAAACCCGACACAGAGGGGCCGCCACATTTGCTCCTAAAATACTATAAAAGGGTTTTACTCGATGTCCAGCATGTATCAAAGCAGAGGGGCACAGTGCTCCTCGACGGGTAAGAGATAACGTATCTGATGTACAGAGATACAGATGGCATAAAATGACCATAAAGTCCTCTTAGTTCACCCAGACAAAGCCCCCGACCCAATCTCCATTTAAATCAATGGCCACCATGTCATTTCTGTCCCCAAACCTTGGATTGGCCCCAACAAAGAAACAATGAAAGCTGAAGTGCTATTAAAAACATTAAAATGGTTATGGCATAGGAAATTGTACAGAGATTTTAGCTTAAAATGCTGGTAGAAAAACTCAGACACACACACAAAGTCCAGGAAGTATGTTGCTAAACTGTTTCAAATTAATTGATTCCAGATGAGACGTCTGCTTCTCACACACTGAAGATATTTTGCTAAACATCCAGCTCACAAAATGGCTTCAATATTCAGTTAGGGGGTTCACCAAAAAGAAGATATGCCAATTTTAGGTGTGAGATTATCTGAAATTTCTTTGATGTCTGAGATACAAATAGCTTCTATTATGGAATTCTCATCACTCAAAGATTTATTTGTCAAGTTATGCTGTTATGTTAGGGCAGTTGCAGAAAATAAAAATGCTAGTCTCAGTCTACTGTAACTCTGAACTTCACATATGTTTCTTACACTAAATTAAATATGTCAGATGTTGTCAGAATTGCATATTAATTGAAGCTGAAATCACATTATACACTTTAAATCATTTTATCAGATAAATCACAGAAATCACTCCAATCTTTGCATTTTCCCCATATTTTTATGCAGAAGAAAAATTAATTTAGCTGCCCTATCTCTCAATCAACCATTTCTATACATATTTTCCTCTGAAACTGCTGCTGATAAATTGCAATGACTTATCCCCTGGCATGCCCTATTGTAGCAGCATTTCTGCTAATGAAGTAATCTAGTTCCTACTGATTTCTTTGGACAGGCAACACTTACAATTGTAGTAAAGTTAAAGCTGATGTGGAGAAACCTATAAATAGCATTGTCTGTCCATGCTCATTCTCTGATGTGCAAGGCTGAGGTGAAAAAAAAAAATCCAATTTCAGGGCCTACGAACAAGAGCATGCCAAAGAAAGATGTCCTTTAGGTAAAATTTTCCTAAAGGATTTCCAATTCTTTTACTGAATATCTTGTTCTTAGTCCTGTAACTTTATTTTGTTCGTCTGCAAGAGGCAGGAGAACTGCTTTTGAACTGCAGCCAGGAACTTCTGTTTTCTAGAGCACAGACTTTTCTAGACTCAGAAACCTGCTCCAAGAACGCCTGGTGTGCTGAGGCACGAAGCTCAGACCAGACCTCCTGCTCCCCATTTCCCCTGCTCTCCCTCCCCTCTCCTGGCCACGGGAACCGTGCAGCCCTGCCAGGGATCTGCTGCTCCCGAGCAAACATCTGCAGTTCCCCTGCCATGGACTCACACATCTCCGTCTATAAAGCCAGCCCAAGGACCGAGCACAAGCATCGATTTGTGTTCCAAACCCCGGCGGACAGACCTGGCTGAGGCTGATGTCACGTTAATTATTGCAGGACTCCTACACTGAAAGGCAATTTATTCATTGGGATTCCTTAGCCAGCGCAGAAAAGGAGAACAAAGTATATACCTAGAGAACCACACAGACTTTGGAAACACCGAGGCAGACGGAAGAGCAAGGGGGGGAAGGAGACGGACATGCAGCAGCGCCTGAATGCGTGCTTCCCTGCCCCTGAGCCCGCACTGCCTCTCTTATTCAACAGTTCCATTATTAAATAATTCAAAACATTGAATTTCTTAATAGAGAGGCACGGAGTCTGTGAAAACCTTATCGTATCACCATCACAAATCAACAGGAAGAAAGTCTTTCCTAGAGACTTGCTAGTAATTGGAACGTGAAAAAGAAGTGAGCATTCTCCTCATAAAGGGCCAATTTCTGAATTAGTGACCTCATTTGCTAAAGAGGTTCCTTTGTCACAGATATCTGGGTAGGTAAATACTGTGTTACACAGCCACTCTGTAGCAGCGGTACAAAGAAGCTCTCCCAGCATATACTGGTTCTCTCCTCACCAAATGAATATTTAAAAAGTAGACAATAAAGGGGGACTTCTATAGGAGGTGAAGGCACTTGTATCATGATGTCAGACTGCTATATGTGCTCCCGAAGGGCTGCACAGGAAGCACTTTTATTCTGAACTTAATGGTATTTATGGGACCCGCAGCCTGATCTATTTTACCTTCCTTGGGGATGTGCTTATGCATGCATCACCCAGGAGTCTAATGCTTTTTGGACTAGCCCGTGTTAGAGACAGATACCATTTTGGTACCTTGTGAATAGTAATGCATTTGAAAGCCAGCAAAATAATTCAATAAATAAATAAAGGGGGGGGGGGGGGGAGGAGAGAAAGGGTATAAATCAAAGTCTTTGCCTTTTTCATTCTGGCTAGAATATCCTTCATTTTATGCACTCCTAATTCCTGCATATCCATTTCGTGCCTGGGAGCTACGGCGCAAGTAAAAAATTTTCAGTTCGGGGCTTTCGGCATCTGCTTCTCCGGAGGAACATTTTAAAACGTCCAAACGCTCTCCCTCCCCCTCCCCGCCCCCGAGCAAGAACTGAAGGGAAGAAAAAAAAAGAAATAAAGCAGCGTCTGCCAGAGCGTTTTCCTTCTCCCTCCGGAGAGCCGAGCGCGCCCCGGGGCCCCGCGGCCGCCGCAGCGCCCGCACCGCGCCCGGCCCCGCTCGGCTCCGCACACCTGCCCGGCGCCGCCAACTTCGGGGGGCCGGAGCATCCATCCCCCCGTTCCGTTCCGTTCCTTTCCGAGCTGTCCACACGCTCAGCCCCGCCGCTTCCCTGCCCTTCCCTGCGCGGTGCCTTCCCCGGCGGGGCTGCCCCGCTCCCCGCTCTGCCCCCGCCGCTCCCCCGCTCACCTGCGGGGCTGGCCGCGTCCCTCGGCCGCCTGCGGAGCGGGGACACCGGGCAAGTCCCATTCACAAGTGGCCGCGGAGCGAGCTCGGCAGCATCTTCAGCCTATTACACTCCAGCGGCAGCGGCTGCTGAATGAGGCTCCGAGCTAGTGGCAGGAATTAGAAAGAGGGAGGGAGGGGAAAGGGGAGAGGGAGGGAGAGGGAGCAAGGGGAGTGAAGCAAGATTAGAGGAAGGGAAAAGCTGGAGGCTGTTGCTTCGTCTCGATTTTCCTGTCCCTTCCCCCAGCCCAGGGGGAGCGCAGCCCCCGGCCCTGCCCTCCCGCAGGGCCCCGCTCCGCTGCTGCCCGCGGGGACCGGCGGGGGCTGGAGGCGCCGAGCAGCGGGGAAGGAGCCCAGGGCAGCCCGTCCCTGCCCCCGAGGGTGTCCCCTCCCCACGGGCCGTTCCGCACCCTCTCGGTCACGCGGGCACCCACGGGCAGGGCTGCGGGGGGCCGGGGACCCCCACCCATGCCGCGGCTGCTGCCCTGTCCTGCGTCCCCTCGCTGTCGCCTCTCTGCGCGCTGCCCAGGGCCACCCCCGGCCGCCGGAGCTCCGCGTGTGGGGACGCGGACACGGGGCTCGGGTGGGCAGGGACAGCGCCAGCATTTTATACTCAATCCAGTCATGTTTCCTGTCAGGAGAAGACATTTGTCCAGGAATAAAAAAAGACCAAAAAAAAAAAAAAAGACAAAAAAAAAGTTCCTCAAGCATTTCTGCATGTGGAAAAATCTTGGTCTCCTACAGCTCACAGCCAGAGGCTGAGGCCAAGCCTGGATCTGGAGGGGGGACCCTTTCCTTCTCAACTAGGCCTGCCCCATGGCTGCCCCTCTCCCACTCCCTGTTCTCCTCACCTACAGTGATTCCCAGGTGTGGCTGAGCTCGCAGGGAGCAGCACCCCGAGCCCGTGCACCCATCCACACCCAGAGGCAGCTCACAGCCCTCCCCCCACGCCCACACTGGCACAGGTGAGCCTGCAAATCCCCTCTGATCCACGAGCATCCAGCGTGCCCCACCCGTGCCAGCCTGTGAGCACAGCCCGTGCCACCCATGCGGCTGTGGAGCAGGGCAAGGAAGGATGCAACACGTGGCTCCTCCAGAATAAGAGCTGCATTCACTGCTGGAATAAACCTGGTACCTCTTTGTGAAGACATTCTGCCTATCCTCAGGCAGCCCATCCCTCTCTTCGTTCCCCAAGGCAGCAGTGGTTCTGCTCTGGCACAGCACCACCCGGCCATGGAGAACAAGGCTTTTATATTCTGTGGTTAATTAGCTCTGCCAATAACTCCAGGCAAAAGGGGGAAAAAAATTGGCAGAAAAGCTGCCACTGTACAAACAAAGAATTTGGAAGGAGGAAAGCTGATAAACAATGCATCCTTAGGAGGCTGAGGGACACTGAACGTAGCACAGTGGAACACTAAGTCATAAAATTGTTTAGGTTGGAAAAGCCCTGTAAGATCATCAAGTCCAACTGCTCTCCCAGCACTGCCAAATCTACCACTAAACCCTGTCCCCAAGTGCCACGTCTGCAAGTCTTTTGAGTCACCACTTCCCTGGACAAACCTTTCAGTGAAGAAATTTTCTCTAATAGCCAATCTAAACCTCCCTTGGTGCAGCCTGAGGCCATTTTCCCTTGTCCCATTTCTTGTTACTTGAGTGGCCATGGCCTCCTGTCAGGGAATTGTAGAGAGCTCTAAGGAGAGGAAGCCTCCTTTTCTCCAGGCTAAATAACCCCAACCCAGCCCATGGCAGCCTGGGGCAAACAGCAAGAGCCTTCTGGCTGCAGAGAAGGGATTGGAGAATTAAGGACACAAAGTGCTTCAGAGCGTGGTTGAGAGTTGCCATTTGAGCTCAGAAAGGCCCAGGGACAGGCCTGGGTGTGCATGAGCATGGAGGATGAGGCTGGAGCACGGACACAGCCCCAGGGCCATGCCTGGGGACCTGAGTGGCTGAAGAGGGTGCAAAACAAGGGCCCCGGTTGGGACAGCCCTGAGCAAACACAGAAAGACCCCAGGGATTGAGCTGAAAGCAGGAGGTAACAGCACAGCAGAGTGAATAGTACTGAAGGTCTAAGGGCTTTATTTTTGTAGGAATAGGGCTATGGGACTAAGATAACACATTCTAAGACTGGGTGTTGAGAGAGAATTCAAGGAGCAATAAAAGGCCATCAAGAAATGAAACATGCAAAGGATTGTTTGAGAATGTCTTTAGGGAGATGTGGATGAGGAAGGAGGGTGGTGCGCATTAATTTGACAACAGTCTTGTCAAGAAATTGGTTTTGGACAGAAAATACAAGTATGTCCCCAAATTGGTTTTATAGACCCAGTCCAAACATGTTGCCTTCAATGGACACCAGTCAATCTCCTGGTGATGGTAAAGAATTACCATTTGGTTTTGTCATGGGTACATGGCAGTACAAGTGAGCTCTTCCATAACTGACACCAAGCTGAGACCTGAGAGCTGGCAGAGGAGCTTTTCCCTTTTCCCCTTCTCTTGCTGATTCCAGCACATGGCAGAGGGGATGACTTCTGTAATTCCCTTTTTTAAACTGCTGAGATCAGATTTTTTTGAATATAAAGGAAATGTGAAAGCAATTTCAATCTAATTAAGCATATACAATAGGTACCCATAATATTCTCTAGTCAAAGAGCATATTGATCTATAATGAAAGGTTTCATTAATTCCATTCAAGGACGCACGTTAACAAATGAGTGCAGTAACATCTGATCTGGAGAGAGCCTCGTATCTTCCCTTCCTTCTGCATTGAAGTCTCAGCATAAACTAATCAGATTCTACTATTATTTTTCTCATTTGTTCATCTTCCCATAGGATCTATGGATGGATGGTCCTTATCTGCAAACAAAATTGAAGGAAAACTCCTGCTGGAATGTGTATTTGTACCTCTGGCTAAGTCCCAAGGCTGATTACCTGAATAACCACTGTGGAATTAATTTCACCTATCTTAAACCATTTTAAAATTGAATCTCTAACAGGCTGTCTGTAGAAAAAGTCCAGTCAATGTCAATAAACAGTCCCTCGGACTGGGACAGGCCTTTAGCTGGATATGCCTCTCTGTATCCCAAAGACTACCTCCTCACTAAAATCCTACCTACAGCCATCTGCCAGCTGGAGGAGAAGAGGCAGGACCTGTTTTTTCTGTTGGGCGCAAAAAAGAAGAAGTGCACAAACCGAAATCATCCCATGATGCTGATAAATGGCGACATTTGGAAAATTCCCTTCAGCCACTGCAGTTCCCATTCCAGCAGCTCCAAACCACCATGCCATGCCATCTTTCCAGGAGAGCATTGCACAGGGAATGACAGCAGCTCACACAAAGGAGGCGTGGGCAGGGAGGAAGGGCAGCCTGGAGTGGCTGCAGAGCTTCCCTACGGATTTCTGCCAGTGTTTGTGAGTTCACAGCCTGCCCAGGCCACACCTTGATATTCCCAGCACACATGGGGACAGGGAAAAGTGGATTTGCCACTCCCCATTTCTGCCTTATGTGACTCCCCACCTTCATAGCCCTGGGCTGGTGGTTCCTCTATGAATGGCACATTGAACCAAGCTAAACTCAGTGTCACATTCACTGCTGGGAAATCTTTCTAAATATAACTGTCAGCTGTCTTCAAAAAATGTTAGATGCACCCCCAAAAACCAGGCTGAGCTCTCCTGCTGCCAAGGAAGGCATGGGGAGCAGCAGGGGAGCACACTGAGCCCTGCAGTTAGCATTTCCAGCTGCTTGAAACCTGGAGTCAGAATAAAATCAGTGTCAGACATAAATAAAGGAAGTTTATACATATTTTAAACAGTATTGTTTTTGCATATCCATATATTTAGGTTAAGAACATCTGTGATAACAAATCTGTGAAACCAAAACAAAAAAGGTTTCTTTTCTACTGTGGGTTTACAGAATCTGAAGGTTTTTTTAAAAATTATGCTTATTGCTGGGTAAATTAACCCATTTTTTGTTTGAAGAGAAGCTGGCTGCTTTGTTTTCTAAGCATTTAAAGGGATACACGCACTTCTGCTAATAGAATTTTTGTTCGAGGAAACTGTATGTTTATAAATGAGGGTAGGAAAGCTGCAAGTTTAAGTTGGACATTTGCTTTGGGGTGCATGGAAAAGCTTGAACTGTGAACTTCAGGAACTGAACTGCAAAAAGCCTTTAGCAACTCAAAAGAATTTATCAGTACCCCATTTACTCAGCAGCTTGAGCACATTTACACAGGGAAATGGAAAGGAGAAACGTTTTCCATCTCTTTGACCCTGTTTTCTGCAGCCCCCCCAGGCCTGTTTGGCTTTGCCAACACGCGTTCTTCTCTCTCAGCTCCCTTTAACAGACCTGCAATTTCCTTCACTTTTCTTCTCACCTGGAAAATATTAGAGATTTAAGAGGCACATGAGTAGCATATTGCTATCTGCAGGAGCTGGGAGCACAGGAAGGAGCAGGAAAAGCAGAGGTCTATACGAAAGGATATTCCACAAAACCAGAACAATGTTTTTTGTTCAAAATGTCCTTCAATTTCAGTGTCATTTTGCTAATGAATCAAAGCACAATTTAAATCCTATGTGGAAACATGAAAGGTGACCAGGATTGAAGGAGAGAAAAAACCTTGTTCTTAATAATGCCAAAAAAGGGAAAACTAATTAAAGTCACAATGCCAGCCCAGTGAGAAGACAAGTGTGTAAAAAGAGTATAACTAACAAAAGTGTTTTCCTTGTGGTGAGGAAGCAAGGCTTTTACACCATAAATAATAAACTGCTCAAAGCAGCTGCTACCTAAAGCCATTTCTTCCAATAACAAATGTCTTCCTTGTTTACTTGAAAAAGGTTAAAACAAAGGCAAAACCATTGAGGTTAAAACAAATGTACACAAAACATCTGATACAGAATCTCCACAAAGTTAGCAATGCAAACATTTTTCAGGGGTTAGACTTGAAGCACTGAAACCTGTAGGGAAAAGGAAATTTTGAAGTGGGAAGAGGATCACAGTAAAAACAAACTGAACTATGGAAATGGTACAATCATAGAGAGAGGATTTGGGGGTGGTTTTAAATTTCAGACATGCACATGGAGCATTTTGCAAGGCCGCAGGCTACACTGATAAACCGTCAGCTGGAAACACCTATCCCAAGTGGAACAGCTCTTCATGGAGATGGAAATCCCTCCTGTCAGCCAAACCCAGGCATCCAGGCTCAGGCCACAGGACCAGCACCTTCCTGCCCACAGAAGACAGCAGAATGGAGTCCAGTTTCATTTAGGCTGCAGTAGAAAACAGCTCATTTTTCTCCAGTGTTCAGAGACCTTATAAAGCTGGGTCTGTTTGTGTTAAGGCTTTAGTGGGAGAGTTCCCCTCATGCCTTTGTTTTATAAAATCTGAGGATGTTTGGCAATGCATGGACACTGAAACATTGCTGTCACTGAGCTTTGAGATCATCTTACCCTCATAAAATCCTCTGAATCTTTTGACCCTATTTTATGCAGTTTTATGATGTGGTATGTGACTGTTGTGAATGCAGCAGCATTCTGGCCATCATCCCATTTCCTCAGCTCTGCTGAGAGGCAGTGAAGGCCAGGCAGGACTGGGCTGGTCAGCTTTTTTGTCCTGAGGATCTCTCAAGCCTGGGAGGTTTCCAGAAGCACTGGGACACTTTTGGTTGCCTTGAGTTACACACTTGGCCCACGAAGGGATCAAGCCCCAGCTGGGTGATTTTGACCACACTGAAGTAGATTATCACAGAGAACATTATTTGTAAGGGCAGTAATTCAAAAATGCTCTATTCTAAAGGGTCTGCTGACCAGTGTAGATTCACAACTGTGAACTATTTATAGCTTCAACCCAGTATCCAAAAATTACAGCACAAAGAATCCAAGGGGAAAAAAGGCTTGCATGGGTGAGTCAGACCGACCTCATAAACTTTTTAACCTATAAATGTCTTCTGCTAATAAGTTCTTTAGAAACACAGATACTAAAATTAAATTTCTCATTTAGAGAAGGCATTATTTAGTGAGGAACTTGAGGCTCATTTATTTCTGACGCTGTGCATTAAAAGAAAGAAATGCATTTTTTAATGTGTATGAACACACAATATGGGACAGGCTGGGAAAGAGGGGCTGGGGAGAAGCCATGAGAAGGGACCTGGGGGTCCTGGTGGATGGCCAGGTGGATCTGAGTCAGGGACAAATGATCCTTGTGAGTCCCTTCCAACCCAGGATATTCCAAAATTCCGTGGTTCTGTGATTCCAACCATGTGTAAGGCACTGCCTGCACAGGCTGCCAAGCAGGATAACACCTCTGAATATATTCCTCTAATGTAGTCAACTGATAGCTTATTAATTTATCTTGTTAGGAAACAAGTTTAAAAAAATCACTGCATCTTCCTAGAGAGCATGCACAGCTTGTACACACATCTGACAGTAAGACGTAGCACAGCTAAATAGCTGCTAATAATCATGTCTTTTCATTCCAGGTCTGAATGTCAGTTATTTGGTGCAGGATGTGCTGTACAATTAATGATTGACTATTTCTTCCAAAATCTAAGAAAAAATAGGTAATCTTCACAATGTGGTTTTTTTTTTTTTTTTTTTTTGGTCCATTTTCTTGTTTTGTCTGGAGAAATCACGTTTGATTTGTTAGCATGTACTTCTGCTGGGAATATTGTTTCTGTGTGTATTGGGCACACCAACCATCAGTTTGTGAACAGCCCTGGCTGTGCTCAGAAAGATTTAAAGGAGAGTGCTGTCCCTGTAATCTCCCTGCTCAGCCCCCTGTGCTGAGGGACACCAGCAGTCATGCTTATCTAGCACAAAGATCTTTCTTCATTGAATGCCCACAGCTTGAGATAGTCAATCTCGCCCAGCGAGGCATCGAGTATTTCAGATTGTTCCTGGTGATTTCTGTCCATGTCCCCTCACTATTCCAGGCACCAGGAGCTGGGAGCTACTTATCTCTCCACACAAGGCCATAATCAAAGGCATTTTCACATCTGGATATGAACAGCCATGATCCAAGAGACCAACCACTCTCGAGTTCAGTAAACAGCTATAAATTGTGCATAGACTAGCAAAATAATGGCAAAATTATGAAGTTTTATCCATAAATCACGTGCTGTCACTGCTTGCACATCTATCTGCTATTGGAAAAAACATGGTGGCTTTAATGGAGTAAAAAAGTTATAAAAAGAAATATGTTCACTTCACTATTTAAAGTCCCCAAGATTATAATTCTTTATTATTGATTTTATCAGGAGATAAAAATATAACAGACTTTGGAGTTTGTCAGATGAGTCACAACTGAAAACATCAGATGATTCACACAATAATCAATCATAAAACAAGAAAACAATCTCGGTTATTAAACTTGTTAAAAAAAAAATGAAATGGCACCTCTTTACTATAAATCTGCCACAGGGTTTAAAATCTCATTGATCACACAGCGCAATCTTTTTAAAATCCTGTGTATAATATGGTATCATTTTGCTTGAGCCCAGATAATTATTTGAAGAGTCTGCTGGTTTTTTTTTTTCTATTTTCCAATAATATAAATGAAATATTGAATGCCATTTTTAGTTTCATGTACAAGCAAGTCAGGGGTCATAAATCCCACTCAGAGAAGAGATGATTGAGCCTGAAAACAACAGACAGGAAGCTCAGCCATCTATTTGCCTTTAATTCTCACCCAGATAGATATCCAACAAGCTTCTGTGGAAAAACATGGTGTCCTTTGGGCATCTATAAGAAATCATGAGAATGCCTTTCTGTTGCTTGTCCTTTGCTGATTTTGGTTATTTTTTCCTTATAAGTGGTGATGTTTTTTAGGTTTTAAGAAAAAAAACCCAAAAAAACCAACCTACAAATCTTCTGTCAATTCCACAGTGGAGATGTGTTGCTGTTTGCTTTCCATTTTTCAAAATCAGGAGGTAGATTAACACAGATGCTTAATGCATCAAACAATGTCAGGGTTTTTTCCAAGTGAAATATTGTGGGTGCTAAGAAATCGTGAAAAACATGCCCAAAGTACTGCCACATTGTCAAATGCAACCAGGAGACAAACACATTCCATCTGAGAATCCAATGCGCCCTTCCTCCTAATTTAATCAACAAAGGAAGCAAACCTCTGTATTTAAAAAAGAAACAAATGGGAATTTGCACATGGACTAGGCCTCTTCTGCCTCTGTTCAGGTTATACAACACAAAGCAATGCTTCACAGAAGCATTTCATACAATTTAACACAACTGAATGGCTCTTTCCTAGGAAAGAGAAATTGGAAAAAATTACATATGTTCTGGATCTGCAGAGCCCTTAATCCATGGAAAATGCTTTCATTTCCATAAGACCTACTCAGAGAAAGCCTCATCTTTCTCCATTTTCCACCGTTGCTGTGTAGGAATGTGCAAGGAGCCCTCACTAAACTGTTTAGCATCTAGATGAACTCATTTCCATGGAAAGCAGCACCTGCAATGCTCTCCCATGCAGAAACCTCTGAGAGGTTCTCTGTAGTTGCTTCAGCTTTAGGGATATATTGATTACTGTGACTCTTCATAGCTTTCCCAAGCATCTTGGAGAGGGGTGGCCTCCTGCAGCTTTTCAGGATCCAGTGGATGCTCTCTGCCATTGCTGCCTGCTCAGTGCTCCACACCAGGCACTGAGACCTGTCCTGAAGGGACCCAGATACTGGCCCAATTTCAAGACCATACCCACAAGATGTTAAAATGAGCCAGTGCCTACTTTCCTAAGCTTTTAAAAGTCAGTTATATCAGAGTAGTCCCATCTGGACTTGTGCAATGAAGTCATGGACTGGCAGCATGCCCTGGGCTGAGCCCAGTATGGGCAGCAGGGAGGGGATTCTGCCCCTCTGCCCCTCAGGTGAGACCCCACCTGCAGAGCTGCCCCAGCCCTGGGCCCAGCACAGCCAGGACCTGGAGCTGCTGCAGAGAGCCCAGAGGAGGCACCAGGATGAGCAGAGGGATGGAGCAGCTCTGCTGGGAGGAAAGGCTGGCACAGCTGGCATTGTTCACCTGCACAGGAGAAGCTCTGGGCTGAGCTCGGGGTGGCCTTGCAGGGCCTGAGGAGCTGCAGGAGAGATGGAGAGAGACAATTGCCAAGGGCTGGAGGGACAGGAGCCAGGGAATGGCTCCACTGCCAGAGGGCAGGGCTGGATGGGATCTTGGCAATGAGGAATTGTTCCCTGGCAGGGTGGGCAGGCCCTGGCACAGGGTGCCCAGAGCAGCTGGGGCTGCCCCTGGATCCCTGGCAGTGCCCAAGGCCAGGTTGGACACTGGGGCTGGGAGCAGCCTGGGACAGTGGAAGGTGTCCCTGCCATGGCAGGGGTGGCACTGGGTGGGCTTTAAGGTCCCTCAAGCCCAAACCACTTTACCACTCTATGATTTTTATGGTGTCATGATAAAGTACACAGAACTAGATTATAGGCCTACATGTTTTCCTTTTTAGTTTGATAATGCACCTTGGCATTATTTTGAGGATCTAATTGGACTGCACTACTTGTGGTAGGACATAGCATTGGAAAGTTTGACTCAAGAATACCAGAAACAGAATTTAAATACAATATTGATAAATAACAAACCCTGTGTTCCCAGGAGTTACACATGTTTATACATTTAAACCTGGATCTTGTGACATTTTTGACTTTTAATTGTAATATTAAAATTAGTAATAATGATGGTTACAATTGTCCAACAAAACTAAGGTTAGAAAAATATGCCTGAATGTTTGAACCTCCTGATCATGCAGTGAAAAGAGAGATTAATTTTCTTTCATTGCCGTTATTCATGCAATTAAATTAATACTGTCCCCGTACCATTTCAGCATCTGTTCTGTTTAAAAGGTAATTGAAAAAGACTCTATATGAGAATTGCAAAATAAAGAGGCAAAAGAAATGAGGCAAAGAAGTTAGATGTCCTGGGGTGACTTGTGATGCTGGTATCCCCATTTGTCTGTTTAGCCCAGAAATAAGTTTTGCACCTTTAAGACTGGTTCTGAGAGCAAAGTAGGGTGAGAGAAGGTTCACCCCATGAGCTGAGCTGTGGTTCTTCCTGTATGATTATGGAGAAAACATGAGGAGATGGGATGGAAAACCTGCTGCTGCTCTGGCACAATGGGTGCGTGAATTGAAGGAAGACAGAGCTTGGAGAGGAAGTTCCACCAAAAGGAAAGCAGCTCCAGTTGCCCGTAGCCAAACTGCCAGGTATGATGAAAATGATGATATGTCCAATCCTCTTGAAGGAACATCCAAGATATATGTCCAAGGGAAAGAAGGATAACCAGGCTTAGAGGGGCCCTGCCTCTAACCAGGTAGAGGCTAGGGAAAAACGTGTTTTCTGGACCGTGTGGATTTGTTGGCCTGGCACATCCACAAAAATATAAGGCCTTTGTCGACACTGGTGCACAGTGCACGCCAACCCCATCGAGACATGTGGGGGCAGAACCTGTTTCTATTGCTGGTGTGACAGGAGGATCACAGCAATAGAAAGCTGAAGCTGAGGTGAGCCTGACTGGAAATGAGTGGAAGAAACATCCTATTGTGACTGGCCCAGAGGCCCTGTGCAGTCTGGGCATAGACTTCCTCTGAAGTGGGTATTTCAAGACCCAAAGGGACTCAGATGGGCATTTGGAATAGCTGCTGTGGAGACAGAGGGCATTAAGCAGTTGGACACCTTGCCTGGACTCTCAGAAAACCCATCTGCAGCAGGACTCCTGAAGGTGGCAGAGCAACAAGTGCCGAGTGCCACCTCGACAGTGCACCGCCGGCAGTACTGAACGAAACGAGATGCTGTGATCCCCATCCACAAAATGATCCATGAGCTGGAGAGCCAAGGGGTGGTCAGCAAGACCCACTCATCCTTCAACAGCCCCATTTGGCCTGTGCATAAGTCTGATGGAGAATGGAGATTGACTGTGGACTGTCGTGCATTGAATGAAGTGACTCCACCGCTGAGCGCTGCTGTGCTGGACATGCTGGAACTCCAGTATGAGCTGGAGTCCAAGGCAGCGAGGTGGTACACCACTGTAGACATTGCTAATGCATTTTTCTCCATTCCTCTGGCAGTAGAATGCAGGCCTCAGTTTGCTTTCACCTGGAGGGCTGTGCAGTACACCTGGAACTGACTGCCCCAGGGGTGGAAGCACAGCCCCACCATCTGCCATGGACTGATCCAGGCTGCACTGGAAAAGGGTGAGGCTTCAGAACACCTACAGTATATTGATGACATCATTGTGTGGGGAACACAGCAATGGAAGTGTTTGAGAAAGGAGAGAGGATCATCAGGATTCTGCTAGAAGCCGGCTTCACCATCAAGAAGAGCAAAGTCAAGAGAGCTGCCCAAGAGATCCAGTTCCTGGGAGTGAAGTGGCAAGACGGACAGCGTCAGATTCCCACTGAGGTCATCAATAAAATCACAGCAATGTCTCCACCGAAGACATTGTGTTCATTCCAGCAAGAAGGAGACACAAGCTGTCCTAGGTGCCATAGGCTTTTGGAGGATGCACATTCCTGAGTACAGTCAGATCGTGAGCCCTCTTTACCTGGTCACCCGCAAGAAGAACACTTTCCACTGGGGCCCTGAGCAGCAACAGGCCTTTGTCCTGGTCAAGCAGGAGATCGCTCATGCAGTTGCCTTTGGCCCAGTCAGGACAGGACCAGAGGTAAAGAACATGCTCTACTCTGCAGCTGGGAACCATGGCTCATCCTGGAGCCTTTGGCAGAAGGTGCCTGGGAGTACTTGAGGCTGACCACTGGGATTCTGGAGATGGAGCTACGGAGGGTCTGAAGCCAGCTACATGAAATTGGTGTTTCTGCCCGGTTTCGAACTGAAACCACCACATTAGAGAACATGATTCATTACTTATTGATGTCACAAGTCTTCAGGTCAAGCTCAAAAAAAGAAAACAAACCTTTTGGCAGGTAAAGATGAAGAAACAAGAGCACACGATTCAGAAACTTTCCCACTTGCTCCCTCAAGGAACTAAAACATAAGGAGGCCATGCCAGATTCTATTCTCATGCCATAAATCCAAAATAACACTATTGGCTTACTTTGATTTTACATTGACTTCAGGAGAGTTACTTTGAATTTACATCACTGTAGGATCAGGATCAAACTGCTGAGAGGATATTAAAAGGAGATTAAACGTGATCTTAAACAGTGATTTCCCAGGAGATCCGAGGATTTTCAATTTGCAAGATTTTACAACTGTCTGAGAGTTGGATAAATTTCAAATGCAGTTGTTGATAAGAGCATTTGCAGCTGCCAAAAGAACCTGTTTTAAGGATCTGGAAGTTGGCAGAGGAGCTGAACATCCTGGAAGAGTGTAACAGAACAAGGGAGGCTGTGAGGGAAGGGAGATCTGAGAGCATTTCTGGCTGCACAGGGGCATTCCTGGATTAATTCTATTCAGATATTGGATGGATTTATGCTCTGGTCACTTATTCAGTAAAAATTTGAGTCTAGGTTTAAGGCATAGATATCAGATTTTGATATCATTCAGCTGCCTGTCTTCTGTTCAAGACAGACTTGTCCTGAAAGAACTCAGAAAACTTTTAAATACTTTGGTCTGGGTTGTTTTGCTTTTTCCCAGGCACAAGACTAATAGTCAGCATTTCCATGTCTGAGTGTTGATTTCAACCTTGATGCCTTATCTAGCTTTTCCTTCATTCATTAAACAGGATTTCTACAGAATTTAATGGAAAAACTAATTTTTGTCTGGAACCTGTGCTCTTGGGTCTCTCCAGGTGCAATTTGCAGGGAGCTCTCAGAGCATCAGCAAGAGTGCAACAATCCAATCTGTAATTCTTGAAACAGAGGATGAGTTTCATTTCACTCAAATTAATTTCTCATCTGCCATAAGTGGACACCATATCCATCTTCTCATACTTTAAAAGTCATATGCTTGGTTGATAAATTTTCCTGAATAAATGAGAACCTCAAAGAACTGATAAACAAAGAATGAAGCCTGGTTTGGTGCTCATCTTTGGGAAAGAGATATAAGAAGAAATTAATGCTCCACTCTCAAACTATATGTGCAGTTCTGAGCATCGCGTGCCCTTTAAATTTCCTTATGCACCCATGTACAAACTGCCCAGAAATCAAGTTAAACAGATCTACAGAGGCTTTCTGAGCCCAGCTGTAGTGGTTCTGTACACCAAAGAATTGAATAAAACACACACAAAGCAGACATACAAAATTTTTTGTAGCTTTAACCCTGAAAATCAAGCACTGTAAATCATCCTCTTCAGAGATGTGCTGTAGTAACTAAAGTATGCAGATTTTAAAGATACCAAGAGAATAATTTTAAATAATCTAAACTACATTACAGACATGATACATTAAACATGAAACATTATATAATGGGCTAATTTGAAGAAGTCCCTGAATCCTACTGGCCTTAAATTTGGCTGAGGAAAATCCTTAAAGAAAGCATCTTCTCTAATTTACAAGTGATTTTTTTACTGTTTGTGTTTTATGATGCAACAGTGACCTAGTTCAAATTTTATTCAATTATGTAGGGCTTTTTCTGGAATAAAATGGAACTGAAATACACATACAAATAAAATAGTTTAATTTTATTGCCCAGAGCAATTACAGCATGAAATCAGACAAAAAGGGGGCAGAGCCTGCTGTAAAAGATCAAAGAAAGTATTCAGATGCCAATATAACTTAATTCTCTAGAAACAAATCTGCCACTAGGAAATAGAAAAAGGAATTTTTCATTTGTTATAATAAAAATCCCAACAAGAGTATGGCAGCTACTGGAGCCTGTCCCACATGACATTCCTGAGTAATCCATTAAATGTCATTATTTCTGCATTACTTCCAGTGGTGTCCACGGCCTCCATGCATTTCACCTCCCTGTCCCAAATCCAATAGCCCTCGTGGCACCCAGTGTCTCACCTCTCAAAGCATTCCTCTTCAGCTTTTCCAATTAAAACCCCAATTAACACAGGGATGTTTCTTTTCAGCACAAAGTATTCAGTGCCTTGTGCAATTTGGGCCTGAATTTGCATGTGCTTTTCTCAGCCTCTGTTTAAATTGTTCAATTCCATAATGGATTTACTTGTTTTCTTTGTTGCTAGTCAAAATATTAAACTGAAATTTTGGCAACAAATTATTGATAAATTGACATTAAATCCAGTGTGCAAATGGAATTGAGACAAATGGAGAAGGGAAACATTTTAGACAAGTCAAAGCATTGTTTTAATATATTTTAAACAAAATGTGTGAAAATGTTATTTATAAATGTAAATCAAAACAAAATGTAACTAAATTTCTCAAACCTAAATGTTTAAAACTGTCTTTGAGCACATTAAAACATCTAGTTCAACTGTAAATACATTTTGGGAGTTTCATTTCAAACAGAAAAAAATGTTTAAATTGTTTCATCGAGTGACCAAAGTGGAAAAAACAGTTCTCAGTTTAAATAAGGTTTATGGGAACACGTATAAATGTTGGTAACAAGTAATATGATAATGACATGCACAGAAATATTCCACTGAACTTGTAAATTATGAAATTCACTGGTTTGATAAAAAAGTATTTCCATGACCTTTGTTCCCCAGGATCTTATGGATAGGTTCTCATGTTAATGTACCCAGTATATAAATATATTTTTATAATTGACATACTCCCAGAATAAAAAAAAAGAGCGGCCTATTTTTACCTATCTCTATACATATTAAACAACTAAAAGGCAATGATATGTGGAAAGGCAGCAGCTAAAATGTGTAAAACCAAACATTTATAAAGATCTATCAAGACTGAGCACCAATGTCACCCTATTCATGGTGCAGATTACAAGGCATCTGAGGACTGATGAAGATGGCAACGTGAGGGTCTATCAAAAGCAGTTCCATGTTCAAGATAACGAGGTCATCACTCCATTGTGCATTTTTGGGATGGAATTAACAGAAGAACTCATTGAAGGTCAAAATCCTGTATTGCAACCCAAGTCTTTGAAAGTACAGGTTCTCTTTGAGAACTCGTGCATCCAGATGGCAAAGAGAGGGCGTTAGGTAATCCATGTTTATAAAATGCTATATAATAAGCAAAGTAGAGAAATGCGTAAAAATAAGAGGAAAATTTGAGTGTTGTTCCCAACTACACAGTATGGTTCTTCCACAGAAAACAAAACCACTGCATTGGTTTGTAGTATCCATGAGCTGCACTCAGAAAAAAAAAGAATTGATTCATTTGTTAAAAATAGAGCTTTCCCCAATGACAGAATTAGAAATTTCCTGGGCAAAACCCAGGACAGCCATTAAATACAGGGCTGACCTGGGTGTGCTGATGGTGGCTGAGATCTGGGAAGAGACATCTCAGTGCATGGAAGAGAGACTGAAAGAGGGGAAGTTTATATGGAATATTAGGAAGGAATTGTTCCCTGGCAGGGTGGGCAGGCCCTGGCACAGGTGCCCAGAGCAGCTGGGGCTGCCCCTGGATCCCTGGCAGTGCCCAAGGCCAGGTTGGACACTGGGGCTGGGAGCAGCCTGGGACAGTGGAAGGTGTCCCTGCCATGGCAGGGGTGGAATGGGATGAGCTTTAAGGTCCCTTTCAAACCCAAACCATTCTGTGGTTCTGTGACTCTAAGAGTCACACATCTTTTTTCTAAAGATGAAGACTTTTTGTCCAGAGAAGTAAATGTTTCCAAAGTATTTTTTGAAATATTTTGGAATACTAGCAGTGGCAAGAGGAAAGAAAACTTGCAAGTCTAATCAGATTCCCAGCCATTTTAATCTCCAGAATGATGATCGACATCAAGGAAAGAGAAGAATGACTAATTTAAATTAAATTACATCTAATGAATCTACAGGCTTGCCAATGGATTAAGAACTTATGCACTGTCACATTAACAAACAAAATGCCATAACTCCATGAAACAAAAATGCTAAAAATTTGCCTCAAAAACAAGGCAGTTCTAATGAGACTTGTCATTCATTCCCTTCACACGAGGTGTGATTCATCACCTTTGTAAAATGCTTTGAAAGCCTGAGATGAAAGGTGCCAAAGCACCACCACGAGGATCCAGAGGGGTGTCATCATTGCCATGGGACATGGTGGCTCGGGAATGGGCACTTTCCACAGCAATTCATTTGGGATTTTAATCCTCACTTAGTCCTGGGGGAAACTGCTGCTGCCATCAGATCCAAACCTGTCTCCATGGAGGGAAGCTGTCAGGAATAAACCCTTCACTCCCAGCCCCAAGGCTGCTACCCAGAGAGTTGGATCTGAATTAGAGCTTAGCAGGGTGCAGCATCAATTCAGCATCCAGCTCTGTGGGCAGCAGCTCCAGCTCTGGAGTCCTCTCCTGCAGGACACCGGGCAGACAGTTCCAGAGCTCCTCTCATCCAGGACAGTGGGCAAATCATCTGCCTCTTCTGAGTTCATGCAAATGCTGTTCTAAAGAATACTACACAGAGAGTGCAAAAAAAAAAAAAAATACAAATGCATAATATGCAAAAGCGAAAGTTAATTTCTTTTTAATTTATTATTATTATATTATCTTTTTTATTTTAACATCCCCCTGAATACAGTAATAGTTTAACTTCACAGCTACACTGAATACCTTCAAAATTTCTTCAGTATTAGCTGAGGATTAGGGATTTTTTTTTTTTTTGCCAATCTAGGCAGCAACACAGGCTCACTTTGACATCTGTGTCATTAAAATAACAGGACTGTGCTGCTATTGAAGGAGAGATTGTGGCTCCATACATCAACACCAACTCATCCCCTGTGACACAGCAGCAGGATTTCCACAGCCAGCATCTGCCCAGGCAGAGGAATCTGTGGGAAGCTTTGCAGGAGCCCCCACGAGCCCAGGCTCTGCTTTTTGCCACTGCTGTTTCTGATGATGAAATATTAATGATTCTTTGCAAGGTTCAGCTATGCCGTGCTGTAATCTGTCACTTTTACCCACTTATCTGTAAGTAAGCAAATGACATCAATGGTTAAAAGGTTACATTTTTTACTGATCTTAAACCACGATCTGACAGATGTTACTTTCTTTCCACAGGTGCTGTTTGGCAACACACCTTAGCAGAATTGCCCTGAAATTAAATTCCTGCTTTGCTTCATTAGAATATTCAACAAGTGAATACATTTATAAATTATAAATAATTTCTCCTTTCTGTTTTGTTTCTCTCTTGAATTGCTTTGCATTTGTTTGTTACAGTTTTGGGGCAGAGAGAAAATACAGATCTATTAAAGATTTTGGAAATTTCCTGGAAAAAAAGTAACTTTTATTGATTGCTGCTGAAGGAATTTGTTCCTGCTTGGAGAGGATCAAGCTATCCTTGTCTTTCTCCAGTTAAACCCAAACCAGTCTGCAAACTTCTGCAGCTGACCAGTCACATACGGGGTCTGGCCCAAACTACACCTCTGGCTGTCAATTCTGCTGTTAACTCACAGAGCAGTTTTGAAGTTAATGGAGTTGTGCCAGTTTTCATGTGCAGAATATTCTGCCCATTATTTCTGACACCCCTCAATTACAGAGCAGCTCTGCCAGGCTCCTTGTTTATATCAAGAAACAGCTTATTTAAATCAAGTGTATTGTATTATACAACTCTTTAAAAAAGGCTTAAAAAACCAAGGGAGTAGAAAGAGTAGATCACTGTATTACTTACAATAGGGGGGTGGAAGAGCTTAATTTTGATGTAAATTCCTCTAAGGAATGATGGGTTCATTTTGCCTTGATAACGTTCAAGGTGTCAGTAATTCTTTGTGGAAACAACATATCAGTTATACAGAGGAGCTTCCATAAGAGTACACTGGAAACCAACATGTTTGTTCCTTTTAATAGACTAGCAGAGTAGTTTGGGAGCAGTTCCTTTCCCTTTGCTTTTTTCTGATGGCTTGGGAAATAATGATCAGCATTCTCATGGCTCAGCAGAGGATGGTTTCAGGGCATCAAAGGACACATGAGCGTGAACAAAGGGTGAGGGGCTGCTCTTCCTCCTGACCCCACCCGGCCAGCAGAGCAAACTGCCAGAGCTGCTCATCGTGCTGAGGGATGATCAGCACGGGGCTAATCCTGTCTGCTAAGTGGTGATCACAGTGCTAAAGCCCTCAGACAGAGGAAATCAAGGATTGTGCTCCTGGGGTCATTCAGTTCCACAGCTCCACACCGCAGACGTGCACCTGTCTGCCACAGTCTGCCTCTGCTGGCCTGCTGAAGGGTCTGCTACAGGAAAGCACAGGGCTGAAGCTT
Organism: Molothrus ater; assembly: GCF_012460135.2. Classification (NCBI taxonomy): domain Eukaryota; kingdom Metazoa; phylum Chordata; class Aves; order Passeriformes; family Icteridae; genus Molothrus; species Molothrus ater. The sequence goes on from NC_050489.2 coordinate 616,167, forward strand.
TCTAAACATGATTCCCAAAGACAATGCAGAATTTAAACATGCCTCAAATCTATCTGTGCCTCCCTGCCTCCCTCGAATGAGGGCAAATCAGGGAACAGATCCATCCCCAGCCCTGCAGTGCAAACTCTGCTCCCCTCCCACGAGACCAGCGCACAACACCTGGGACACACTCAGTGGCTCAGGATCAGAGCAGACCACACCACCACTGTTGGGAAGCTCTTCCAGAGGGGCCAACTGCTTGTAATTCCCATCCTCCTACCCGGGAATAAGAACCAGCAGTGGGTTCTTGGCTTGCAGACAACCAGCTCTCTATGGAAGGGCCACAGGGTTCACAGGGAAAATAATGTGATTTAGAGCAGCATTTGCTCTCCCTGACTATTCATTTGGATCATTCTCCTGGTTCAGAAAACAATTTCTCTTATGTGCTGCTGTTCTTCAAGTCACCACTTAACTAATTTGCATTTTTGCCCCTGGCAAAGAGAAATGTTCTGGTCCTTTCTATGTTGATCCTTTTCTGTCTCCAGTTCACAATGTGATTATAAAAAATCAGTGTATTCAGTAAATAAGTGTTGATCTTCCAATAAAACTTCATCTGAAACATTGTCCAGGAAGCCCAAGAAAACAATATAAAGTGAAAGGAAAGGTAGAGGGGGAAGCTGCATATTGCTGCTTCTGTTCAAAGCCCAGACTGCCTGAAAGAATCCAGTGTGAATATAACATTGAAGTGACCTACAGAAACCATAAACACTTGATGTTTGATTCACAAAAGAGAAGAAACTTAGGTAAGACATCAAATACCGTAAAAAACAGCAGAGAATAATAGCTACAAGGCAATATACAAAGGTGAAAGAAGACAGATATTACAAAAATCCTGAAACAAAAAGGTGCTAATTGCCATTCATCTTAAAAGTAGGCAATTTTCCAAGGCACTGTAACTAGCCCTCATCTTCCTGTTAGATGAAAGAATAATATTTCAGGTAGAACACTTCAAATACAAAGCAAAATCACCCGACTCAAACCTCAAGTAAGAAAAAATTCCCCCAGAATATTCTGCGTAAATTGCACCAAAAGTCACTGGATTTGTAAAAGCAAAACACGAGAGCCCAGTTCAGTGTTTAATCATTGCAGCATCCTGTCAGTAATGACTTAGTGAGCAGGTTAACGTGCTTATTTGTATCATTTAGCACAACCATCTGGAGATACAGAAAATATTGTTTAAGGACTCCCAGGGCCTGTTCTGTTCTGGTTCACCTGACACTATCACTTTGAAACAGAAAAGTTTGCTTTTAAACTAGGGTTTTTATTTACTGTTAAATTAAACACATCAGAATGCACTTTCTGCTTGATTATTAGGTATCATCCTCACTCAGCCAACAGAAGTTTGCAGGAATATCTATTCCCAGCTGTACACATTGCAGCCATGGAAATATGCAGCATGTGGAAGATTTGGAGCTCTTCCTCTACCTTTAGAGCCCTAACTGAGTGGCTGAAATTGCTCCTTTGTCTCAGAAAACACTGGCTAGAGTTCACTCTTGGTGGCTCATTGGAGAAGGTTTTGGGGGCCTGTGGAGCAGGAGTAACTCCATCCCGTCAGTCTCTACCCAGTGGTCTCACCCCAACCTCTTCTGGCAGGAGAACTGGCTGGGCTTTCCCCCACAGATGCTTTGAACAGTATGTTTGGCTAATGTTTGAAGTCAAATATTTCAATAGGTTAAGGCCAGCAGAATTAATGATCTACATTAGTAAATCACGCAATCATGTCGGTGCTGGTTTTCCCTCTGTGGACAATAAAGGTAATGGGGTGTGGAATGCAGAAACACCAGATCCTTCTAGCTTTTTTTTTTTTTTCTGTCAGTGTTTCACAGGATTTTGGGATAAATTCTTACACAGCCATTACTCCTTTTGTTCTAACCTTTACTGATCTCTCCATAGCACAAAAGGTGGGGATACTGGGCTCTGTTTTGGCTTTTCCACCTGATCTTCCTGCTTCAAGAATACAGAAGGAACTGATCTTCACCCTAAAATGTCAATCCCATTTCAGCTGAAATACTTATTCCAAACCAGATAAGCTGAAGTCATTTATCCAGGGTTACAGAATTCCATTTTTCCTCCATCCTTCTGGCCAGGCCATGCTGGGACCTGAATTACACACCGCCTGTGGACCTGGAAAAGCTGTGCCATGGCCACTTTCCTCCTCTGAATTCCCTTGTATAAAAGGACTTGTTTATGAGAATAAACAGCCCCACAAGTCATGATTCAAACCTTCTACAGCATCTTGAGGGTTTGTACTCATTAAAGTCTTAGCACAGACTCCCCAGAGGAAGCCAAAAACCTCTCAAACTTTAACAGCACTAAGGGATTTATAAAGACTAAAATATCCACCAGAACACACTCAAACATCCAGTGAAGAATGTTTGGTTTAGACATTCTGATTAAAATCTCCTGTCAGTCTGACTCCATCTGTGACGTGTTGTGTTGGCTTGTTCACCACAGTACAGAGCATGGACCAACCCAACCCCAAACCATCCACAGGTTACACACCTGGGACTTCTGCTGGACAGGACAGTGCTTCTATCAGGGAAAATTCACTGGGAATGACAGCAATGGAAATGCTGTGAAAAAAGGAAATGTTTCCATGTTGTTATGCCTCAAATGAAGAATATGGCAGAGAAATTAGTTGGATTGCATGTTGTAGGTGCAGAGCTGGCTGTGAGAGGAGAGAAAAAGCTGTTCCTGTGGCAAGAGATAATCATGGACAATGACAGGATATCTCATAAAGTCTCCTGGGGAATAAAACTGATCCAGGCTATCAATAAAATAATTCCACTTTATTTTTTCATCTTTGTCTCAGCTTCTTTTCCTTCTTTCCACTTTACTACTACTCTTATTTAACCTTCAGCTCATCATTAAAGTAACCATTGAGCAGCAGCAATAATTTTATACTGTACTCTATAATCTTCTTGCTTTTGGTATTAATCTCAGGTGGTTTTCTTCTTAATATTTCCAGCATGATAAAGCTATATTCTCTGCTTTTTGAGTTGCTTTCTATTGGTGCTAATTATTTCCCAAAATCTGAAAAACACTTCAGTGCCAGGCAGTGAGATCCCCAGCTTAATTCCACCTTCCTGGCAAAGACTTATTTTGGATTTCTGCAGAGCTCTAGACCTGGTTGCATAACAGCAACCCTTCAGTCCACTGTATCCTTCAACAAATAAATAAGAATTTCATAAAAGTCCTTGGGCTTCTCACTGATGGGTGACACAAATGTACCAGAACACTGGTGCTGATGTGGCCCTGCCAAAGAGGGGAACAAGTACAAGCTTAAATTAAAAAATAACACTCCTACTACTCAGGTTTGTTGTAATTCCGGATATCCTATTATATTACCTATCACCAGGGACTTTTATGATTTCAGTTCTGCAGAGCATAAACATCACCTTAACAGAATTAATAACTCTAAGTATTATGGCTACTAAGAAAGTACCAGCAAAAACGCCGGAAAGCATTAAAGATATTAACATTACCATTTAAAACAAGCTGCAGAGAAATCAAACTGAAATTAAATAAGAATCTTTCTGCTGGCTCTTCATTTTAAGGAAATCCATGAATTTCACTCACAGGAATGCTATTAGGAAATTAAATTAAATTAGACCGATTGTGCTTGCTGAAAATGGTGTGAGCCCCAGAAGATGAGACAGCACAAAGAGGTGACTTGGGAAGCTTTATCCTGACCAGCCCCTGCACAAAGACAGGGAAACACTGGAATTTAAGGGCTGGTTTGTAACTAGAGCTGCACCAACCAACTGTTCTTCATGCCACAGTGACAACGGGGACTTCCAGTGAGAACTGGAGGATGGGACAATGCTGGTTTTTACAGTGTAAATTCTCTGGCAAACACAGTGAACTCACAGATAGAAAACTTTCCTGGGGAAATCCTAAACACACCTGGCACAAACCATGCTGAAATCAGACAAATCCCAACCAGGCATGGGTTTGTGCTGGCTAATTGAACACAGCAGTAATTAAGCAAAGGAACCTTCATCTTCTCCCATCGAGGTGCTGCTCTTGTTCAGGCGCTGTTGCCTCCCTCATATCATGGGCCCAGCACAGAAAAGGAAAAGGGCAAGAGTTATTGCACAGAAAAGGTCAAACAGATAATCTAATGGTTCCAGCCAATCCTGAAATTAAAACCACTTTTATTTATTTGCTCTCTGAGCTCAATATACATGCACATCTTCATAAAGGCCTGTGTTGCAGGAGAAATTTCCTTCATGTGGTCCATTGCTCACCTTTTTTATTGTTTTTCAATTGATTTTCTTTCTTCTTTTTTTTTAATGGAGAAGAAAATGGAGGGCAAAAGAGATCTATTGATTTTTTTTTTTAAAATAAATACATATATTTTTATATTATATATACAATATAAATACATATATTTTTGTAATATGTATTTAAACATATATACAATATGTTTAAATACATATGCTCCCTTATGATATTATGGCTGATATTTTCAATATGAATATACCAACAAAGGGGGTGAATGGTCTGGAGTAGTCAGTCAGAGGCCATTCACACTGCAAAAGTGAATGCTGCTCAAAGGAAAGGTTTAGTTTATGTATTTTTATGAAAAATAACCCATTTTGACTTTTTTCCAATCCAAAATCACTTTATTTCTGGACAAAAGAATGCACCAGAATGCATTCAAGGTGAGCTCTTAGAATTAATAAAACCAGGATTTATGTGCTGTCTACAGAAATCTCTAAGATGTGACTCGCCAAAATTACTTAATGTGGCATAAATACAAATGAAAGAAATCAAATCAACAAAACAAAACCCAGGAAAAACCACCATACCAACAAATTGAATTTCTAAACATCCAGTGAATATCTTTGTACAGAAGAAAAATGCGTCAAACAATACATAGATCCCTTCCACCCCAATTTTTATGGCTGGAAAACTGGGCAAAATTCCCAGCATAAATATATGGAATAGATAATCACCAATACTATTTTTATGTAAAAAAAGTTTGTGCCGTCAGGATGTATTTAAATCTTTTTGTAGCTCTCCACCCGAGCACATGCTGAAAGAATGTCACTTTGAGGGTAATAAAAATGTGTTCTAGATTAGAATTGCACATAATGAAGGAAGAATTCCAGTCAAAATAGAATGATTCTCATGTTACTTTATTGGGTTCAAGAATCAGATACAGTTTCCTTTTTTTTTAACTTATGAATTTGAAAAGTGTTTCCTCTTTAGGATATAATCAGAACATGTGTGAGAAAGATCTAAACTGATGATACTCTCACAAAGCACTGAAAGAAACAGATTTTCAGAGGCAGGATTCTGATTTGGTAATGTATGTACATAATTGCAACTAGGAAGGTGAAAGCATAAATTGCTACAGGCACCTGCACTCAATCCACTTTAAAAAGCAAATAGAAGAGCTCTAAAATTCCATATTTAACCCCTAAAATGTTTAAATCCCAATCCTGTAGGGAACAAAATATCTTTAAAATATATCTAAGTAGCTAAACATTTCTTAATAGCTCCCTTAAAATACCCCAATGGAAACAAACAAAAACTCTCCACTGGATCTCTGATTCTCTAAAACACATTTTAAGGATTTTACAATCCTTCCCCTTTAAATTTTAATTCATGTGTTTTTCATCATTCATAGAGTTTATTGTTCTATCCAAAAGGCAATAACCAGAAATGGCCCAGAGCCTATTTGTGGTGAGGACAACACCCAAATTAGTTTGAATATTTTTTAGGAAGATTTGATTTGCAAGTCTTCAAAGAGATGTCTGCTGAGAAATATGGATGTCAGACATAAATTATCCTCTATGTAGCACCTGGAATCTGAGTGGAGCAGTTGAAATAACATCACAGAAGAGAAACACAGACAAGAAATCAGGGAACTGAGTAGCTCAACTCATTTCTCTTCATCTCCACCTGCATCCCCTGCACTGAGCCACATTTTGTGGCCAAATATCAGTACCCAGGAGCTCTTTGAGGGAGCTGGGGTCAAGCAAAAATACAAATTTCCTTCAAATTTTTCTCCAAGTTCTTCCCTGTGACATAAGAAGTCCCATCCTGGACATTTTGCTCCTTTTATACATTTATTAATTATCATAGTTAATTATAATCTCCCTTTTTCTCTTCAATCTTTCAGAGCAAACTTGGGGTTTGTAAACAAGTCAAGCAGAAGAGGTGAAAATATGGGTACTGGGAAACTTGGACTTAACTAACTGCACTGAGAACAGGATTTTCCACCCTTCAATTTTTAGGGGATATTTATGAGATAGAGCACAAAAACACAGTCATGCATTGGGTAAAGCTTAAAAAATAATATTTAAAAAAAAAGGCTTCAAAGCAGTTGGTATTAAGTAAGCTGGTACTTTGGTTCTCTCCTTGGCCTAAATATTTCTGGGAATTTTCTGAGCATAGATAAGACTGTTCTGGTGCAATTGGAAGACAGTAAATCTGAGCTGGATTCCTCCAGCAGAAGATGTGCCCTTATAAGACGAACTTGAAAAATCATATAAAAACCAACCAGACTGAAGGAAGAACACAATTCCAAATGTAACAATACTGATTTAAAAACAAGCAATAGTTCTGTTAGAAACTGGCAGCATTCCCAATAATAATATTTAAACAAGCAAAGACAGAATACAATATGCACAGGCATACTCCAACTATTTTTAACTGACACATTACTGTATACTTTCTGAGAAAAGTTCAACGAGATTTGTCAAATCACTCAAGGTCTGGCTATTCAAACCTCTCTGCACAGAACAATGGCCTTATTTTGCAGAGCTGCCTTTCTGCATCCCATCAAAAATGTGCTGAGGAGCTCCAGTCCCAGGAGGCACCTTGGTACCAACAGGAACATCACACACATTGTCCTGCACAGTTTCCTGTGACAAAAAGAGGGTTCAGTTACTGACGTGACATTCTGATTTACACGCTGTGGACAAGCTGCTTCCTGCCTGCCCATCTTCAGATATTTGGCTCTTCAGGGAGACCATTCTATTTTCCCTAGGAAAAAAACCATCTCTGGTGACAATGCTCTGCACCAGGATCTGGAAGTTTTCAGGGAGGCTGCTGAAGACTCAGAGAAGTGTGTCCCAACAAAAACTACCAGCAAAGCTCTCTGAGGTTTAACTCCTTGACACTCATGGCATAATTGGAAATTTTTAGGGTGACACAGATTGTCGAGGTCTGTCTGATACTTAAAGACATCCAAGAGTTATGGCTCCACCCAGGCTTTTCAAAGGTTTCTTTATCAGCAAATGACCCAAGTGGAAGCCATCAGTGCAGTCCCATGGATGAGATTAGATATGTTTTAGGTCGCAAGCTAAAAGCTTGCTAATGCTTACAGGCATTCCTTGTCTAGGAATGTTTGTTAATTTGAACTCCCCTCCCTTGTTGGGTTTCTTTAATCTCCCAACCAGCTGTCTCCCATAAAAAGATATTTCTGTTTTTAGTTACAAATCTGTTTAGAGATAAAACTTGCTCATAAATACACAACTGCATCCATGGTTGGGTTTTTGTTTTTGTTTTGGTTTTTTTTTTGCTGACAGTAAACCAACTCCAGATGAAAAATATTGAACTTTTTTCTGGGATCAGAACATGTTTCCTACTTGCTCAGAGCATGGTGCATGTGTAATATATGCTCTCAATTTTAGGGCTGGCATGACACTATGAAAGAACTCATTGAAACAGCCATTTTTGTCACCTTTTCAGATTTAGAGTTCATGAGATAGGATAAATTGAAGCTCTCTCAGGAGACTGGCAGTATTTTTACCTGCAGAACACCCAAATATCTGAAATGGACTCAATGTAAGCAACTAAAAACCTCCTCCAAGCCCCACAGTTTTTGCTTTTCTAGTAACAGCAAACCTAGGAAATCTCTAACTTGTTTTCAATTCTCTTATATTCCAGATTCTAGCTAAATAAATTGCAATTATTTCTTATTTGTATATTCACTACAGATACATCAATCCAGAGTTCAGCACTTCTAGGAACAGCATTGAGCACAATTAAGGGCTATGAGCCAGAACCCTCTGGTTACAGCATGCACATTTAAGGGGTTTTTAAGCATTTTCACTAGAATGTGATAAGAATTCTTTAATTTACCCAAACTATATTCCTCTTAAAGCAACCTCCATCTTCTGAATAATTCCAGTTTCCACTGTAATGATTGCCAGGTATTTTATTAGAGATAAATTGAAATACTTCTCCCTGTAATTCAAGTTAAGTAAAAGAGCAATAGAATTCTGGTGATGAATTTCAGTGCTGCAGAAAGTAACATTTCAGAGATACCCCAGCAACATTCTCAAAAATGCTTCTACCCATCACACCTCATACCTACAGGAAAACATTTACTCTCCCAAACCTATCATTCTTCCACTGGTCATCTTGCTAATTGAGGCTCTGGAAATTTATCTTGCAGTATTAGTTTAGGATTTAGCCTGTGAATATTTCTGTACATACAATGTTTCAGCACATCTTAATAATTAAAATACTAGTCCAAATGTATTTTCATTAATATTTACTTTACTCCTGCTGCAGTTCAGCACACAATTCAGTAGAAAACTGATTAAAAATATAGTTGCATGAAATACATGAAAATTAAATTCTGCTTGTCTGAAAATATCAAGATTTTATGGACAATGTGCCAAAAGTCTCTGTTATAGTGTAGAGTATAAATATTTACAATTGGGTTTATATATTAGCAGTTAAATGCTGTGGGATGTATTCGTTGTCCCAAGTGAATTCCCGTTGGAGGACACCCTGCAGTTGTCAGTTCATTATTGCACAAAGTTGTTTTATCTAGGCAGTCTTCCATGGAGGCCTGTGTGGTTTAGATCCTGAGGTGATATGTGCCTTATAAATACCCTGGGCTGATAAAGGTGACTGACAGGAGCTACAAGGAGGCAGAAAACTAAAGATGAAAAAATCCTTCCCTGCTTTTCACCTCTGCAATGTTTTCCAGGCACAGGAGCTGCCCTTGGCTCCTTCTAGGGCTGGATCTTCAGGGGTTCCATCACAGCTGAGGCTCCAGGGGTTTCCTTCTGTGCAATGGGGACCCAGCTCTGAGGGACAGAGCCAGGAATGAGGAGCTTCAGCTCTGGAGGAGAGGAAAAATTACCTGAGGATAGGATCACAGAGTGGCTTGGGTTGGGAAGGACCTTAAAGCTCATCCCATTCCTCTCCTGCCATGGCAGGGACACCTTCCACTGTCCCAGGCTGCTCCCAGCCCCAGTGTCCAGCCTGGCCTTGGGCACTGCCAGGGATCCAGGGGCAGCCCCAGCTGCTCTGGGCACCCTGTGCCAGGCCCTGCCCACCCTGTCAGGAACAATTCCTTCCCAATATCTCATCTAGCCTTGCCCTCAGTGTGAACCCATTCCCCCTTGTTCTGTCACTCCAATTCCTGATGAGAAGTCCCTCTCCAATTTCCTTCTGGAAGGTGGTGTGAGGTCTGCATGCAACCTTCTCTTCTCCAGGCTGAGCAGCCCCAAATTTGGGAAACTGGAACCTTGGAAAGTTTGAGGTCTCCTCACAATCCACCTTCACACAAACCATGGGATAACACTGGGATTGCCTTGGTTCCAAGAAGTCTTGAAAGCAACTGGAAGCTGAGCTGGTAGTAACAACAACAGAAATTCCACTGGCTCCTACCATCCCTCCGGTCCTGCTGTGCTCACACCTAAACCAGAGCAGAGCCCTGTAACCCTCAGAGCTTCTTCATAACAAGGTTTTATCCAATGCAGAACAAACCCTCCCATGAAAAAAACTAAACATTGGCCAAAACGAAGATTTAACCAAAATTTATTTTAAAAGTAATAACAATAGTAAGCAGCAACGTGGAACTCCTCAGTGTCCCATCTATAAATTAATTAAAGAACTTGTTACAGAGAGAATGAATATCACTCTCAGGCCTGTGTGGCACAGCTGAAAAATGATCTGACAAACATGATGCCTCCAGAGGAATGAGCTGGCAGTTAAAGCAGACAGGTTAATACCCTTCCTACAGCCACAAGACACTCACTGCTCCCTTGTAACTGCTGGGCCTTGAGACTAAAAGCTTTAACCAATAAAAACCATTAAACCCAGGCAATAAAACAATGTCAGCTACAACAGACCACATGACTCCGGATCAATACATGGTATTTCCTCTAGAAATCATGGCATAATGTTTTCAGCCTGAAAACATTTAGAAATGCAGAGGGGGAAAAAATAAAAAGGAAATTTAGTCAGATCTGTATTTAAAGAACCCAATCCAAAGGGCAACAAATAGAAGAGATTCATGGTGAAATGACTCCCAAAATGTTAAAAATGAAACATTGACAGCTGTGGGGTGGTATGGACATGGGTATGTCTTTGTAGGACCAGTGGACTCATGGATTCACCCACAGCTACATTTTGCTTTTAAATACGTACATACATATATATTAAATAACAATCCACCAGCTATTCGACAGAGCTTTTGAATTTTTATCTAGCATGCAGCAGGAAGATAATCACTAATGAGAGCTGATGCCAGGTAATTCCTCCCCAGGATTCAGGCACTGCACACACAGAATCACTAGGCCAGTACTAGGCAAAACCACTTTGCCATGAAGCAAAATTCCCCCAGGAATTGGGTGTTCTGGGTTCCCTGTGCTGTCAGCACAGAGCTTTCTCTGCATGTGAGCCCTTCCACACCCCTACACAGCCTGTCAAAAATGGGGATTTTTATCCCTCACCAGATCTCCATCACTATGGGCATTTGCATGCTCCCAACACATTATTTAACATATTCAGAAAGTATTCTTTATATTTATATACTCAGGTAATACTCTACAACAGAGAAGACAGCTCAAGACAAAGGCAAAAGAACATCCAAAGAAGGTTAATTAAAGACATTTCTTTCCCATTTTCTATCCAGCCCCATTCCCCCCTCACCCACGCCTATAATATAATACCAATGATTTTAAACATTCAAAGAAAGCTGAGGATGAACTTGCCCCACTTGTCCTGAGGCCCTTGCCAGACCTCAGGAGAGCTTTGGGGGCAGCTCCCCAGCTGTGCTGTGGCTCCTGAGCACCCTGAGCTGCTCTGCAACACGAGGATGAGCTGTGCTCACCCTCATTGCTGGGGCCTGGCAGAGATAAAGCCAAAGCTGAGCCCCCACACTGCAGCCCCATGATTTTCCAGTGCCACCATCCTTCCTGTCCAGGTCACTGCAGCAGACACAGGTGTTACAGCCACACAGGCAGGACATTCCCAAACACTTGAGTCCAGCTAGGCAATACCACGCTTTGCTTCTTTATGACAAACAATAATAAAAAAATGATATAAAACCATGATGAAACGTTAATTCTTAACTGAATGACCCCTTTGACATCAAGTTACTCTGATATTTCAATGCCTTGTGCCTTAACAGGGCAGCAGCTTTATCTCTCTCATTGTTAAAGGCCTTGGGAAGTAAGATCAGCAATCAAAGTAATAGAAAAAGCAATAGAGAACGTACATAAGGCTGAGCTGAATATCCTCAAATGTTTCTCAGCATGTTGGCTGTTACAAGATCCGGTACCTGGATAGTAAATTACTGGACTTTGATTTGTGTAACAGGTATTTTGTGTGTGGTGTCCAAATTAGTAGAAACAATCCAAAAATTACCCACAGCTACTGGTGCCCACGTTCTGTTTTTGAAATGTCATTGCAAGTTTACTTGGGAAGGAGCTTTGAAGGGCAGTATTCCAGACCCAACTTAAATACATTTTCATGGGTCAATTTCTAAAGATTATTATTGTTTCTATTCTGAATTGTTTGACCTTCATGTTATGAAAATCAAAGTCATGCAAAGCCTTTTTTATATAAACTGAAATTAGGAAAAATGTCACTACTTACATTGGAAAGGAGGTTCAGAGGCACACAAATACACATATACACACTACATTTCAACTCCCAGCCAATTTTTTATTCCAGTAAATAGAGAAAAAGGAAGATTTATGGCAAGAATAGTTTCCATTTCTTTTTCCATTATTTGGACTTTTTTTTCTCCCTGTTATCCATGTATCAGAGAAAATATATTCAAGAAAAACAGCCGTAATGAAAAAAAAAAGGTGAAGCTTTTTTGGGTATAGGCACAAATCTTCTGGACCTACTATCTGCTTTTTATTTTTCCGTTGTAGGTAAAAAATGGTTTGGGAGGGGGGCAGGGTGTGGAATTAGAGCACACATTTCATAGGGCACACAGGAGAAAGCCAGGTGAGGAATTGCTCCTGCTGAGAGAAAGCATCAGGTCAGGAAAAGGAGAAGGCATGGGAGGAAAAATCCTCCTCCATGCCACCTGACCCCTCCCTGTGGAATCTGAAAGATTTTCTCCTTCCAAGGCTCCAAGTCAATAGATGCAAGAACATAATGACCAGATGACCTTAATGAGGAATAAAACACTTGCACTGCTTTTCCTGTCACTAATACCACAAACCCTTCATACTTCAGTGTCCTCTCCCTCCCTCTGGAACTGCCTATCTTAAAGTGTAACTAAGGTCACCTTTATTAAAGACTGTTTCTGCCTATTTCTAGTAGGAAAATCAGAATTCAGCCACTGCATTAAAAGCTCCCAGTGCTGCTGTTTGTTCTGCTCCTACAGCCACAGACAGGTCAAACAGAATGACACAGACAGAGGGAGAGGGGTGCACTAATATCTCCCAAAGCAAAGGTGAAGACAGGCAGGTACATCAGGATGGTCCTGTGCATGTGGCTCTATCATTAAACCAGGCAAATGATTCACAACGATGGATTTAGGCTGTTTTTGAAAGTATTTTAAATACTTATCGATTTGTAAGGCAGCATGACTGGAAATTGTGCTGACCTTGGAAAGGCAGAAATCTTTGTGTTTTTTACCAAATGAGCTGCAATAGCTCCAGGAGCATTCCATGAACCTGGGAGAGCCTCTGCAGCCTTGGATCACCCCAGGAATACAACCCCAAACTCACCATCCCAGAACTGCACAGTGTCCAGGTGCTGGGCCTTGGGGAGGGAGGAGCAAATGATACATCCAGGGAGAGGGAAAAAGTGTTTAGTGGTGGAGAAGGGAAGGTGGAGAAGGAAGAATTCCTTCTGAGAAGGAGGTTTTTATTTCCATTGGCTTGATTAAAGGCCAAGGCTCAGATATGAAAGTTCAAAAGTCTCAAAAGACTGTAAAATTAGGGGTGAGAAATGCAGAAAACTCCAAACAAGTGCTGATAAGACTTTGGTACCCTGAGCCATCTCATATATAGTCAAAAAAAAGTATTTATTGAAAGATGAAAAGGAGTTTTAAAATAGATTTTTGAGACTATTTTTGCAGCCTGTGCCCATAAGCCCCTGTTCTCCAGTGAGTGCCAAGACTGAGGGCTCAGAGAGAGAGAAAAAAATGTGAACTGGTAAATTCAGCTTTGCTTTTGTGACTAAGGCACCCCCTCCCAACCTCATGCTGATAAACCCTTTCTGCCTCTCTCTCGCATGTTCCCCCTCTCCCTCAATTTTAATTCGAGTTTTTCCCACCTCATATGTAGCATATGCAGAATCCACGATGGTGCTGAGAATAAAGGTTTCATTAGCACTCATTTGGGATGCAGCAGAACTCCCTCCTGACTTCACAACATGGGAGTGAGGGAGCCATTCCAAATACCTCCTGCTGAAACATTTATAATGCAACCAGCGCTCTCCCACTTCGCCTTTCACTCCCATCCACTCTCCACCCACACACGCTGCCTGCCCCATTGCAAACTCAATTTTCTGTGGTTCTTAAGACCTGAATAAGCAGACCACAGCCATCTAAATGTGCATGCAGTCCCTGTGTCTTCATGGAGATTAATATAATTTTAACTCCTCTGCTTTGGTGGGGTTTTGGTGATGGTTTGGAGAAAATAACTAGAATGACTCTACTTAAAAAAAATTTATAACCCCCATCTTTATTGAAATACCCTTTCAAATTACTGGGGCTTTGGCTTCTTTTTCCTCATAGAAATCCTGTTGAAAGCTCTTGCAAGAACTTAGTTAACATTTTCTCTTTAAATATCACACACATTCTGAGGAATCTGTATATTAGAAAGAGTTTCCCCTCCAAAAAAGCTGAAAAACGTAGCATTTTAGCAACATGCAATTGTGGGTCTTTACTTTGCTGGCCATGGAAATGAGAAGAAAATGTGTATTTATTTTAGCTCATGGGTAAGTAAAACTCTCAGGATCACGTCTTTGAATGGATCTGTCATTTTAAAGTTAGGTACTATACATAGTCCCTAATGGTACTGGGGGAAACTGTGCTGGTATGAAAAGCTATTAGGAAGAGGAGGAAACTTTTGGGTGGAATGCAGTGTTAATGAGAGCTCATTATGTTATTGCAAATTTTGACATAGTGCATGTTTTTCTCACAGCCCCAGCTTCCCCAAGTTAGGCAAACCTTACTTCTCTAAAAAGGTAAAATAAAATCATCCTTCCCCTCTGCCTCCAAAAATAAAAGCAGAATAAAAGGATCCATAATTTAGATCCCTATTACCTGAAGCTACCCTAATTACTCAGGATAAAGAAATTTATGACTTCTAAAAGATGTGAGTGGCAAAACAAAGAATATTTAATATCTGCCACCCTAAAGAGTAGCGAGGAATTGCCTTTCAGGGAAGATGGATCTGCCACTCCCCAGCTCCAAGCCTCTGGCACGGCTGTGCCAACAGGAGCCACGAGCCTCATTTGTTCAGTGTTTGCTTTGCAGCTTTACCTACTGCAGGAAACATGAGACCATTACTTCTTCTGATTTCCAAACTAACAGTGATTTAAGAATGGAAGCTATTTTTGTTAGTCTGAGACAGTTTCTCAATGACATGATTTATAGAGGTTATTGTGGAGGGGTAGAAAAATGCACACAGACCTCTGTATGTGGAGACACTGCCCCTGAGGAGTTCTGCAGTCACAGGTTCTCCCAGAAGATGGGCCTTTCCCACCAATTCAGTTATCATTTGAAGCATCTTAAATAAAAAGGGTGAGTTTTCCTTATTCTTCTTAACTTTTTCTGTATTAGACAGCATTGGAGCAATCCAGACTTTCTGTTCCATTCAAGTGACCGCTTGAATTCGCTGCATGAAAAGGTGGAAAAATTGTGAACAAAATAAAATGATACTAAGATGACATTGCCTGATCTACATCTTTATCTATTGTGAGCCCTTACAGAAAATCAAATTAGCAATAGAATAATAATAATTTATAAATATGAGTGCAATAAACCCTTCAAACAGCCAAAAAGGTGGTGTCCCATATGAGGAGTGTCTTTGAATGAGACTGAGCTTCTCTCTTCATTTCCCAGAAAAATATTTTGGACTTTCTTGAGAAGAATACACAACCTTTCTGCATCTGCTGGATGACTAAAGAAAACTGTTTCATTATTACAGCAGGAGCATCACAGTGACATAGTCAAGACTGTATCAAATCTGATAAAAATTCTATTCTCCCCTGTCTTACAGCTGGACCAGAAATGAGATCAAGTCTGAATCCCATCTTACAATAGGATTTTTCTGCCTATTTGTATTCTTTAGCATATTTTACAGTCTTTTCCCACCAGAAAATTAGAAGTGATTTAGTCCATTTCTCTTTTCTTTCAATACTCAATTTAAGGCATTCTTGTGTGCATAACTCCGACACAAGTCTGTTTTGAAAACTTAAATTCATCACTCTGTACATTCTAAATTTAGTCTAATTACTGTTGCTGTTGAGCAGATAATGCCAACACAGAGAAGTGCCAGAGCAGCTCTGCCTCTGTGCCTCTGTGCTGTGCAGAGGTGAACCCAGCAGCAGAAACTAACACAGCCACACAGATTTCAGAGCAGAATCACAAACACATTTCCTGCTTTGTCTCTGTTTGGAATACAGCCCCTCTTCTGCAGTGCACTGACAAAGCATACACAGCTGAGAAAAAACTGGGAAATTCATCCTGGTTTTTCTAGAGTCTAAAACAGGAGGGGTCTAATTCTAACTGGTCTCTTTGGAGACCACCTGAATCAATAAAAGATGGCAATAACAGAAATCCATACTTGTTTTCATCAGCCTTTACTCCTACTGTTTATTTCTTGTGCCCTTCACCAAGAAAAGGAAAAAATATTTTTTGCTGGTAAATTTCCTTCCTTCCTTCCTTCCTTCCTTCCTTCCTTCCTTCCTTCCTTCCTTCCTTCCTTCCTTCCTTCCTTCCTTCCTTCCTTCCTTCCGCCACTTCCGCCACTTCCGCCACTTCCGCCACTTCCGCCACTTCCGCCACTTCCGCCACTTCCTTCCGCCACTTCCTTCCACCACTTCCTTCCTTCTGCCACTTCCTTCCCTCCTTCCTTCCTTCCTTCCTTCCTTCCTTCCTTCCTTCCTTCCTTCCTTCCTTCCTTCCTTCCTTCCTTCCTTCCTTCCTTCCTTCCTTCCTTCCTTCCTTCCTTCCTTCCTTCCTTCCTTCCTTCCTTCCTTCCTTCCGCCACTTCCTTCCTTCCTTCCTTCCTTCCTTCCGCCACTTCCTTCCGCCACTTCCTTCCGCCACTTCCTTCCGCCACTTCCTTCCGCCACTTCCTTCCTTCCTTCCTTCCTTCCTTCCTTCCTTCCTTCCTTCCTTCCTTCCTTCCTTCCTTCCTTCCTTCCTTCCTTCCTTCCTTCCTTCCTTCCTTCCTTCCTTCCTTCCTTCCTTCCTTCCTTCCTTCCTTCCTTCCTTCCTTCCTTCCTTCCTTCCTTCCTTCCTTCCTTCCTTCCTTCCTTCCTTCCTTCCTTCCTTCCTTCCTTCCTTCCTTCCTTCCTTCCTTCCTTCCTTCCTTCCTTCCTTCCTTCCTTCCTTCCTTCCTTCCTTCCTTCCTTCCTTCTTCCCCACTTCCTTCCGCCACTTCTTTCCTTCCTTCCTGCCTTCCTGCCTGCCTTCCTGCCTCCCTCCCTCCCACCACTTCCTTCCTTCCTTGATCTCATCCCCTTGGGATGCAGGTGATGACCCAGCTCAGTGTCCCCTCCAGATACAGAATTCTTCCACGTAGATGTAGGAATTGCTGCTGCAACCAAGAAAAATGAAACCCCCAAATCATGTCCAAGAGAAGTCCCCACAGAATGCTTTGAATAAATGAGTTTTCAGAATGTTAAACAAGAATTGCCCTGTTAGGACTCTCTCCAAAGTGGTGTCACTGTGTTGGCACTGAGCTGTTCCCTTCAGTGGCTCTGCCAGGCCTGGAGAGGAAGCAGGAATTCCAGTCTTGGTGCTCCAAACACCAGGCATGCTCCTCCCACAGAAACAGAGAGTATTTGGGTGGAAAGCAACCCTCACCAAAGCAAAACACTCCACTGCACACTCCTCCCTCAGGGACAGAAGACACACGGGACAGATGCAACTCATGATGCTTATATCACTCCTGAAGGCACTTGTAAAAAGCCTCTCAAACCAGAGTCATTTCCTGATCCTGCTCCTTTTTTTCACTCCACCATAGCAATAAGAACTCATTTTGAAACTGAAGATAAAATTTAGTACAATAACACTAAGCTCATCCTGTGCTGTAAAAAATAAGAAACCAATGTCTTCTCAAAGAGTCAGCAAATTCCAGGTGAAACAAAGCCATGCCAAGCCACAAGGTCTGGTGCCACCAGAAGCAGAAACATGAGGCCTCCAATACCTCACACATTATATTCTGTTAAAGGAAGACAAATTAATTTGAAGAAAATATCTTGATTATGTTTTTGTACAAGCACAGCAAAGTTCTTATTTGCATAGCTGAAAGTATACACTAGCACACATTTACTTAAATAAGCATTACCTTTTAGCACAATTTTTCTTCATTTCTATAGTTTTTTCCTATGAATGAGCAGAGATGACAACAAAATAAGTGACTAATTTGACTTCAAGCCCATTTGCTTTGATGATAAAATACAGTAATGTAGGTATTAGCCAGTTTCACCTATGGCTAAAATATTTTTAAAATATATTTTAAAAATATCTCAAGTGTTCCTTGTCTAACTCTGAAAGATTCTCACCATTTCTACATGCTGTTTACAAATAATCAAACTCTATTTTGGATGCTGTAGAGTAAATCTAAAACTCTTGGGCTTTTTTTAGGCTCACAGTTTGATTTATAGCTCTGCAGGCTGGTAGAGCTGAGGGTGGAACCCTGGTTCTGCCCATCCATCACACGTCAGGGCAGCTTTGGGAACATTCTCTGGCACTGGAGGAAAAGCCAGGTGTGAGCTGCCATCCTGCACGGATGCAGGGCAGCAGAGGCACACCCTGCCCTCATTCCTGGCACCACTTCCCTGCATTTGGCTCCCCATCTCCACATGAATAACCAAGACTCCCCTGAGGAGGAGGTTTTAAGGGAACTCCCACATATTGACACGTGCTACAGAATTTCAGCCTAAAAATGGAAAACGCGGAGAGGAACAAAAGGTGCCAAACTAGAATGAAAACAATATATAAATCAGCAAAGTTTCTGCTGCTAGATTCACTCATATTGTACTTTGACTTATGTCAAGCTTCAAAATAATGTTTGCAAACATGGGATTATTGAAAATCACAGAATGATTTGGGTTGGGAGGGACCTTAAAGATCTTCTCATTCCACCTCTGCCATGGCAGGGACACCTTCCACTGTCCCAGGCTGCTCCCAGCCCCAGTGTCCAACCTGGCCTTGGGCACTGCCAGGGATCCAGGGGCAGCCCCAGCTGCTCTGGGCACCCTGTGCCAGGCCCTGCCCACCCTGCCAGGGAACAATTCCTTCCCAAGATCCCATCTCACCCTACTGTCTTTCCCTATGCCATGGGAGCCAGAAATCCTCATTCACAGCACTGTTGAGAGCGGATGAGAAGAAAACTCAGTCCAGGAGCAACCCTTGTATTTGCCCACACAATATGAACTAATCCCTAAGGTGTGGGCTGAACAATCATGACTCTGATCCAGAAAATTGTGCATTTGCTCAAACAGAGCAGTCAATCCCAGCTCCAGTGAACATTAACATGCTGCATAACATGCAAAATAAATGATGTGTTCTACCACCACAGTCAGTGCTATTATGCTTTGTCTGTACAAAAAGCTTCAAACACAGCCTTCCCTCATTTGTATTGCATGCAGGCAGGGCATTGTGTTAAAGACTTCTTGACTTAGGGATTAAAAGTGAGCTGTAAAGGAATGCAGACATTTCTTATGCAGAGAATTTTGGGTTTCTAAATACCTTAACATGCCTTTATTTCCTTCAGAGGGAAACCACAGGAATGGGTGCAAAACACTGGTGTGTCTCTGAAAGCAGAAACTCCCCAAATTTCATACCAGAAAGATATAGATGAGTGTTTTGTTGGCATGGCTCAGGGTTTTGTCATAAACTCACATTTTCCCTTTCCCTGTGGCAATCCTCTGGGCAACCTGGGATTTGTCTTAATCATTAAAGAGATGATTTGCAGATTGCATCCCCTTCTCTCTCACATGTCTATTCCCATCTCAGAACAAATTTATCAGCAAGAAACTCCCATGTCACACTGTTTTCATCCAATAAACACAATTATTCACACTGAAACCATAAATTTGTATTGAGGATCACTATTTCTTTTTCTTCCACTGCAAGATGTAGATTTCTTGGGATAGAGAAAAATGAAGGAAAAAAAATTATTCCAGGCTACTTTCAGAGTGGTAGTTCTAGATTTTACAGAATCATAATCATAGAATCATAGAATTGTTTGGGTCAGAAGGGACCTTAAAGGCCACCCCAGTGCCACCCCTGCCATGGGCAGGGACACCTTCCACTGTCCCAGGCTGCTCCCAGCCCCAGTGTCCAACCTGGCCTTGGGCACTGCCAGGGATCCAGGGGCAGCCCCAGCTGCTCTGGGCACCCTGTGCCAGGGCCTGCCCACCCTGCCAGGGAACAATTCCTCATTGCCAAGATCCCATCCAGCCCTGCCCTCTGGCACTGGGAGCCATTCCCCCTTGTCTGTCACTCCAGGGCTTTGTAAATAGTCTCTCACAGATTTCTTTAGCCAGATGTGTCATGGGATTCTGTCTTGTCCAGCTGACAGAGAAGAAAACCTCAGGCCATGGCAAGGAAACAGCACAGAGCAGAAGCTAAATCTGGCTCCAGAAGAGCCAGACCCAGGTTTTCAGACAAAAATCAGTCCTGAACCCCCACATTTCTGACAGAAATGAGAATAAAATTTAAAAAAATAAATAGTTTGGACATTTCCATAAAGAAACCACCTGTTCCCAGGCACAAGGAGCAGCAGTGACACAGGGATTGCTCTGCAGAAGGCCTCGGCAATGAGGCCTCATTAAACAGGCAGGTAAATCCAGCTGGCAGTCATCACCTTTGTGTCACATCCCCAGTGCAAAGCCTTGTTCCAGCACTATCAGAAAGGTAAAGATGTCCTTAATCTGTCAATCAGAACGGAGAAAATCTCCCCAGCTACACTTCCTCAAAATGTGCCACCACCCCTCCTGCCCCACAGAGATTTTAGGTCACGTTTGATGCCCGCCGCACAGACAGAGTCTATTTCCAGCCCCAGCTACAGCAATCCTGCTGGAGGCCAGCTGGAGGCCAGGCCAGGACACCACACCCCGAGTCCCACCGAAAGGCAGGAGCCCAGGCTGCTGCACCCTCTGCTGGGCAGGCCATGGGCCACCGCCATGGGCCTCCCCTCCCTGAGGGGACACAGGGCCAGAGCCATGGGGCACTGCCATGGGCCTGCCCTCCCTGAGGGGAGACAGGGCCATGGGGCACCGCCATGGGCCTCCCCTCCCTGAGGGGAGACAGGGCCATGGGGCACTGCTGCCATCTCTCCCTTAGGGGAGACAGGGCCATGGGCCACCGCCATGGGCCTCCCCTCCCTGAGGGGAGACAGGGCCAGAGCCATGGGGCACTGCCATGGGCCTCCCCTCCCTGAGGGGACACAGGGCCAGAGCCATGGGGCACTGCCATGGGCCTCCCCTCCCTGAGGGGAGACAGGGCCATGGGGCACTGCTGCCATCCCTCCCTGAGGGGAGGACAGGGACAGGGCCATGGGGCACTGCTGCCATCTCTCCCTTAGGGGAGACAGGGCCATGGGGCACCACCATGGGCCTCCCCTCTCTGAGGGGACACAGGGCCAGAGCCATGGGGCACTGCTGCCATCCCTCCCTGAGGGGGGGTGCGTGATCAGGGCCATGGGGCACTGCT
The DNA here is from genome assembly GCF_012460135.2 of Molothrus ater. Lineage (NCBI taxonomy): Eukaryota > Metazoa > Chordata > Aves > Passeriformes > Icteridae > Molothrus > Molothrus ater. Next base: position 637,330 of record NC_050489.2, read on the forward strand.
GCCATCCCTCCCTGAGGGGAGACAGGGCCAGGGCCATGGGGCACTGCGGCCATCCCTGCCTGAGGGGAGACAGGGCCATGGGGCACCACCATAGGCCTCCCCTCCCTGAGGGGAGCACAGGACCAGGGGGCACTGCGGCCATCCCTCCCTGAGGGAAGACAGGGCCAAGGCCATGGGGCACCGCAGCCATCCCTCCCTGAGGGGAGCACAGGGACAGGGGTACTGTGGCCATCCCTCCCTGAGGGGAGCACAGGGACAGGGGTACAACGGCCATCTCTTCCTGACAGGAGCACAGGGACAGGGGGTACCGTGGCCATCCCTCCCTGAGGGGAGCACAGGGACAGGGGTACCGCGGCCATCCCTCCCTGAGGGGAGCACAGGGCCAGAGCCATGGGGCACCATGGCCATCCCTCCCTGAGGGGAGCACAGGGACAGGGGTACCACGGCCATCCCTCCCTGAGGGGAGCACAGGGACAGGGGGTACGACGGCCATCCCTCCCTGAGGGGAGCACAGGGACAGGGGGTACGACGGCCATCCCTCCCTGAGGGGAGCACAGGGACAGGGGGTACGACGGCCATCCCTCCCTGAGGGGAGCACAGGGACAAGGGGTACCACGGCCATCCCTCCCTGAGGGGAGCACAGGCGCAGGGGTACCACGGCCATCCCTCCCTGAGGGGAGCACAGGGACAGGGGGTACTGCGGCCATCCCTCCCTGAGGGGAGCACAGGGACAAGGGGTACCACGGCCATCCCTCCCTGAGGGGAGCACAGGGATAAGGGGTACCGCGGCCATCCCTCCCTGAGGGAAGACAGGGCCAAGGCCATGGGGCACCGCAGCCATCCCTCCCTGAGGGGAGCACAGGGACAGGGGTACTGTGGCCATCCCTCCCTGAGGGGAGCACAGGGACAGGGGGTACCGTGGCCATCCCTCCCTGAGGGGAGCACAGGGACAGGGGTACCATGGCCATCCCTCCCTGAGGGGAGCACAGGGACAGGGGTACTGTGGCCATCCCTCCCTGAGGGGAGCACAGGGCCAGAGCCATGGGGCACCGTGGCCATCCCTCCCTGAGGGGAGCACAGGGACAGGGGGTACTGCGGCCATCCCTCCCTGAGGGGAGCACAGGGCCAGGGTCAGGGCCAGGGCTGGGACACTGCTCAGCATGCAGAGACTCCCAAAACCCACCTGCCACAGTGAGCTCGGGGCAATTCACACCATCCCACCAGGCTGAGGCTCTAAATCGCTCCTATAAATGTCTTAAGGGAGAGAAAAATATATTCCATGAACTAGTGATTCACTGAATATGCTATCATAGTATAAAGTGCACTTAGGCCCAGGCTAAAATAAAAGAGCTATAATTGGTCTCTTGTCCATATTTAAGGTAAAATAAGTGCCTGGATTTCCAGAAGCACAGAGCTCAGATCACTCAGAGTGAATTTGGAAAGTGCTGAGCAATTTTGAAAATGAGAACAAACATTTTTTTCAGCCTAAATGTGAATAAAACTAAGCAGAGGCTGCAGTTCTCTGAAAATCCTACTGTCCTATATTTGTTTTTCACTTATCTTCAGGTTTTACACCCATACACAGAAAAAAGTCTTCTGTTTCCTGCCTCCATCCTGCTTTTAACCAATTCTTTTCCTAGTGGAAACTGAATATCTACATGAATCAGACTCCCAAAGTCATAAGTTGAGTAAAAATCTGTAAGTACACTAAGGGAGTTCACTCTTTTCTACCTAAAATACAGCTTGGATTTTGCTGGAAAAAAAAAGTCATGGTAAAAGCAGGGCATTCATATGAAGTATACGCATCCAGTAGTTACAGTTCAAAATTTAATTACTCAGTTTTCCATTGGGAAGCACATCCTATTCTTCCTGCCTCTATGTTTGCTTTTTACTGCTAAAGGAAAAGATTAATACCTGCAATAAAGAATCAATAACATTATAGTTGCAACATATTTTCACTCTGAATTTAGACCAACATGGTTCACCAAGGAGTCTGAAGGGCTGCTTCCAGTCCTCTGAGGTGGGAATTCTAGAAACTTCGATTTGCAATTAATAATTTCAGCTGAACAGGCACAATAAGTGAGAACTCCACAGCTTTTTAAGCTTGCCTGACTATAATGACTTTATAATTGTTGGAAATAAAGATTCGTCTACATGGCAGATGAATCTGCAGCATTGCTGTGTTTCACAAACTGTCAACATATTTTATATAATCTCCTAAGGCCCTTTAAATGCGCAGCTTGAGGGGGAAAGATGCAGCTCTCCAAGCTGTCTGTGCTCAGAGAACATTCCCCTCTCCTTTCAAAGTGAAGATGAAAATCAGAGCAGAAATTTCCCTTCACCACTTTTCAGAACATAAATCTTTGTCTTGCAGTATTTATCAGAACCACCCTCAGATATCAAGTCCTGTAAAAATCCTCCACAGGCAAAAGAATGCAGTGACCAATTTATACAATTTATATTCTTTTAGGTATCAGAATATCATGGGCACAGGGCTGGGTTCCCTGCAGGCACAGGAGCACCTGGCACCACCTCACTCCCCAGTCCTGGTCAGACCAGGCACATGTCTCACACTAAATCTTGAATTTGAAATGTTATATAAGCCCATTACTTTTACATTTTTTTCACCATCTCCTCTGGCCAGGTTTTTATGTTTGCTTACAAATCCTTCATGCTCGTATTTAAATTCAATTAAGAATGCAAATTACACATGCAACTTGCTGGTTAGAAACACACAGATTCTTATTTCCTGATGTGACTTCCCTTAAGAGTGTGGAGAAGAACATTAAAAGTACCCCAGGAATTAAATAGGGAATGGAAATTACATTGGACTGAAGTGAAAGGCCACTTTAAACAACAGAATAATTAAACCACATTATTTCACATCTCAAAGTGCAGAAACTTAATATCAAACTGATTGGAACTTCCAGGTTTTGTCCCACAGAAAACGATCATTTTCCAACCCCTCCCCAATGGTATAAGAAGGTTAAATATCAAGTAATTACGGAATCAAATATTAATAAGGAAAGGTCAGTTCTAGTATGGAATCAGATGTTCCAAAATCACTGACACAAGGGGCATTGCCCTGAACTCCAGGAGTCTGGATTTGCTCTGGTCACAGACCTGGGAATGTTTTTCCAAGCTCATGTAGCACCAAGGATTACTCAGCTAACAAAGGCAGGCAAATCCCATGAGGTGTTGGACAATTACAAATCTTGGAGCGTGAAGAGTTTAAAACAAAACACACATGTTGTATGGCCCTGAAGCAAACTTGTAATTATGTGGTTTTTTAGTACAGCTCAAGATACATATAATTACCTTTAAACATTTTGAAATCCAAAGTGACAAGCATTTTTCAATACAGACTAGCAAGCATATATCAGTCTCTTAAAAATATAATTTTACCATTTTAAAGAATTATCCCAAATTTCAATAAGAACATCACATCATAGATATTATGCTTGGGAAATAATTAGAACTATTCAAGCATCTTGGTTATCATAAAATAACCAGCAATGATCCTTCTACTTGGAGGTCTTGGTCTAATTAAAAGATTGTATTTAATACAGTAAGAGAAATTAGTGTTGTAAGAGTACAAGTATATATGTAAAACCTAGATTGGTTCCAATTGAACTACTTATTTAGCAACTAAATATTCACAGGGTGAAGCTATTTGCTTCAGAATTCTAAATCTATTTAATTTGTGAGTAATTTAAACACCTTTGTTGCTCAATATGGTTGTTGATCTCTACCAGGGCCTGTAGACTGCAATTAAAAATATATTGATCTATAATTTCTTTATTAAGGGTGCTAATATTTAAGTGAGGTTTGAGTTTAAAATGTCAGGTAGGATTTTGAGGGGGTTTGAAGGGGAGAGGAGGAAGGAAAGTTATGCAAAGACAGCTGATAAGACAATATTAAATTAAATACAAAATTCACTGGTAAGTAAACTCCAACAAGCTCAGAGTTGCAGTTCGGGCATTCAGAAGTCCAAGGGCTTATCTAGGCTTATCAGAAACAGCTAAATCCTCTGGGTCTGCAGAACTGAGCTGAAATCTTGCAAGAGAGCTCTGCTTCTGCTTAGAAACACTTCACAGACATTATTTCATTGCATTTCAACATTTTAATTATCACTCTGATTGGGACTCGGTAGGCTTATGAAAGTGAAAAGAAAAATGAGGATGCTGTTTTTAGAACTTCCATAAAGATTCCTCAGTCAAAGTTCAAATTATCTACAAAAAAAACCAGCCCACTTGCAATTTTAGGATTGGATCTGGAGGAAATGCAGGGATTTGTTTGCTTTTTTTGATTTTGCAGCACCATTTATTATCCAGACTTAGTCAAACTAATGAACCATGGAAAGGGATATTAATTTTAGAACTCACCTAGCATTGTTCTGGGATCTGCTGGAAATGTCATCAATAATAGAGAACATATCTACTGTGAAGGCAGCTTGTCAACAAGATGACTGAGTCCTGCACTCTTAAATTGGTTATTTTAGCTCACATAAGTTCTTATTGACATGGATATATCTGAAACAATCGTCCCAGACACAGTCATGAGCTTTAGCAAGTTCTGAAACCAAGATAAACTACTGAGCCACATATTTCCAAAGGCCAGTATTATTTATCTCCTTCAAAAGAGGAGCCAGTGATGAGCAGGAACCTGCAGAAATGGGTGTTCTGGACATAGGAACTCAAGCTACCCAAGAAGACAATTCTTTATTTGCCACAGGCAACATTTTGAACAAAAAATTTAGTTGCTATTTGTTAATGCTCCACTTTGTTACTGAAGGGATTTCTCTGTGATGAAACAGGGCTTCCCAACCACAGCAGCAGCGTTTAGAGCAGACTGCCTTTGAAACCCGAGAGCTCTGCTGAGGCACAGCTTGCTCTGCCCTGCCCTGCTCCATCAGGCTCTGCAGGACACACCTGGACCTGCCCTCTCCCTGCCAGCACTGCCTCTTGCAGGAATTTCCTGTCTAGAGAGATGTCCTGGGATTGCAGGAGGATGCAAAGCCCCGCCGGTGCTCTCTCTCATTTTGAGGCTCTTTCATCAGACCCTGTTGCTGCTTCCTTTCTCCTACAACTCCTCACTTGGCTTTGCTTCTCCATGAGCAGCAATGCAGAGCTCTAGCACTCATCTTGCCTTTCCCATCTTCTCCCCACAAACAGAAAGAAGAAGGCACAAACATTGAGGGTTCATGGTGAGATTTCATTTAGCAGCTGCCTCAACACTCTCTGAAGCCAAGAGAACGTTTCCATTGAGCTTGGCACACTTTGTTGGGTTTTTTTAATTTATTCTGAAGCACAACAGAGTTTCACAGGGAATGGTGGAAGATTCACCTTTGTTATTAATCTTTTTAAAGACACAGCAAAAACTGAGGTGTAACCATTAATTCCTAAGTCTGATATATTCTGTAATATCTTGTGTTACCTACACACAAGAGCACAACTGCAAAACTTTGTCTGTCATCTGCCACTAACTTGAACTGGCTTCATGCAAATGCCCAAACAAGTGGATGAACCTCAGGAATTTCCTGTCTCAAGCTTGGTCAATGGAAGCCTGGAGGAAGGGACCAGTCCACTCAAAACACTCCTAACACTCCAGTGCAAAAAGAACTTTTTTACTGCCACATTCCACCAAGTGCTCTTGGGGTTATCACAGAATCCCAGAATAGTTTGGGTTGGAAGGCACTTTAAAGCTCATCTCATTCCACCATGGCCTTCAATTACTTCCAGGCATGCAGCTTCTTTGAGAAACCTGTCCCAGTATTCTAGAGAGGAGAAGCAAAACTAAAACAATTTTTAGACACAAAGGGATAATTTTAGGGAGCAGTCCTCCCATGAATATCTTGGTAGTCAGTAGCCCAATGACCAATCCCACACCACAAAACCCAGAGCTGATTTCAGACCACAGCACCAAGTACTACATTCAGAAAGCTCTGACACCTTCACTTTTCAATGCAGGAGAAACCACTGACCTGACTCTGTGCTAATGCACAGGTGCTTAAACGTCCCCTCTTTCAGCACTTTTCTGGCAATGAAGCTCAGCCAGAATTTTGAGGTCACTCTGGCATGCAAAAACAATTCACATAAAATTATCATTGCTCATTTGAAGGAAGATAAGTGATTGTACAGAACTGTGCTCTCCATAGATATCCAAAAGACACAGAATATGGGCTGAAATGTCCAAATCTGAACGACTCATTCCTGATCCTATTCCATTTTCAAGATACTAATTATATATTAGACTAAAAAGTCAAACCCAGTGGACTTTCTGGCTATGAAGATTTGCAAACAGCATATTAATATCAGGCGTAGATTTCTTTTTCATTATTAAAAGACTGCTCTTGCAGAGATGTAAGTGACATTAGACATTTACTTTCCAAGTCACAGCCAGGTGGTGTTTTCCCCCTTATGAGGCAACTGTGGGAGGAGGGAATATTTTACTTTTATATGTGTGTATATATATATGCATATGTATATGTATATACACACACACTTATGCACACATGTATATGTATGCATATATTATATATGCATATGCAATTGTGCTTCAGAATATGTACATAAAAAATAATGTAATGTCAAAATGTTCACCTGGGTCGGGGGCAGCCACCGGGATCAGTCCAGGCTGGGGCTGAGCAGCTGGAGCAGCCCTGGGAGAGGCCCTGGGGGAGCTGTGGGGCAGAGCTGGCCCTGCCCCAGCCGTGCCCTGGGACCCCAAAGCCCTGCCCTGGGCTGAGCCTGGTGTGGGCAGCAGGGAGGGGATTCTGCCCCTCTGCCCCTCAGGTGAGACCCCACCTGCAGAGCTGCCCCAGCCCTGGGCCCAGCACAGCCAGGACCTGGAGCTGCTGCAGAGAGCCCAGAGGAGGCACCAGGATGAGCAGAGGGATGGAGCAGCTCTGCTGGGAGGAAAGGCTGGCACAGCTGGCATTGTTCACCTGCACAGGAGAAGCTCTGGGCTGAGCTCAGGGTGGCCCTGCAGGGCCTGAAGGAGCTGCAGGAAAGATGGAGAGAGACAATTGCCAAGGGCTGGAGGGACAGGAGCCAGGGAATGGCTGCCAGTGCCAGAGGGCAGGGCTGGGTGGGATCTTGGCAATGAGGAATTGTTCCCTGGCAGGGTGGGCAGGGCCTGGCACAGGGTGCCCAGAGCAGCTGGGGCTGCCCCTGCATCCCTGGCAGTGCCCAAGGCCAGGTTGGACACTGGGGCTGGGAGCAGCCTGGGACAGTGGGAGGTGTCCCTGCCATGGCAGGGGTGGCACTGGGTGGGCTTTAAGGTCCCCTCCCATCCAATCCATTCTGGGGTTCTGTGATGTCACTGGAAAGCCCAAGCACTGAAGCCACACTTTGTCTATCAAGCAGAGCCCTGCCAGGTGTGTGAGCAGGCACAGGACTGGCTGCCCTGCAGCAGCCCAGTGAGGGCTGCTCTGGAGACCCTTTCTGGAGTGAAAGTAATCCTGATTCTATATTAACTTGGTGTTTTTCAAGCAGAAACTGGGATTGCTTTGCCAGGCTAAATTTTTTTACAGTTAATATCTTCACAGGAGGAACACTGTTCCAAAAGTACCAAGCTGAAACCACCAAATAGATTTCACATGGGGCTGGATCACCAGTTAGATGGCAACTTCAGTCCCATGGCACAAGTTTATTCTTTCACCTGCATCTTTTATTTATTAGCAAGGAGAGACTGAAGAAGAAATTGAGACAAAGCAAGGTCCTGCAGTTTAATACAAAGTCTCAATGTCTCAGATATGGGAGTTGAAAAGAAGCCAAAATGAGTGAGTGAAATGTGGTCAGTCACTTCACTGCAGCCCTCACTGTTCAGCAGGGTGATAAGGAACTCCTTTTCCCTCTGAGGATTACATAACTGGAGGCACATGGAAAATGAATTAGTGCCTTCTCAGGGAAGCATGGGCTACAGGGCACAGCCCAGGCTCACTGAAGAGACAGTGTGGGCAAAACTGAACTTTGAAAGACTTTTTAGGCAGAAAATCAATCTTGTTTTTACCTTGTCTTAACAAAGACCTTGTGAAAAAATAAGCAAAATCGGTTTAGTTTGAAAGCTTTCTCTTCTGGAAGGAGAAGCAGGTCAGAGAAGAAGCAATAGACAGGCAGCTTTCAGGCTGAAGAGAGAATAACACCTGTGCAGAGCCAATGACACCTCAATATTCACATTCAAAGCTGCATTAAAGGCCTATGATTCCAATAAAAAATCCAGGCTCCCATTACCTGCACCTATTGCTCCTGCTGTGCTACAGAAACAGCCTGACTATTCTACTGACTGAGAGTGTGAAATGATATCACTCACTGGAGTGAAGCTTTGTGCACTGTTCCCCTGATAACCAATCAGTGGAACTCCCAGGATGGCCCTAAAGTTTCCTTCAGGTACCTGGGATGCTCAGCTCTCAATCTATGTCCTCAATTACACATGGAAGCAAATGGAAGCACATCCCAGTCCTCCAGCTGGTGCAGTGTATCCACATCAAACCAGCCCACCCAGCACACTGGCAGCTTTATTTTGCATTGAGGGAACTCCAAGTTCATTTGCACACTGAGAGCAGGAAGGTAATTGGACTTGTCCTAAGGAAGCCATAGATCCACCGTGCAGAGGGGGAGATTTAATGGAGAAACATGTAATTACCTTGCTGCATGCAAATGATGGCACATTTACCCCAGGCTACAGCCGCTGGCTATCTAATCTCAGCCACAGGGCAGATACATAAATCCCACTGTTCCTGTTCCCCAGACTTCCTGGGAGAGGCATGTAACCTTTTTTCACTCCTTAGCACAGCTTTTCTCCAAATAAATCTAGTCCAATGGATAGAGTCAGCACAGACTTTAGCATGCAAACATCTCTTCATCTGAAATTAATTCCGACTCCTACCCAACACTTCAATCCCTCCACACCCAAGAGTTTATTGCCCTCCTCATCTGGTTCTGGAAGCTCAAACCAAACTGATTTGTCTCAAATGAAAAAAGTTTTCAGTGATTTCTCAGCACCATAAGGAACCCTGGAAATCACAGTCCTTCTGGATGACAGGAATATGTGTTTGTCACACAGAGAGGGATCTGGGTATCCATTCTTCTTGAGAAGCTACATCCATGAATTTATGTCCCAGAACCCTTCTGAGTTCACCAGGAATAACAGCAAGGCAGAGAATGACTGTGATCTAATCCATGGCAATCCATACGTTTCATCTGAGGAGACAATCAGTGAACCTCCTCTGCTTTCTTCCTTGCTCTGGATGCATTTACTCTGCATCTCACACTCTCCACGAGTCCCTAGGAGAGCTTGTCATGCCCTATTGATATTAACAGTCACCTCCCTCCTAGAATTCAGAGTTCAGACTTGAGGATTCTCTTTGGAGTAATGTCCTCACACATAAAAGTCTTGTTCTTCAGCTGCAGGAGCACTTCTGCTGTGCTTCAGCTCCTCTCACATGATTTAATCAAAAGCACCTCAACTTTTTCACTTCTAAAAAAGAACCAAATTTTCAGCCATTTTTCTTCCTGGCTGCCTGCAGACTACTCCTGAGGTGAAGCATCGTGGCAGAACATCACACCACGAGAAACTCCCAGTTCTCTGCAAGAAAAAATTGTCCTTGAAAGCACTCCTCACTCACCCTTACCTCTCAGCCATTTAAATCCTCACCTGTAGGCCAGTCAAGATGGTGGATTAGGAATTTCCAGCCTGACTGAGTGCCTAATCCCCTTCACTCTTTGTAGTCTGGGAGTGAATTTAATCCTGAATCACCACTGAGTGTGGAAAAGGCAAAACTGCTGGGAACTGACAGTGTTTTCCCCAAATTTTGTAAGACAAAGTTATTTATTTTCTTCAGAACATATCCTGAAGACACATTGCTTGAACCCTGTAAGTCAACCACCTGGAGAAGTTTCACACATAAATATATGGCTATGGAAGAACACAGGAACTGCCTCATATTTGGTCCCCCAGCCTTCAAAAAAATTAAATCACGGTTGTTGTTACGAATTGCAGTGCTGTATTTACGAGGGGATATTGATCTCAATTTTCTCTCCTTCACACTGAAATAATGCAATTGCTTACTTCACTATGGGAAATCAGGGGACTTTAAATCCCTTTGAAGAATAGCTGTGAAGTCTTCAGTTTTACATAGTATTAATCAGGCCTGAAGGCAAGTGACAGGAAACCAATAGTGAAGTTTTAAAGTGTGGAGGAAAAAGCTGAAAGCCTCAGATTCTCTGCTGGAGCATCAGTTATACATTTGCACCCCAGTTCTGGACAGAAGTGGAGTAAAAAAAGCTACTGGGAATGCAGAAATATAATTTCCCATGGGTCCACCTGGAGTAAATCCCTACAGGAAGGAAAATCAGTGTTTCTGATGACTTCCTGATAGGAAATAACCCAGGGAGACGTCCTGCCCCACTCAGAGCCTGGAAGAGGGGGCCTACAGTAAGGCAATTGCGGCTGTGGAAGCTTCAAATGGAAGGAAGGCAGGGCAAAGAGATCTTCTGCTGGTTCACAGATGTGTGCTCAGGGACTTTAATCCTGGGATTTCAGAAGGGGCTGTTTCTTGCATGCCTTGGTGTGCTCCATATCTGCCCAGCTTTTCAAGCTCCACAGGCAACACAGTCCTATAAAGATGCACAGAAGAAAGACATCCTTATCACCTAACCCAGTGAGGTTTTGTGTCAGAAGATAGGAAATGTACCAAATTTATTACTGCCATTAGCATTTTCACATTGCATTAGCAAACAGCATTGGCAAGCAGCAGAAAACTACATGGAATTCATTACAACCTTCTGGGTTTGGAATACTAGGGAGTGGAAATAATGATGGATCCTGCAAGGAAGGGAGCAAAATTTGCTGCCTGAGACCCACAGACACCTCAAATAGGACAAGCAGGACAGCTGAATTTTTTAGAGACCTTCAACTATCATGAAGATCATGAGTTAGCTTTGAATTTTCAAATCAGCAACAAAACTCCAAGGATTTTTTCCCTGTGATATGTAGCAGCTGCAGAGGAGGTTTCTCATGCCCTTTAACTGGTTTTCTGGGGGAAAGAATGAGCATATGTGCTCTGATAGTGTGCTGAGAGAGCCGCAGCACCATCAAGAGCTGACGCTGCAGAACACTTCCCATCATTTATTTAAAGTGGTCTGAAAATCTTTTGAAAGCATATTCCATTCTCAGAGCTCCAGCTGTGAAGATACTTATCACAGTACACACTATACATGCTCCTTTGGTCAACTGCTTCCCACACATCCTTGGAACCATTCCTGCTCCTCTCCAGTGTTTACAGCCTTGAGATTTTTGCAGATTGTTATCACATCCATTAAGCTACAAAACACAGAACTGCAGGCAAGAAAAACACTGAGCTGACTTTGCAGGGCTGCCTCTGGCCTCTGGAATGACACAAAACCCACACAGAGACAGGGGAGTCAAAAAGTTAAAGGGAAAGAAGGACAGGGAAACAACAGTTTAGATAACTGTGAACTGCACACTGAAAAGAGCCCTGTTAGACAAAGTCATTAATTTCCAGGGTCTGGGGAAAGAGCAGAGAAAATCAGTGATCAAGTCAAGAACCAGGACTAGAGTTTATGAATAAGGCATTCTTTTTGATGCAAACACAGCAGCCAAACATCAGACCAATGAGATAATTAAGTTTTATAACCTTGCTTACTCACACATACTAGATTTACACACATATCTCACACTAAGTATGTTAATACAGCACAGTAACAACTTTCTGTAGAATATAAATTTTCTGAGCACTCTCATGAGAATTTCTAAGACTAAAGCTTTGCTGCCCTTTCAGTCCTGCAAGCCCAAGTGGCAGAGACCCTGTGCTTGGGGAAACTCTGGACACAGCTTCTTTTCTGCAGCATAAATTCTAACAAGTAGGGCTGGAAGGGGCTCAATAAGTCAGCTACACCATTCTCCTGCCCAGAACAATACCCACATAGTCCATGGCAAAGATTTGCCTCATTCCCCCTGAAAATCCCTGATGTTCCCCAAGCCCGAGGCACTCTCTTCCAGTCTTTCCCCTCTTTGCCACTTGGATGTCTTTGCTAACAAACATCTACCCTGGTTCTGAGCTGCAATTCATAAATGTATATTGCTTCTTTTATTAATCAAGAACAGAGCAGATCCCTCCTTTCCTCACCTCAGCACCTTTAATGAACATGAGCACTGTGAATATCCACAGCAGCACAAGCCAGGGGGGACACTGGCAGGAAATACTGATGCCACCTGCTCGTGTGCTGAGAGAATGTGGGCTTGGGGACAGGCAGAAAGAAACCTGACTCTGCAAAAAACTCTGCTGCTGTTGAATTTTGTATTTCTCCAAGCATGGGGAGATGGCAGAAAATTCCACAGCAGAACAGACCAAGCACTCATCAGACCTCCCAAAACACTCAGAATAAAACCTAGCAGGAAAAAACAGAACGAAGCATTAAAAGAGAATATATCAATAGGGGCACTGGTGGCTCCTTTTGTGGGTTTTTCCTGTACTGAGAAAATAGGAAAGGAATTTTTTAAATACCAAGTAAGGGGCACAACTGTGCTTTGGGGAGAAGGTGGGGCTTGTGTGTGCTTGTTAGGGACTCATTCTCCAGGATCTGTAGAGCCTGTGTGAACTAGAAGCCTCTATACATCAATCCTGCAGTCTCCAGGCATGCAGCTGTCTTGGAATTCCTGTGCCAGGGAGTCTGTTAAGAAATCTGACAGTGATTTTAATAAGAAAGTACCAAGCCCTTGGGTGGTGTGTGCTCCTCCTCACCTTCAGCAGCCTGGGTCTGTGATGTGGATGTGGGCCAGGCTAGAACAGGGGTTTATTTCACTGTGTACAGCCCTTTCATACCCTTTGCAGCATTTCTGCCCCCTATTTAATAACCCATGTAATTAAGAAATGTACAGAAAGAGGAGCCCCTTGGGTTTAAAATTAGCAAGAGCTGACTGCTTTGTTCCACTGAAACCCAGCTAAAAGCAACTGTGAGGGGAGACCTTTGTGCAGGAACACTCAGAGAAGCAGAGGGTATAATAATTCTTTAAAAGCAAAACCTTAAGAGTACTGGGAAAAAAAAAAAGAATTTTTATTAGGACTGAAATAAGAGGCCTTCAAAGTCAGTTTTGTGCTGCTCTGAGTATTTAGTGAACACCAGAACGATAACTTGTGGCACAGTCACTCCCTATTGCAGAAACAAATCTCTTCCCAAAGAGAACCAATGCAAGAGTCACTCTAACATCATTATATTCAAATCCAATCAATATTTTAATAAATTTGCCTAATCTTTGAGCATTGCTGAAACCCTGCAGGGCCACGAGAACATTTTGTTTAAGAAACAAAGCACTTGAATAGCAGATTTTTCAAGCATTCTATGATATTTTAAATCATTGTGTTCATTGTGTCTTCTCTCAGTTTTATTTTTCTGCATTAGACCAGGCTAACCTTAGAGTCTTACATTGTAAGTTTGAACCCCACTTGTTGCAATCTGGAAGATGATGGCCCCATTTTCACATTGATTTTGTTTTAAATGGGTTATGCAGAGCTCCAGCAAGATCTTCACCATGATTTTCATTCCCACTCTAAGCCACATGGAGACTTCAGGCTTAGAACAAAGAAAATGGCATACAAAAATTCTCTTATTAAAATATCTACATCCTTCCACATCTAAATGTGCTGGTCATTTCCAGCCACACTTCAACCTGTAAAACTTATAATTACCAGGCCCCCAGACAGGTTACTGTCAAGCCACTTTAGGGAGTGAGGAAAGAGGCCCATCTGTGCAGAGATGACTTGTCCCTTGGTAGGATAATTAAAATCAGAATAAGAGGTGTCATGATATACAGCATTTTCCCACTCCATTTCCCCTCCCTCTCTCTGAAAAAGGTTCCAATTATACATTTTAAAAATGGGGCAATGTCAACTATGAATTTCTGGACTGTTTCCTACGTTCTTTATATTTCTTTAACCCTGTTTCCTCCAACACACACTATCCTGGCAGCCCATAATTTTTTTTGCCATTTTCATTCCCCCTTCAGATCTTACTGTCTTTCCTCCTGCCTGCCAAAGGCATGACAGTCACACTCTCTTCTGCTCAACAGGCCATGTACAGTTTATTTTTTCTCCAACCCTCTTGGTTTGTTTGTTTTTGGAATGACAAAGATCCTCTCCAGTTCACAGCACCTGGTGCACACACAGATGTTCCACAGCCTCACTGCTCCTCAGTGCTCCTCTGCCTTGCCCAGTGCCATCCTGCCCTTGTACCTCTCCCACATTCACACTGATCTTCCACCACCTTTTCACCACCTTCTGCTCTGGCCTTTGCATCTCTCTGGTGTCAGAGTCAGCCCCCATGTCAAACAGCACAGCAGGAGCACAGAAGGGCAAGGAAGAGCCCTGCTCCAAAAGTCTGGTGCTGCCTGAGATGCAGGACCCATTCGAGCCAGGGGCTACTCCTCTTGCACGCCAGCCTCAGGGCAGAGGCAGCAGTGAGGAGTGCACTGTGCTGGGAGGTGACAATCTGCCTGTGCCAGCCGTGAACTGTGTGCCTGGGAGGGATTTACAACCCTGAGGAGGCTGCAGCACGCAGCATGCAGCACCTGGAGATGCAGAAGTTAAAAGAGGAGAGAAGAAAGGATGTGCAATAAAGGAGACACAGAGGCATGAGTGCAAGCTCCTGCTACCAAGAGGTGGTTCCCAAAGGAGAGTCTGGAACTCTGTTGGCCAGGGAAATGGAGAAAATCTAGCTGGCTCAGTCAGCCCCTGGAGCCAGAGGGGAGCAGGGGGGCAGAACAGCCCCAAAAGAGCTGCTGTGGGTGCTAAGGAGAGTTAATGCAGGGCTGGACTTGCACATCAGGTACAAGATGCATTTTTGGAGAGGAAAACCTCACCCCTCGCTTTCACTGTGGGTTCACTCACAATTCTGCTACACAGGCTCAAGGCTTTCAGCTTCTGGGCTGTATCTGCTCTTTCCCACTTTGCTCCCTGTCTGCACCAGCAGGACCCAGGGGCTTGAGGCCACCTCTCCTGGATGGGGTTTTACAGAGCACACCATACACTGCAAGGAACCAAAGTCCCTAAGAGTAAGGGAAGCAGCAGAGCTGGCTGTGGCCAGACCTTGGGCTGGCAGCAGTTCAGTGACACAGCAGAGACTGAGCTGGAGTTTGTACCACGTGCTTTGCTCCAAGGGCCACACTGCAGCTGCCTCTGGAGTCTGAGGCCACTTTTGTTAACAGCATTACATTTATGACACAGCAGTGATATAACTCTGGCAATGCAAGCCCTTGATGTGAACCCAATCTTTCCCATGGAAAATTTTGTTATTATTACTATTTTGGATGGTTGATGCAGCAGCTCTTGACAGCAGTGGTTATGACAACTTTAAACACATGCGAAAACACTAAAGCTTTCCCTGAGTGTCCTCCCAGATCCACCTGAGGAATGATTCCTTCAGGGAAGCTTGGGTCCTTTCTGTTGCCTGCAGTGAGGTGTGTGGCCTTTGCTGTTCTAGCAGCAGGAATTCCAAACACTGATCTTTGCTGGGTCACCCAAGCAGTAACACCCACTTTGCCTCTGAGCATGGTCCATACATGAGGCTAAACAGAGGTTTTCATGTCTTAGCTGGTTTGTGCAAGTTTCAGCAGTTTCTCCACAGAAATTGGCAAGAACTCCCATGGTGTTTGTAAAACTTTGGTTCTGCTGTGAAATGAAAATTGACATTTCAGCACAACACTAAATTCCAACAATTAGGCTTAAATTAAAGTTCCACTGTATTCCCTAGAACTAAGGTTTTCAAAACGTAAAGGGAAGCAATATTATGCTAAATACCAATTCTGTCCTCTCTCATGCAATAATCAGTTTGCAATCATGCCATTCATTCTAATGGCTTTGCATACATTTCTTGCTAGAACTGTCACATGAAAGGCTTACACTGGGAACTCAGCAAGTTGGCTATTTCTTTCTACTTTTAAAGGTATTCAGAAATACTGGTATTAACTGAAAAGCATTTGCAAGACTTGATGACACAGTTAATTTCATTGCAACTGACCAGACAATGAAGTGGCACACACATAAA
Organism: Molothrus ater; assembly: GCF_012460135.2. Classification (NCBI taxonomy): domain Eukaryota; kingdom Metazoa; phylum Chordata; class Aves; order Passeriformes; family Icteridae; genus Molothrus; species Molothrus ater. The sequence continues at coordinate 653,394 of NC_050489.2, forward strand.
TGTAACACACACAGAGCTCACCAGCGAGCTTCAACAGCAAAACGGAGAAGTTGGAAGTGCCATCAACATCACCCTGTAACTTGAATACACCCTGTCCATGGCATCTGTACACACATAAATCATAAAGATAAACTTTACAATTGTGTTACTCCACCATATTTTCCTTGCCCCAGTGCAGCAGGCAGTGCTTACTTAAAGAACAGCCACTCGATATTTTGTTTTCTCATCACTGCTCAATGCATGGCCTAAATCTTATTTATTGCTCCCTAAGTTTAAACCTTACTCTGCAGACAATTATTCTGGAGTCTTCCACTGTCCCTATCAGGACAGTATTTAGTACCCACCACTGAAAATTTGAGTCTGTGCTGCTAAAGTTTTGGGGGAAATCTGACAGCCACAAACCCATGTTATTAATGGGAAGCATTCCTTGACTTTAACAGCAGGCAGTGAACTCCTGAATCACAAGTTTGCACTTTTACATACTCAGGGATCTCAATATCTCAAGGGATGTCTAAAGACAACCAGTTCCTACTGTAGTTCTGCACTGATTCAACACCACCCAGATTAGGACATGTGAAACACTCACCTCTCCTACAAGAACCCATGACCACGCTTTTAGGCTTCAAAGAAAACCAGAAACTGCCACGCAAGCATCTGTGCAGATGGAGGAATGCAAGAGAACAGAAGCAAGGTGGGAGCAGAGGAGGAGTGCAGGGGGACACCGAGGCTCTGCACATGCTGCACACCCCAGGCTCCTCCCGCAGAGCAGCCCTGCGTGCCTGGCTGGGAAGGGCCCGGCAGCCAGGAACTTCCTCTGCCCTTCCCCATTTGGTAGGCAGACTGCTAAAATGTTCTCTGCAAACTAGGCTGGGCAGCAGAGAGCAAAGCAGCTCCCAGAGCAGTCCTAGGTGTTCCCAAACACCCTGACAGCAGCTGCAGCACCCCCATCCCTCCCTCCCTGCAGACAAACCCTGGAATGTCCCAGTGCCCAAACTGCTGTCTGGCTAAAAAAGCAGAATAAAATGAAATGGTCAAATTCAGCTCTCTCTCTCAGCACAAAGTTTCCTCTGCTGGAAAACTGATTTTTTTTTCTTTTTACTACACAGGTTAAATCCCTTCTGCTTCATCCTAAGCATTCCAGCCTTCCACCTATTTAGTCACAGTCTTTTTCCAGACACCTAGAGAGCCTTAGAGCTTGACATGTCAAAACACTCGTTGTGTTTGGGTTTCTAGAGGCTGAGGATGACCCTAAAACTGAGGCCAGGCACTCCAAGATTACTTGTACAATGACTTTACATTGCACAATCTGCTGCAGGAAACCAAGGATAAATAATGGGATGTGTATTCCATATGAGCATGGATGTGAGTGAGTCCATCTGTTCATCTGCATGGTCAAGGTACCAAATAAAACTGAGCTGCCAACCTATCATTAGCAAAACAGTCAGAATCTTTACAGAATGACAGAAAAAAAACATATTAAAGAATGTTAAAACCCTGTTTTAACTGTTCTGACCACCAACAGGAAGCTTGCTGAATAGAGGCACACAAAAGAAATACAGTTTTTGAAGCATAAGAAAGGCTTCTGAAAATACAGATCATTTGTATATGCATCAAACAGAAGAGACTTCTCTATACCTTAGCATAAAATGTTAAAACCTCTAAAAGAGTCTCTAAAAAAGCCTTGAGGCCTCCTATGGCTACACATATTCCAATAGGACTAATGTGATGGGCTTTTTGGAAAGGATATTAATCCATTTTGGGAACAATCTTAGTAGAAGAAGGTGTGGAAATGCATCCAGTCAGCTACTCCACATGATAGCTGGGAGAGCATACAGAGAGGATGTTTTTACAATAAATATTAGGAACAGAGAGTTAATTGTTTCCTATGCTACAAAATGGGGACCTTAAAACTGAGTTCCATAAGCAGCAAGGATAACAGACAGAAAGGCTGCACTGATTTACAGCAGCTCTGGATCAACTTCACAGAATTCACAAATTTCAGAGGGCCAGAAATGGGTTTCGTCAGACAAACCTAGATTGAGGCATTTCTGTTTAGACAATTTCACCCAGTCCTGTGCAAACACAGAGAACAGCAGGAGAGAGAGCCCAGGGTGAAATCCTGCTCTGCAGTTTGTGTCCCTGACCTGCTGGGAAGGGGCAGAGCTGTTGTGTTTATTTTTCCTTGCTGTATGCCTTGGGGCTAAAGGTGACACCATTTGTTTCTCTTTAGGCTCCACATTTATTCTGAGCTTTTGGCTCCCTTCTGTTCATTATTCTGGACCTGGAGCTGCTGCAGAGAGCCCAGAGGAGGCCCCAGGATGAGCAGAGGGATGGAGCAGCTCTGCTGGGAGGAAAGGCTGGCACAGCTGGCATTGCTCACCTGCACAGGAGAAGCTTTGGGCTGAGCTCAGGGTGGCCTTGCAGGGCCTGAAGGAGCTGCAGGAAAGATGGAGAGAGACAATTGCCAAGGGCTGGAGGGACAGGAGCCAGGGAATGGCTGCCAGTGCCAGAGGGCAGGGCTGGATGGGATCTTGGCAATGAGGAATTGTTCCCTGGCAGGGTGGGCAGGGCCTGGCACAGGGTGCCCAGAGCAGCTGGGGCTGCCCCTGGATCCCTGGCAGTGCCCAAGGCCAGGTTGGACACTGGGGCTGGGAGCACCTGGGACAGTGGAAGGTGTCCCTGCCATGGCAGGGGTGGCACTGGGTGGGATTTAAGGTCCCTCCAGCCCAGGCCATTCTGGAATTTGCACAGCAGTTGTGTGGTACCTTTAGTCTGTTCAGGAGTGGGTAAGGCCTTGATTCCCCATTTGATTTCCCATTTGAACTCCCAAAAGCCAGGCAGTTCACCATCACTCTGGACTGACCATTCACAGCTCGTTTTAGGATGTGGTGCAGTGGTTAAACATAAATGGATATAAGAGCAGCATGTGATGTTGTTTGAAGTATATCCTGTTTTTTGGTTAATGCATGCAGTTCATTTAGCATCTGCTCTATAAATATCGCTTCCTCTTTCCACATCTTTCCAGCACACACCACTGTTTCCATGTGATGATGAATCCTACCGCAGGCAACCTTGTAAGAAAGGAATTTTCTACATTAGAGCAGAGCATTAAACAAAGGGCACTTTATGTTGCAAAGGGCCAGCTAAAGAATAGACCTCCAGATTTGCATTCCCTTGACCAGTGAATCTCAAAAGACAGAGTTGCTCAAACTTGGAACCCTTTGTCTTTAGCGAAATTTTGTGAAAGCTTTTGCTTTTGCAAGGTGCACATCCCTCTGTTCCTCTGAATTCATCTTGCAGTCTGTCTGATGAGGATCACAGACAGAAGTCTCAGATGATGCATGTTTGCTCTCACAGAGATTAAAAGGGCTGCAGAGTGGGGATGTGAGAACAGGGCTTCTGGAACAAAGCAGCAAAGAAAGGAAAACACCTCCAGAGTGAAAATTAGAAGAGAAATAGCATTGGAAGGGACAAATTGGAAATAATTAGGCAGAAAACAAAAGGCACAAGAAAGCAGAGGAGTGTTAGTTTCTAGCATGAAGTTGTGAGATACAAGCTGGAGCAAAGACAGATCAAGTACCTCAGGGTCCCACCATCAGCAGTGCCAGCCTCCCTTTGCCTGGATCATTTTCCTTGCAAAGCACTCATTTCATCTGATGGTTCAAGTCCTTTGCTCTTCCTGTTCTTAGCTGCCTCTTCAAAAGCTCTCAGCATTTCATTGCCATGTCTGTCTGGAGATATTGCATTGTGCTGCAGCAGGGTTCTCTAGGAACCAGCAATATGTGTGCCTTCCTCTTTTTTCTTCTCTTTTTTTCCCCTTTCTCACTGAGGAAGGCCCTGAAGCCATGTTCTCATTAAATCTTTATGGCTTTTTAAAATGAGAAGCTATTGTCCCATATACCTCCTTAATTATGCACCAATCAAAAAGTTTGAAAGAACAGCTCTGCCCGTGACAAGAGGAGCAATGGAAAGGGAAGAAACCTAAGGAAAGACTGCTTCAGCTGTTTTCTTGTAAAACAGGAACCTGTGCAGGCACAAGGATGGCTTGGCACAGGAGAGGGACTAAAGGCTCCCAAGGGAAAAACATTCTGTCTAAGATTCTATTTTTGTCAAATTTATATACTTATTTAGAGGATGTATATGTGATTATTTACTGCCTCAAGTAGGCTTCATGGTGCTCATAAACCAAACAAACATTCAAAACAGACGTTTGGAAAACTCTTCAACTTCAAGTGTCCACACTGAGACACCTGGAGCTCAAGCATTAGGAATGAGTGACTTTAGAAATAAAGCAGTTTATTGCTGCTTTAGCAATACCTAACCAGCCAGGTTTGGACATGGAATATTCAATGAGCTAAATTATGGCAGATGTGACCTGTGTAAATTGCTTTGGCCTCAGTTGACAGCAAGGCCAAAATCAAGAGAATAAATTTATAAAATAATACCAGTGGTATGATCTGGAATTTCTGTGTCTAATTCCAAATTAGGTATGTGTTGATTCATACATGAGATTTGGAAGTAACATTACAGATTCATACAAATGTTCTTAAAGAGGCTTTTAGACAAATTGCAAAAATCTCTAGAAGAAAAGTTATTTCTACCACAGAAGCAGTAAATGCTGGAATGTAGTGATAATTCTGACATCATGAGTTGATCCCCGAGGTCAGTGCTCCAAGGCCTGAGAAAGATCAGGAAAAAAACACCTTCTCCAGTTTTCCCTCTGTGTGGAACTGCTGGTGAGAGTTTAGGCTTAGGCTTCTTCAGTTGAAGTTTAGACTATGACAATCATCTACATTTGTTTGTAATTAGGAGGTTACAATTTTTTCTCCCACCACCTGCACAGCTGCCCCAGGACAGGAAAGGTCCTGGCTGCAGGCAGATGCAGGCTCTGGGACAGGGCTCTCCAGCACTCCACACTGGCTCTCAGGAACGCCACTGTGTCCTTTGCAGCTGCCTCCAAATGGTCAAAAATCCCACCCTGGAACAGCAGGCAAAGATTCCCCAGGGATTAAATGCTTTTCTAAACCTAGATGATCTTGGAAATAAATTAACATAATTATTCACAGCTACTTGTTCATTAAAGCACCAGCGTTTACACTGCAATGCACATGCCTCTCTGTGCATTTTGGCCTGTTTCCCCAGGAAGGCTATCCCTGAGCACAGCAGTGCTGCACACACCCTCGTGATGAGTTCCCAGAGGAGGAGAGGGGCTGAGGCTGTGCCCAAGCTGAGCCCTGTGCCCAGGGCTGTGTGAGCAGGCCCAGCAGAACAGCACTGAGCTGTGGCTGAGCCCGAGCCCAGGCTCTGCCCCGTCCCTCCTCCAGCAGCAGCAACAGCAGTGACAGATGTTCTGCACGGGTAATCCCTCATCCCTCTAATCCCAGCAGAGGGGGAGGATTGATGGGCACTGGGCGCTCAGGAATAAAGAACGTGGAAATGCGTAAGTTGGGGCTGGAATAAACAGTATCAAATAAACATATTAATAACAGTACGGGCATTGGAGTGAGATTAGCTGCTGACACAAATAACATTTATTCACACTACAGGGAGTGATTCCAGAGAAACAACATGAAAGTGCACAGACAAGTACTGCTAAATCAAAAAGGCTTTGCATAAAGCAACAAAAAAAAAAAAAAGGGAAAAATATAGCATGAAAAGTGATGATGTTTCCTCTTTTGTCAAGTGCATACAAAAAAAAACCAAAAAAAAAACCTACACAGCTGTAGCAGCTACAGGTGCCAAGGAGAAAAGAGAAAATAGGGGGATCAAATCAATGTTTCTCTTCAAATGTTCATGACTCTTCCAAGTGTGGGACCTGAACAGAGAAGAGAACTGTTTGGTTGTGCACCCTGACATAGCTCCTCACTAAAATCAGGCACCATTTCATTTTGTGGTGGGGAATTGCCTCTTTAGAAATGTCACCACAGAAACAGAGTGTCTACCTTCCATTTGCTGTGGCTGAATCCATCATGTTCACATCTCAACACTTGCTTAAAATGCTCTAAATTTGTCATCTGCTGTTCCACTGAACATGGTTGATTCAAACTAAAGGCTTCAGTTACAGATGGGAACATCAGCAGGTCTAATTTTTGCAAATTTGGCCCCTAAAAATTAAATTATCTAAAGGAGTCTCAGCATCTCAAATCTGCTTCACTGACCTGTAATTCATACAGGTGATTTTATCTGAGATTTCTGCTCATAGGCTGAGCAGAAAATAACAGGGCAATTTCTGGGAGGAGTGGAACAAAGAGCTGGGAGGTGGCTGGTACAGCAGGAGTGGAACACACATGAGGGATGCAGAGGGCAGGATGGGGCTGGAGGCTCTGGGAAGCACCTGGGATTTCTGCCTGGAATGAAAGGGACAGATGGGTTATCCTGACCCCAGGGATTAACCACTGTGCAGGTAAGCACAGAAACACCAACCCCCAGAACAATGCAAAATGTGCATTTGGAAGGAAAGCAGCAGCTGGACATGCTCAGCTTGAAAGGCAGGAAGGACAGGAGGGAAACAATGGGAAGTAATTATGAAATTCTTTTTTTTTTTTCTTTCACTTTCTGTCCCTAATTTTGCTTTAACCAGGCATCTGCTGTGTAATACAGTCTTCATATGCAAGAGGTACAGAATTCCATGCATTTAAAAAGACCTGTGTAGAGTTGCAGTGTCAGACATGAGCAAAGCCTCTCACTGATTTCATCAAGGCCCAGTCTGTGGGTGAAACCTGACCACTGACTCCATCAAAATGACATACAAAGTTCTTAAGTGCTTTACAGTCCTTCAACCTCACCTTTTTTTCCATTGTTTTCCAAGCCAAAAAACTAAGGAGATAGAAGAACAAGGGGCAAAGTACCAAGTCCTCTATCCTTGGCACACCCTTCGCTCTGACAAGTCAGGAAGATGATCGAAGGCCAGTGAAGTGTCCCAGATTTAACTGAATATTTCATGTATTCAGCACAAAGGAAATACTTTTTTATTCTTCAGTGGTCTCACAAGGAATAATGGAAGTGAGCTCTGGCTAATGAAGTGTTTGTATCCTAAACAAGCAGAGTTGAGTAAACTCTTTCTCTGACAAACTTGAACCACAAGTCAATTGGAATCTTCTTACATCTCAAGAAATTTGCTTTATTTCAATTTTTCATCATGAATATATAGGACACAAAATCTGAGTTTCCATGGATAATTATGGCCAACTCAAGACTGACAATGACTTTCAAGATGAACCTGGTGCATTGTTAAAAGGGCCAGGCTCAGTGTCTGCTGTCAGTCCTCACTGGTGATGTGGTTGCTGTCAGGGAACCAAAACTTGGGAGACCAGTCCTCCACTTTATCCTCTGTCCACAGGCATCTTCACTGAATTAGGCTCTGGAATTTCCTACCTCTGCACTGAAAAAATGGGACTAAAAGTCTCTTTCAGTCTTAGGGGTACTGTAGGAAGAAGAAGCACGTGGAAAATGAACCAGACTCGCAGCTGTCAGGGATGAAGGCTGCACATCTGACACCTAAAAAGTTCTCCCGTCATCTGCTTTGAGGGCTGGCACATCCCTTGGAACACATACCTGCGAGGAGAACAGTAGTGTGATGTTTCCTCCATTTCTGAGAGCTGAGGGCAGCAGAATTCTCACCCCACAAACAAACCTGGCTTCTCTCTTGGTGGGGTGGCACGAGCTGCCTTCTGCTGTGCCAGTCACAGCCAGGCCCCCTGGAATCCTCCTCACACTCACAGTGAGCTCCCCATGAGCTGCCAACATCTGTCAGAAAGGGAAAAACACCTTAAAGCACCCACCACATCTGGGAGGAAAAGATAGCAGACTGCTTCCAGAGGAGAAAAAAGCTGAAATGCAGTAGCACAATCTCTGCTGAAGCACAGTTAGAGGAGGGTTTAGGAGAACCACACTCTGCTGCAGGGTGAACCAGGATGGTGGCACTGCCCCTGTCAGAAGCCACAACACAAGGAGTGAAGGGTCTGAACTCAGCAATGTGACAAACCCTGATGCCAATCCAGCTTCATCTGTGCACTTCATCTCTGCTGCCTGCCCCCTTCTGTCTCCCAGAGCAGCAGGAGAGACCCCCAGGTTCCCAGCCCCTGGGCTGGGAGAGCACCCAGCAGTTTGTTGATGATCAGCAATATCTGCCGCTGGTTGGGACCTAGTTCCAGCTGTCCTGGCAGGAACAGAGCAGATCTGGAAGTGCCATGGGGAGGGAGGGCTGCTTCCACAGCTTGCACATTTCCCTAAGATTTGCATTCCAAACAGGCCACGGGACTTACCACAAAATCACTTGGTGTCCTGACAGCAGCAGTGAAAAAACACTCCATGGAAAAGGAGCCGAATGCTTGTATGGGAGGGCGCAGAGCTCTGCTCAGAGAATGGCAAAACTCTCTTGGTGTGTGGGATGAACCTCCCTGTTCCCACCAGCACTGCCCTGCTGTCTGCTGAACACAATGAGAAAAGCAAATTGTCCCTGCCTGGCTGTGATGGTGTTTTCCTCGAGGTGCTGCCTTTCTGTACATCTCTGCACCAGCCCTGAGCAGAGGTTGTGGGCACAGCAGAAGGACAAAGCCTCTAAATGAGCCCAGAATTTCCCATGGCTACATTGTCAGGCACAATCCTAATGGAAGCACCTAAAAGTAAACCTTATAATCTAATTTTCCCCCTTTATTTGTTAAGCAGCAACACTAATGATTTGATTGTGAAACACTTATGCATATGAATGAGCTTTTACATAAGGCCTGATTTTAATTAAAAAGCAAACCCAACCTTAAAACAAACCCAACCCAAACCCAGCTTCCAGAGCCAAAAAGAGGAAAAAACTCTGTGAAAGTGGGGCAGGAACAGTGCAACTGGTACCAGCTATTAAACAGAGCTACACTGCTGTAATTTTATGAATTCTTTTGGAAACTACAAAGAAATATGCATTATCTGCCAGAGGAAAGATAAACAAGATTGAGGCAAAAGGCGGAGTTCAGAGGTTACTGAGAAGGTGCTTGAAAGAAATTGGTTCCAGGTAAGGAAAAGGGTTCAGGAGAAAAGTGCAGGCAGCCAGGGAAGGTCAGTGAGGAGCAACACAGGCATGGGCAGGCCTAGAAGCAGAGCTGGAAAATGCTCTGACCAAGAGTCCAAGAGCTACAACAAGTTCTTCTGCAAACAAAGATCAGTCATGTGGTTTCTTCTCCACTGAAATAAAACGACAGAGGGACACGAGCTGGATCTTTATCTCCTTGAGTGACACTGACAGTTCTTTTAGAGGAAAGAGCTAATTCCTGATCCATATTTCTATATTTCAAAAATCAGGTTTCAATTTGTACATGCTGTTGCAAGACTTTTGATCCCATAACCTGCACTCTCTAGTTTCCTTACTAAGGTCTAGCAGAAGCAGTTCATTACTTGGCTTCTGATGAACAAATTCAAACCAAAGCCTGGATATTTTTTCATCCTTTTTTTTTTTAAATGAACAAATCAGAAGCCCAATGTTTGAAATTGTAGTTCTCATTACTTAATAAGGCCAAATTAATAGCACACATATCATTTCATTTAAAGAATTTAACTTTCTATATCTTTAGAGAGAATTAAGAGTTCTGCTACATTTCAAATGAAGTCATTCCAACCAGCAGTCAATGCAAAGTATCTTGATAAATTCTAAGTATTTTCTACTCTCATGTCTGATTTTAGCCCTCTATCTGCTCCATGCTGCAGCTCTCAGCTCTCCCATCTTTCCTTCACAAGTGGCCATCAGTGCAGGTATCTGTGAAATCACCTGTTTACCTCATACACTTAACCAGGTATAGCTGCTAGAGATCAAAGCACCAAACCCACAACTTCTATTTATTTCTCTGTAAACCAGCTCTGTGTTTACAAAACCTATATTTTTTTATTTCCCCACAGAGCAGCCTTTGGCAATCTCCTTCTCAGCAGCAAAAATAAACCCTTTGTGCTCCAGATTACTGCTGTATTGCCTTCCAATTTGCCTCTGTGTATCAGCAGAGAGGCGACCCTCAGCCAGGCCCAGGGCTCTTTGAGGCTCAGATTCACAGCCCCAGCCCAGCCCGTTCCTCCCGTGGCTGCCTGGAGCTCAGCACTCCCCCTGCAGAGGGGAGCAGCAATGCATTTCCTTTATTTATTCACATTTTTCTCCAAGTCCATCAAAGCGTTGGTCGATCAGCCCTGATCAATGCTGAGGTGTCAGTTTAGATGTAAACCCTTTAAAAAGCTGCACTTTGGGGCTTAACAATAATCAGGAGGTTTCCAACCAACATATTTATTGAGCTTGAAAGCATCACCCTCAGACCAAATGTGTTTGACTCTTCGTTCACAATCACTGCAGCAGAACCTTAAGCAGCATTTTGCACTGGAAAACTCCTAAATATCCCAACTCCAGAGGTGAACTCCTTGGTAATTTGTTCATAATTCAGCTTTCAATGCTTTCCTGCTTCCTTGTGTGCTGCAAGTTAGGCTGCTGTGCAAACTATAGGGACCCTAGGGACCACCCTTTCCCCCCAAAGAAAACCCCCAAATCCCCCAAGCAGTGTTTTCAGACAGCCCTTCAGGGCACACCTGCAAAACCTTATTTCCTTTAATGTTCTCCAGAGACATTAATTAATCACTTATCAGGTCATGAGCCCAGAGAACATTACAAAAGGGTTTTCCAGGTGCAGGGTTTTAGCTGCTCTCTGTGCTTTCAGCACAGAGCTGTGCTGACACCACTTTGCCCCAGGAGAACTCATGTGGTTATGTTTAGGTGAAAAGGTTATAAGCAGCATTGTAGGCTTTCTGAATATTGATTTTGTAAAAGTTCACTGCTCTCCTTCTTTCAAGGGGAAATCACAGGTACTGAGGACTGCAAAGATGGACATGTGGCTGGAGCATCTCTTATGAGGAGAAGATGTAGGGAGGGAGCTGGGCCAGTTAAACTGGAGAAGGCTGAGAGGAGACCTTATCAATGCACACAAATATCTGAAGATGATGGAGCCAGACACTTCTCAGTGGTGCCCAGCCACAGGACAAGGGGCCAAGGGGAGCTAAGGGGAACACAGGACGTTCCATCTGAATAGGAGGAAAAGCTTCTTTGAGAGTGACAGAGACTGGAGCAGGATGCCCAGAAAGATTGTGGAGCCCCTTCTCACAAGATACTCAAAAGCCACCTGTGTCACCTGCCCAGGGGTGACCCTGCCTGGACCAGACGATCTCCAGAGGCCCCTTCCAACCCCAGCAATTCCTTGATATGCATTTGGTACAATACAGACTCACTGGTATGAAAACATCAAAAAGGACTCTGCAGGTAACCCCTGAGAACCTCCTCTAGGATCTCCTTTGCATCCCACCAGCACCTGCATTAAAGAGGGCTTGGCCACAGAGTGATGCAAAAATTCTCCTCTCAACAAGCCCTAAGTGTAGCCCATCCTGGAAAGCATGCAGAGCAAATTAGTCATCTAAAAGCTCCCATTTTGGCATGAGGAGAGGTAAAATGTTACACTGATTTCCCAAGTGTCTAAAAGGTAGATCAAGTAACACTAAAATGAAATCGTCAAACTGGAACATGCTTTTCACTGAGATATCCTTAATGCTTTGGAAATAAATATTGCAGAGGATTTCCAGTCCAGCCCAGCTCTGATGTGCAATATCTCTTTATCAACTCTTCCCTCTTGTCACACACTCATTTCTGCCCTTTTTCTGAAGACTTCTGCAATCAGCCCCTAATGTGGTACTCATGAGGGTCTGGTGAGGATTGAGGGTTACAGGATTTACAGTGACTGAACCCATGAATTGATACAGAACATTTTCCTTCTGACTCTGTCTAAACTTGATCCTTTCCTATACACTTTATCCTAATTAAATACAATTTCCATTGATGCTCATCACAAGTCACAGGCAGAGTCCAGTCCAAAATGCACGTGGCTTCTCTGCTCCATGTGCTCCCCATTCCTTTGCTCTACATGGTACAAGAAGTAAAAAATCCTGGAGAGCTCTGTAAAAGAAACCTGATCTCTGGAAACAACACAAGGAGGACATGAAACTGTTGGAGAGAGTCCAGAGGAGGCCATGGAGGTGCTGAGGGGACTGGAGCAGCTCCCCTGTGGAGCCAGGCTGGGAGAGCTGGGGCTGCTCAGCCTGGACAGGAGAAGGTTGTGTGGAGAGCTCACAGCTCCTTCCAGGCTCTGAGGGGCTGCAGGAACCCAGAGAGGGACAATTCCTCAGGAACTGCAGTGACAGGAGCCAGGGAATGGCTGCCAGTGCCAGAGGGCAGGGCTGGATGGGATCTTGGCAATGAGGAATTGTTCCCTGGCAGGGTGGGCAGGCCCTGGCACAGGGTGCCCAGAGAAGCTGGGGCTGCCCCTGGATCCCTGGCAGTGCCCAAGGCCAGGCTGGACACTGGGGCTGGGAGCAGCCTGGGACAGTGGAAGGTGTCCATGGCAGGGAAGTGGCACTGGGTGATTTATAGGATCCTTTCCAAACCATTCTGTGATTCCATGGTCCTTAACTCCATAAGGAAAACCTTCTGGAAGGTTCTCTGAACAAATGCAGAGTTCAGTCTCTGCACTCTGCACTCTGTCAGGCAGCAGCTGCTCTCCTGAGCACAGAGGGCACATGGTGTCACAGGACACACAGCTGGGTTATGTGGAAAGCTGCTGGGCTGCCTGCAGAGCAACACAGGAGCTGCCCCGTGTGCTCTGGGGTTTGCTCAGATCTGAGATCCAAGTGTTTTCTTCCCTCTGCTGTACCACTTGCAGCACTGGAAAAGTGGGAATATCCTTTCCCATCCCATGATACAACGACATAAGACCAATGGAGTGTCCTGGAATTTAAGCAGCTGCAAGCATGAAGACCTCACTTGTGGATTCTCACCTCTCCATGTCTCTCCTGGTAGTTGCAGCTGGGGAGGTGCCTTTGGTCCCTGAGCAGCACATGAAAGTAGCATTGCAATTTCAGAAGGAACTGTGGCATCATTTCATTAAGAGATAAGGGGCTGACATTCCTAAAAATACAACTTTGGTGCTAAACAGACACCTGGCATCACAAGCTGAAAGCAAACATTGCTTTAAAAGCAAAGCAAGCTTTTAAATAGGAGCTAAAGTGGAACTCTCCCTCCTTAAACCTACAGTGTTTCTCCACACTCCACTTCTCCTGGGACCTCTCACTAATGCTAATTAGTCATGTTCCAGGTTACTGGAGCATTTCTTTGTCTCCCATCCTGCCACAAGAGGGAAGGACAGTCTGAATCACAGAGTTAGAAGACAGGGAAGGAAAACAACTCTTCATTTCAACTTTCTTCCTTCCTCTGCAGAGCACATGCACACACTCATTTAGAGCCTGCACTGATTTGTTCCATCCAGTTACATGATATTCCAACAGCAGGAAAATGCTTCACAGCATTGGAGTCCATCTGCAGGGAAATTTCCAAAGGGGCTGCTCATGGAACAAAGGACCACGGACCTGCTGCTTTTATCCTCTCTGAAATCTTGGCAAGTAACTTCATAAAAAGGTTTGGTTGTTGACTTTTTTTGTTTTTCTGCTATTTCACTGTGTGAAATCCTCTCTGCTGCAGAGAGGACCCTCCTGCCAACTGAAGGTTACAGAGAACATTTCTGGTGGCCCCAGTCCTGAACTTGGTGCCCACTCTGCCAAGACCAAGCACACGGGAGAGCCTTTTCAGCTCTGCTCCTCCTCTCTGCAGGTCAGGCTATGCTCACATCTCTACTCCATCTTGCTGAATATGGCTTGACTCCAAGGGAAAAATCAGGCTTCAGACTTGTGAAACACAAAACCAATCAAGATGGTCACTGGAACACACATGGAAGAAAGGAGCTGGGGCAGCATTTTCAGTATCAGATTAATATTTTATACTTTGCTACAGTTCCCTACCTGCGGTGCTCTTGAGTCAACACTGAAATAAGAGCTGCAGGGAACCAAGGACCCTCAGCTCCCAAAAATCAGAAGATGAAAAAAAAATCAGCTTCCTTTCTTCACAGCCCTCCAAGTGCTGTGTCAGAAAAAGCTGACAGGAGAAGCTGAGGAGACAGGATGGGGTGAAGCTGTAAGAGATGCTGAGAAACCAGAGGGTTTACTATGGAATGTGGTACAGCAGCCAAGCTCCATGGCACTGGTTCAGGAAAGCAATTATAAACATTCTTAACTGCCTCCCTCCTCAGGAAATGTCTTAATAAGGTACTTTAAAAAATATACTGTGTGCTGGGAGGTGTATGTCCTGAACTGGGACTGCATCTGGAGATAAGACCCTCATGGAAAAATGGGGCTCATCCAAGGCCCAGAGAATAAAAAGTTCTTTTGGGAAGTTAAAAAAAAAATAAAATTAGTTAACATTTTTATACTCCTTGCCAAGGAATCTTAGACCTGTGATATATTGAGCACTTCCAGGGATCCAGGGGCAGTCACAGCTTCTCTGAGCACCCTGTGCCAGGGCCTGCCCACACTCCCAAGGAACAATTTCCTCCTAATATCCAATCTAAACCTGTTCTCTGTCAGTGTGAAGCCATTCCCCCTTGTCCTGGCACTCCAGACTCCTGTAAATAGCCTCTCTCCATCTTTCCTTCAGGCACCTTTACAGTGCATGCAGAGCTCCCTCCCCTCTACCTGGAACCAGCTGCAGCTCCATCATTCCAGGTCCTAATGTGACCACATCTGTAAAGGCCATGATGGCTCCTCGGCATTTTCACAAAATTACAAAGCTTCCAGAAAGCTCCAAATGAATCAATGTACCACCATCTGGAGGGGCACTTTTACAGGGCACTGGGATTTTTGCCAGTCCCTGAGGCACCAGCATTATTTCTGCCTGGCCTGGGTATGGGCAGAACTCAGCACAAACTTTCCCACAGACACCAAACTGAGGAGTAAAGGATCATCCAGAGAGAGGCTCCCCTGCACCAAGAACTTGTGAGGAATGGGGAGAAAAGCAGGGGGAACTAGGAGACACAGGGCACCCCACAAAGAGCAGGGTTTAGGTTGAGGCTGGATGAGATCTCCCTGCTGGTGGTCTCTGGTGGCACTGTCCACTTCTGAAGAGGTCCAACAGGCCCACAGAGGCAGCTGTTCTCTCTCTCTGTCTGATTTTATTCCTGCTTCCATACCCACAGTCACTTTCTTTTATCCCATAAATCTTCCAGCACTTGCAATACAAGCAGAAGCACAGAGGATTCATCATGAAAAATGGCATAACAATGCTGAGATGGGTTATCAGCACACTCCTGCTGAAAATGAGGGTGTGAAACAGCAAGGAAAGCGACAGCTCTTTAAGAGGTCCAAGGACCTCACTCCTACTAAAAGAAAATGAGAATAAGGAATCCAGGCTCCTCTGAAAGACCTCCAGCCATCATTTTCAGCTCCATAAAGGAAAAAATCTCGTAGAAGTAGCTTGTCTACAGCACTGCAGCTAAACCAGTGTCTAAACTGCCATAATTCAGTAACCTTTGATAACTGGAGATTCTGGGAAAACATAATCCTGCTCCTTCAAACATAAACATTGTTCCTCCCTTTAATTTAATGTGTATAAAAATGTAGGATCAGGCCTGAATAGGCAGGACACATGTGAAAGCCATTGAAGAATTTGCAGAGACCTCTACTGTCTCTGTGGGTGGGGTGGGATATTTCAGCCCAAGTCTGTTTTGAAATACATCAAAGAAAAAATTAAAAAAGCAAAAGCTGAGAACAACTGCAGTTCAGTCAGTTTTTTTCTAACAGAAATAGATAATGGAAGAAGATCAGCTAAAATTCCAAAAACTCTTGAGAAGATTGTAAAAGTTTCTGTTTCATCAAAAATTTTCAGCATGTTCACAAAATCCAGAAGAATACAACAAAAATAATAAATGCAATTTATGTTGGGCTTTTGCTTCTAACTGTAAAATACAACTTCCGAGCTGTCTTCTGCTCTGACACATTGTGAGAATGAGCAAACAAAAGGAAGAAAACAAAAGTCAAACTGAGAAAGAAGCTGCCCCCAGCCTGCAGCCTGAGTGCTGCAAGAGATGGATGTGGGGTGGGCATGAACTCAAACTGCAGCAGAATAATGGGAGAGGATTTTAGTCTGGATTTAAACACTGAGAAAAAGATGGGGGAAAGAAAAGAGGAAAGAAAAAAAAAAAGGAAAGGATTTAAAAGGAAAGAAAAGGAACAGTTAGATATGACTGAGCTGAGACATTCCTGTACAAGAAGTGTAAAAGCAACTATCACCTTTCAGGTATTTATAAAGTAAGCAACATAAAATCCAGCCAGGCCAGTGCCAGAGGTGCACAAGGGAATTTTCACAGGGCTCCTATTAGCTGCACATTTTCCCACATTCCTCAGGGCAATGAACACATTTCCTGTTGAGAAAGGCGAGAGCAGGGCAGTCCATTTATCTGAGGGAGTGCACCCATTTTATCACAGTGTCTGAGCAGATCAAAGCCTCCTCACACTCCAGCACTGCCACCAAAACTGGGGAGTGTCTGAACAAACTCCTCATTCCCTTAAGTAAATTAAACAGTCAAAAAAAAGTGAAAGCATCAGTGCCTTCAGCAAAGCTTTGCTGCAGTGCTGGCAGTGGAGCAGGGGGTTCTCCTGCTCTGGGAGGAGGATCACACACCACAGAGTCAGCTCCAAGCCTGCCTCTCCTGTCTAAACCTTTGCCACACATTGTGCCAAAAAATATGTGCTGAGGCTTAAAATACCCAGTCCTGCTTGTCACTGGGCTTTTCAATCTCTTCTAATGGACTGC
This sequence comes from Molothrus ater, assembly GCF_012460135.2. Lineage (NCBI taxonomy): Eukaryota > Metazoa > Chordata > Aves > Passeriformes > Icteridae > Molothrus > Molothrus ater. The sequence continues at coordinate 670,093 of NC_050489.2, forward strand.
ATCCTGCTTGACAACTTTCAGCTGAAAGGGATTCCAAGTATTTATTTTCCACATACAATTCCTATTTATATATATAAATGCTTTCAAAATGGTCTAAATTTTCAAGTGGTCCTAGGAGTGTCAAATTCAATTTTTTAGAATGAAATACAGACTTCTCAATCATGAGAGCACTTCCAAAAACATTATTCTGACTGTAACACTAGCTGAAAAAGAATTCTGTAAGTAAACATCAATTTGAATAAAACCCGAAAATGCCCATAGGCTCACCCCTAGTTTATCCAATTAGCTGTGTGTTTGAGAGATTATAGCAGTTATCAACATCATAAAATACTCCTAATGAACGACCAGCTGGGAGGTTTGACTCCATGGGATATGTGTGGGTGGTTCACTCTGACTCCTGTATTTAAAGTATTCCTTCAGCTAACCAGGACTAGCAATAGTTAATTAACTTCTGGTTCTTTGAAATCTACAGACTCAGGGATTAAACCTGAAAAATCCCAGGCATCTTCTACTCCCAGTGCAGCCAGGACAGAGTCCCAGAGAGCCATTAGGTAAACTTGAAGTAATCTTATATAATTAATGGAAAAATCCTGTAACTTTTGGACAGCAGGTGGGCTTAGGAAAAGGATCTCATAAAACCCCCAGAAGCCAATTGAGAGATTACAAGTACCATAATATGCTGTAACATTCCTTCTGTAATTCCTCTGTGCTGAAATTCCAGCCAGGGAATGAGATGGAGGTATGTCTTTATGTCTCTTAAATTGTCATTTGATTAAAAGTCAGCAGCTGCATCATCTGAAACAATACAGTGCTCATGCTGGGAAGTCACAAATGCAAACTGCACTTTATTAAACCAGTTAGAAGCTGTTAAAATGCAGAATGCTGCTGGCACACCTTTTAGAGCAGATACTAAAATGTGCATCATGTGGGCACCTTAAATGAGTCACTTTTTAAAAGATTTATTTTTCAATCATTCCATAAACAAGAATAAATCAAAAACAACTCAGTCTTTCACCCCACTGAGATAAAGTAAATGCAAATGCTGTTTTCAAAGTTAATTGGCTCTGAAACACTTAAGTCTTGGAAAATAATTTTGAATGGCAAAACTTTTGCAAAACATATATTTTTCTATATCTGTCATCTTTTTTTAGCATTGCAGCTCCCGAAGCATAGAAAGGTTTTAATAAGTTAACAGAGCACCATGCAAATGCTGGAAAACATATCATCCATAATATGAAATCAGGTTAATATGAGTCCTTATTCTAGTGCTGAAATAAGAGGCTGGGACTGGAAGTAAGGGGTGGAAGTGTGGCTGGTGACACAGACGAGGCTGTGACCAACTGTGCTGGCAGTGGCTCTGCTGGCAGTGGCTCTTTCCTGCCAGTGGCTCTGCTGTGGCAGTGGCTCTGTGCTGGCAGTGGCTCTTTGCTGGCAGTGGCTCTTGGCTGGCAGTGGCTCTGTGCTGGCAGTGGCTCTTTGCTGGCAGTGGGTCTGCTGTGGCAGTGGCTCTGTGCTGGCAGTGGCTCTGCTGTGGCAGTGGCTCTGTGCTGGCAGTGGCTCTTTGCTGGCAGTGTCTCTCTGCTGTGGCAGTGTCTCTGTGCTGGCAGTGGCTCTTTGCTGGCAGTGGCTCTTTGCTGGCAGTGGCTCTGTGCTGGCAGTGGCTCTGTGCTGGCAGTGGCTCTGTGCTGGCAGTGGGTCTTTGCTGGCAGTGGGTCTTTGCTGGCAGTGGCTCTGTGCTGGCAGTGGCTCTGCAGTGCCAGTGGCTCTTTGCTGGCAGTGGCTCTTTGCTGGCAGTGGCTCTTTGCTGGCAGTGGCTCTGTGCTGGCAGTGGCTCTGTGCTGGCAGTGGGTCTTTGCTGGCAGTGGGTCTTTGCTGGCAGTGGCTCTGTGCTGGCAGTGGCTCTGCAGTGCCAGTGGCTCTTTGCTGGCAGTGGCTCTGTGCTGGCAGTGGCTCTTTGCTGGCAGTGGCTCTGTGCTGGCAGTGGCTCTGCTGTGGCAGTGGCTCTGTGCTGGCAGTGGCTCTTTGCTGGCAGTGGCTCTCTGCTGTGGCAGTGGCTCTGCAGTGGCAGTGGCTCTTTGCTGGCAGTGGCTCTCTGCTGTGGCAGTGTCTCTGTGCTGGCAGTGGCTCTTTGCTGGCAGTGGCTCTGTGCTGGCAGTGGCTCTGCGCTGGCAGTGGGTCTTTGCTGGCAGTGGCTCTGTGCTGGTAGTGGCTCTGCTGTGGCAGTGTCTTTGTGCTGGCAGTGGCTCTGCGCTGGCAGTGGCTCTGCAGTGCCAGTGTCTCTGTGCTGGCAGTGGCTCTCTGCTGTGGCAGTGTCTCTGCGCTGGCAGTGGCTCTGCAGTGCCAGTGGCTCTGTGCTGGCAGTGGCTCTGCTGTGGCAGTGGCTCTGTGCTGGCAGTGTCTCTGTGCTGGCAGTGGCTCTCTGCTGTGGCAGTGTCTCTGTGCTGGCAGTGGCTCTGCAATGGCAGTGGCTCTGTGCTGGCAGTGGCTCTGCTGTAGGAGTGTCTCTGTGCTGGCAGTGGCTCTGCTGTGGCAGTGGCTCTGTGCTGGCAGTGTCTCTGTGCTGTAGGAGTGGCTCTGTGCTGGCAGTGTCTCTTTGCTGGCAGTGTCTCTGTGCTGGCAGTGTCTCTGTGCTGGCAGTGGCTCTGCTGTGGCAGTGGCTCTGCTGTGGCAGTGTCTCTGTGCTGGCAGTGGCTCTGCAGTGCCAGTGGCTCTGTGCTGGCAGTGGCTCTGCCGTGGCTCTGCACTCGCCCATGCCCAGCGGGAAGCACGGGCTGCTCGGGCCCCTCTGGAGCGCCTGTGCAGCGCTGGCTGCTCCCAGCCCCGCTTAGTGCCGGGCGCGATCCGGAGCCTGCGGAATGCGGAGCATCCGGGCCGGCCTTCGGAGCCGGTGCTGCTGCCGGGCTGTCCCTGTCCCCAGGGGAGCCCGCTCCGCTCCCGAGGACGCGGCGGTGCCGAGGCGCTGTGCGTTGGCACGGGGGCTGCCAAGGCGGCCCGGCCTGGATGGCACGGAGGGCCCTGCCCATCCCAGCGCCCGGGATGCCGTGCCCAGGGGCCGGGATGCTGCGGGCACTGCTCGGGAGTGGGAGAGCCTTGGGCTCTGCCGAGAGGAGGACACGACAGGGTCATTCTGCTGCTCTGTGTCTGGTCAGTGTCCCCTGCAAGGCCATGAGCTCGGCCAGCTCAGTGTCCCCTGCATGGCCATGAGCTCAGCCAGCTCAGTGTCCCCTCCATGGCCATGAGCTCAGCCAGCTCAGTGTCCCCTCCATGGCCATGAGATTGGCCAGCTCAGTGTCCCCTCCTTGGCCATGAGCTCGGCCAGCCCGGTGTCCCCTGCATGGCCATGAGCTCGGCCAGCTCAGTGTCCCCTCCATGGCCATGAGATTGGCCAGCTCAATGTCCCCTCCTTGGCCATGAGCTCAGCCAGCTCTGTGTCCCCTCCATGATCATGAGCTCAGCCAGCTCAGTGTCCCCTGCATGGCCATGAGCTCAGCCAGCTCAGTGTCCCCTGTATGACCATGAGCTCGGCCAGCTCAGTGTCCCCTCCATGGCCCTGAGCTCAGCCAGCCTGGTGTCCCCTCCATGGCCATGAGCTCAGCCAGCTCAGTGTCCCCTCCATGGCCATGAGCTCAGCCAGCCCGGTGTCCCCTCCATGGCCATGAGCTCAGCCAGCTCAGTGTCTCCTCCATGGCCATGAGCTCTTGGCCAGCCTCGTGTCCCCTCCCTGGCCATGAGCTCGGCCAGCTCAGTGTCCCCTGCATGGCCATGAACTCAGCCAGCTCAGTGTCCCCTCCCTGGCCATGAGCTCGGCCAGCTCAGTGTCCCCTGCATGGCCATGAGCTCTTGGCCAGCCTTGTGTCCCCTCCATGGCCAGCCTGTTCTGTGGCACCAGCAGCTCCCTGCCTCCTCCTCACGCTGCCTGCTCCACTGGCCAGACCCTGCTGGAATACAAATCCTGCCTGCATCCCTCCATCAATCCCTGCACACTCTCCTTCTCTGCCTTCTCCCTTCCATCCCCAGTCACAGGATGCTTCAGGCAAAAGGCAAGAACATTGTAATAAAATGACATCTCCAAACAGAGAGCCTATTTTTTTCCCCGAGGCCCCTGGCTATCTCAGTTTCATTACACGTCTCAGGAGGGGGCATCACTCCCTGACAACTAACATCTGGCCCAGGAGACCTCCTAATTTAAAACAACAAACTAATTATTGTCACCTACTCTTTCCTGTAGCTTTTATCTTTATTTATTTTTTTCCTGGAAGAAATATGTCAGCATATTTTTCATTTGAACTGTGAAAGCTCTGGGGTTTCTCCCCCTTAAGTACTCTTAACTTTCTTCCATGGAGAGGAAATCCATATTTTATCAATCAGCTTCAATTACCTTCTGTATTTCATTCTGCGGTGTTGAATTATGATTTGGAAGAATGTTGTGATTAAAGACCTTACAAACATCCAGATATCAGAACCACCAATCTTCCTGCCATATGACTTGCTGTAAGGAACACTGAGCTGACATTAGGGAAGATTTTGTTTACTGCGATTCCTTTTTCAAATTGGAACTCTTGGTCTCTTTGTTAGAATATTGATAGAAGGAATAAAGAGCTAGAAGCATTTATTTGAAAAAAAAAAGAAGTGATTTTTAAATTTTCACTTTTATTTCTTTTCCTCCCAGAGTGCTGTTGAAGATCTAGAGGCCAGCTGATTTTTTCTTTCTGGGCAAGGAAGAGCTGTAAGGGCTTTATTCTGTAGAACAAACTCTACATTCATGGCTTAGACATGAAAAGTTGTCACCAATTTTTCATGGTTCTTTGGCAACTTATTTACCAAAATCTGTTCCTCAATTTTCCTGCCTTTAAACTGAGGCTCATAGTGCTAAACTTCATGCACTGTTCTCCAGTGCTTTCAAAGCCAAACACTTTTAGAAAAACTCAGCATTTTTTATTACTGCTAGTGAAAAATTCCATTAATCCACACAACAAATATTCACCAAGATTGCCACAGAGCTGTGTCTGAGAAGATGATTTTTTTTTCAGGTTTGATGGGGAAAAAAATCAGTGTAGCCAGGAGGAAACAGTAGAAAGTGAAATCACAGCCCATTTTAAATTAATAAAAGTTTTTAAATTGACATAGATGGTGTCAGGATTTTATTTTTGACCTACTATAGAGCTACAAGCTCAAGCCGATCCAGTTTCTAGGACATTATGGACACAACAGCACCTTATGCCCTTTGGCTGCTGGTACATATCGTCTACCAAGAAAATCTCCAAAATAATTTAGCAGCTTGAGAGACTCTTTCCTCAGGAATCATCCATCCAACCCACAAACCACTAGATGGACAATTCTTTGAATCACCCCAAGAAAATACTTTGTCCAAAATGAAAAAATAGTCTTTTTAAAGAAAGGGAAAAGCCCCTTTTCAAAATAAGCAAACAAACAAAAAAAAAAAAAAAACCAAAAAAACAAAACCAAAAAACCAAAACAAAACCAAAATTGCCTTTTAATTTGAGGCTAATCAGCATCAATCATGAGTTCTACAAGAAAAAGGGAAAATTTTTCTCTATGACAATAAAGCAATGATATCATCATTAATGACAAAAATGGGCCAGTTAGGAAAAGAACAGGGAGAAGAGAAGAGAAGAAAATTAAACATTGGGCTCATAAACTTAGAGGGAAAAGTGAGGCTCCTCCAACCCTTTCTGCCCCTGCCTATTGTCAGCTGAGCACCTCCTGTCCAACCCCATGGCCATGGGGCCATGTGTGGGGGCACTTTGGGGCCACCAGGCAGCACCACCAGGTCCATTAGCACTGATTGACTGATTGATTATCACATTCCAAGGCTCTGCCCTTTGATGCCGACCAGAGCTGCTTCCATAAGCAAATGCTTGGAGGGAGATGGGAGCAGTAAATAGCCAGCCCAGCCCAGCCAAGCCCAGGGAAGGCTGATAAAATGTTCCAGGCTCATCAGGAAGCAGTTGTGTTTTACTGCTTACACTTATTCCATAACACAGAGCAGGCTCCTGGCCTCTGCATTTTTACCAATGAGAGCACAATGCTTTCAGCAGAAGGAGGTGATGCTTCCAAAGCTGTGCTTTTTATCTGAATACGTTGTTCTAAATAAAAGTAAGTAAATTAAAAAAAAATTTTCTTTTGTTTACCTTCATATTTTCACTGTAGGAACAATCCATGACTAAACTCTCTCTTTAAGAACCCTGGAGTTTATTGAAAGAGCACGAGTTCCTTGATTGTGCTTTGCAGGAGAGCAATAAAGGGCTCATTTAAGTTTAAACTGGCTGTAGAAGTCTTTAAAATTATTAACATTATCCTTCTTTATGAAAAACAATTTTATCCTCACTTTTTTATCCTGGTATCAGGAGACGTTACCGCAGATGGTTTTACATTCCTCAGTGAGGTTGTTTTCAGTCCCTCTTGCTGACAGCACAGGACTGAATTACCCAGTGCAGCCTGGCTCTCCCTCCCCGTTTCTGCAGCCCTTCAGGAGAGCTGCCTGCGTAGAGAAGCCAGGATGGGGGGAAATTTTGGCAGAACTCTCCATCAATCACTGGGGCCAGGCTGAGGGGGTGGTTTACAGCAAAATGAGTTTTGAATATGATGAAGGAGATAAAGAATGTTGGTTTAGGCCCAGGAACTTCAGCTGGGGGGGATTCAGCAGGAATCAGGGACTGCCCACATGGAAGCCAGATGACAGCAATTTAAGTCCAGGCTTTCAGACTCCCCAGGAGTCCCATTTAGTGCCACTGGATGGAATCCTGGCTCATGACAGATATCTCAAGGGATGGCAATGCCTCTGGCTTTCACTTTTCAGTCTCAGAACTTCTCCCCACCTTTCAGGTTCATTGGAGAGAGTGGATTTCAGCCTGGGAAGATCTAAGAGTTAATGTGGTCCTCCAGTGATTTGCTGTAAGCTGGGAGTGAGGAACTCCATGGTGCCCAGCACCTTGAGGGACCAGGCGACTCCAAGCCCTCACCTGCAGTTTAAGCAGCTTCATTTTCTCCCACTAAATTACACAGTGACAAGGGCAAAGCAGCCCTTATCACCCTCAAACTTCATGGGGACCCTGGATCCCAGGCAGAGCAGCTCTGTGCTCCTCCAGGGAACAATCCAGTGCACATTCAGATTCCCAGTGCTGCTGAGCCTGATTTCTGCACACCCCAGGGACTGCTTAGGACCAGGGAAGCAGATTTCCCTCATGTACCATTGAAGTCTGAGCTGAACTGAAAGGCAGACTGAGAAAAGACATAATGCAGTTGTTTACTTAAAATGTTTGAGCACAAGAAGTTATTTTATCATGTCCCAGACAGTGACATTGAATTCCCCTGAGCTCCCAGCACGTGCTTGCCTTGGTTTTGGCCTGTGTGATTTGGGAATGAGCTGCTTGGCATTTGTAATACACCCAGTAATCTGGCACACACCAAAATGATCTTTGAATTTTTAATTTTTTGGTCTTCTGGGGTTTGCTTTTGGCTCCTAACAGCACGACCTTGATGCAGATCCAACAAAAAATTTAAAATAATTAACGGCATAAGTTTAACTGGATCATTGCTATAATTATTGCAAGAGTACAAGCATCTACTGGCATTTCTTTTAAAAGGAGAAATTTGATAGGGCTGTTTGGAACAGTTCTGAAATACACTGAGATTCAGGTTATTTTATGCATATGGTTGTAATATAAAAGGACAGACAACAGGAATAATATTTTAAAAAATAAAATTAGAAAAATCTCTCCAGTCAGAGCATTTGCACTCAGAACTAAGTGACGTCACCAAGAAAATTCTACAGGGTCTGAGCTCCAGCTTATCTTTACTTAAGGGTGCAGATACCAGAGTTGTGAGAATTTCTATGATGCAGAGAGAGAGGCAGAAATAACTGCTCAACATTCAAAGAACCCCATTTCCCCCTTTCCTGTCATTTCCTGGGCTCAGGCTCTGCAAGGTGCTCAGCAGCCAGTCTTTTGGACAACACATACTGCCCAATTTCCCACCTTATTAAACAGCTCTGAATAGAGAACATAACACAAGAAGTAATTATTCAGTGACCAGGGTTATCAGGAAATAGAGCACAAAACTTTCCTGAAGTGAGACCCCCTACTTTTGCACATGCTTTAAAAGGAGCTGAGAAACACTGTCTGGCATTTGAGAGAAATGGTGTTAATTCCAGATTTAGTAGACAAGGCAAGACAGAGACCACAGGGAAATGAAAAGAGTAGGTGACACCAAGAGAAGGAGGGAAAAATTCCACAGCAGGGATGAACAGGGTGGGATTGTTGGGGTGTCTCTGCAGGAACAGGATCCTGGTGGGTCCCTTCCAGCCCTGGTCATTCTGGGATTCTGTGAAATATTTAGAGACCCAGCACTCAGTGAACTCTCAGGGGACCCTGCTGCTCTCCCACAGAACAAATCCTTGTGTGCTGGGATCCCCTCCTCACTCCCTCCATGGAACTCTGCCTTTTGGAGCAAAGCACAGCATCCCCCTGCAATGAGCAGCCTGCTCTGTGCTCAGCATCCCGTGGCATCTTCAAACAATCTCCCCTCATTTTCTAAGAAGCCTCTAAAAATAACCCCTTGAGATTGATACATGGGGAATTTATTTTGAACTGTAGTTGATATGGAAAAAATCAGTGTTTGAAACTGTGTCATTTGGGAGATTATGGCTAGTTAGGTATTTACTGGCATAAAGGTGCCTTAAAGTGAAAGGTGGGGGGGATGACTGGAAAGTAAGTTTGGTCCTACAGATCCAGAACAGCCTGAGAAAGTGGTTTGTTTAAATTTCCCTGTTTTGAAGATTTTTTTCTTGAGAAATTTCTATACTACTTTTGATTTCTGCTTCCCTGAGTGTATAATGGTTGTCAGCAGCAGAAATGACAGCTTAAAGAGGACAGTGTCATGAGACTGTACATATAATCGTGTGAAAATTCCAGCTGAAATTCCTGAACTCCTGTAAGATGTCCTGCTCTGCCTCTTCCTTTCTTTCCTTCTCCCTCCTCAACTTTTTCTCCCTCCTTGAAATTCTGAAAGTCTTAGTCCATGGTATTGCTTTCAGCTCTGGCTGAGATGGTAGGACACCTTTTTTTCCTTTGGTACAGTCAGAGAATCAGTGGAATTGGCGTTATTTTCCACCCTCTCTTCCCCATATCAAATCACAGCCCTGTAATTATCTTTGGACCTGATATCTGCCACTTTCCCAGCAGACCACTCAGCACAGCAGATTTCCTAATATTCTGTTATTTTCATCTTGTGGCTAGCCCCCTTTCACCTTTGCTAGAGTTCTTTGCAATTTTTTTGGTTTTCTCCTAGTCTGTCTGTCATAAATATCCTCATGCGACTCCCTCCTTTGCAGCTGCCAGTTTTGGAAGGAGAGGTCTCTGTTTACTGGCATTAAGCATTGCCCTTAAATCTCCACCATGTGGGGGACAATTTGCTTTTCCAAAGCAGCTCTGAACAATCAGGTATTGGGACTACCAGGATGCCATCAAGTCCTGCCCCAAAATCTTAGCCAACAAAGGCCCTATGACAGTCTCAAGGCCATCCCTACATCATTTTTGGCTTTTGGAATGTTGTTTTCTGCATGGGAGTTTCAGGAATGTGTACTTACTTTTGTAATAAAACCCAAACAAAACCAGGGTTTTGTTTATATGTGCAAAATTCCCCAATTCCCCACTGATGTAAAATGGTCCAAGAGAAGAAAATAATGACAAAGATCTTTCAGGTAGCAATGAAACCAACTAAGCAGCACCTGTCAGACATGCAATTCACCCTCTCCGAATGAAAATCACTCTCAAAACCACTAAACTGAACTGATGGAAGAATCAGGATCATACTTGAATCTACACTTTCTCTGATGAAGAATGAAAAGCACAGAACTGGGCAGAAATTAAAATGAAACAAGCCTGTGATTACTGTAAATCATCGTGGGCCCACCCCAAGCCCACATGCTTATCCATTCCCATATGCTTTTGGAGAGAAAGTTCTGCAAAGCACAATACCCATGTTTGTATGGCACTGAATTATGGCTGCAAATAGGAAGCCAAATGCTCAGTTTCTTCCTTGCTCTTTGCAGCAACAAATTGCAATTTGCAAAAGGTTTTTGATAACTTTTGGTGTTAATTGGACTTAAAAATGTTAATCGCCCAAATCACTGTGATCTTAAAGACACATGTAAATTATCTCAGCATGCAAGGGAGCCAAAGCTCAGATTGCCTTGAACTTCTCAGGATATGGGTTTTCTCAATGTACAGCTAAAAGGTAGCAGGGTCATTTACTGTTCTTGATCTTTCTGGTGTGAAAATTAACAAAGCACTCACACTATATTTAACATACAGAGATAACAGTTTCAGAGGTTGAAAACAAAAAATATGTATTTTCTTACTAAATATATAGGAAATTAATTATGACTTCCAGCCACAGAGAATGTTATCCTTCCTTCACTAATCTACAAAAGGATGAACACTTCCTGGAATAGAAGCTGCACTCCTTCATGATATACAAGACACATAATTCTGTAGAGAATCACTGGATCATTATGTTGAAAATCCCACTAACCCATGTCCCCAAGTGCCACATCCACAGGTCTTAAATCCTTCCAGGGATGGGGGACTCCACCCCTGCCCTGGGCAGCCGTGCCAGGCTGGAGAACCCTTTCTGTGAGGAAATTGTTCCCAGAATCCCCCCTGAGCTGCCCTGGCCCAGCCTGAGGCCGTTCCCTCTGCTCCTGTCCCTGTTCCCTGGAGCACAGCCCGACCCCCCCGGCTGTGCCCTCCTGGCAGGAGCTGTGCAGAGCCACAAGGGCCCCCTGAGCCTCCTTTGCTGCAGGCTCAGCCCCTTCCAGCTCCATCAGGGATTCTGCAGCCCCTGCCCAGCTCTGTTCCCTGCTCTGGACACCCCCAGCACCTCAAGGTTTCTACTTCCCTGAGAGGCCCAGAAGTTGCCCAGGACTGGAGAAGGAACTTAACCACTAATGGCCCAAAAACATCACAGGGGGAAATCATCAGGGTCAGAAGCCTTTTGGGTTGACATTCCCAAGAGTGAGAATTCCAATCCTGTCTCACATGGACTGTCCCCCATGCAGCCACTTCCACCCAGTTAGCACAATTTCACTGCAGAGCAATAATAGGGCCTGTTTAGCTGTTTGTTCATTATAAAAGTTATGAAAATGAGATCAGAGGTTTTTTCTTTTGCTTGAGAGAGCAGCACAGTCCCCATTTCTCTGATGTTTGCACAGACTTCCATTCTACCTGGACTTTATCTGATTTACCTATTGCTCTCAGCATGTCCAATTGCATTTCAGTAGCCCTTAATCAATTTTCTCATTAAATAGGTCATATAGCCCATCACCTGGGAGCTCCATGTTATTTTCCATCGTTTCCTACACTGTTTTTCACTTCCTATTTCACAATTGCACTCAAAAGCCAACATTTATTTTTCTGTATTTCCCCACAACCCTTCTAACCTTAAGTTCTTATTACTGTGTCTGAGTTCCACGTCCTGTTTGAAGCCAGCCTCAAAAGGGCACAAATTCTGAGACACAGCTTCCTGACTCTAAAGCTGGACAAACAAACAAACAAACAAACAAACAAACAAAACCCCTGAACTAACACAACCACCCCAAAAAGGGTATATTAAAAAATAGGCTGGTTTGGATCCACCCAAGATGAGCCCAAACTGTCTCCTCCTTCATTTATCCATGGAAATTGCTGGTTATTCTCCCCCTTACAGACCGGCCTGAACACAGAACTTGACTTTTCCCTCCTTATTGACACTCAGAAATACACTTTTTATAAAACCTTATTAATTTTGGAGTGGTATGACTGAGGTTACAGAAGTGGTTCTTCACTTTTCATCTTTGTGGGAGAGTTTTGCAAGGTGTGGTCATCTCTAAACTGCTACATTTACTCCAGGCAGCAGGACAATAGAAGGAATAAAATCTTTAGGCTTCCAGAACTAATAAAAATACACTAAAGTTTCACAATCACAATCACATAAACTCCAGAAATGTAGAAATAATATACAGTTCATTCCAGCAAGAAATCTCTCTTAAATTTTACTTTGTGAGAGGAAAATATTGGAAAACATCAAGTTTTCTTCAAATTTCTTCATGTATCAATGCAGAGCTTGGCAGATGAGCAAGTCTAAAAACTCTTTTAGATTCTGAATATAGAGCAAGCTACAGATTTATAATAGAAAAATGAAATAATTTTATGTTGTATATACATTTGGGATTCAATACTGTTAAAGATATTTTAAAATATTATACGCTAAATTCCCTTTGCAAGTCTCAGATTGTGACCTTGATCTCAAGTTCAGGACTTTTGCCCAATACCAAGCTGTGCTGGGCACTCCAGTTGTCCTTCCCAGCCTTACAGTATCTTCGACCTCAGCACAACACACGGAAATAAAAGAAAGACCTGTTTATCCAAACTTTGTCATCTCTCACCAGCTTGTTAAACTAAATTTAGATTAACTAGCAATGTTTTTACTGCAGAGAAGGCCATCTCTGTCTCTTCAGGAATCTGATAAAACTAAGGCCACAGTATCAATCAGATTATTGGGTTCAACACACATTATTAATTTTGACATAATCAGCTACAGTCCACATCTATTTATCCTAGGACACTCAAATCCATATGAAGGCAGTACTATAAAATTATGGAAATCATATGATACCATCTGTAACAGAGGGTGAAGGAAAAAAAAACAGGAAAAAAATAAAGAAGACTTAAATGTGTTGACCAGACTGCATATGGGGCACATGAAAAATCAAGCATATGCTGCACTGGCAGAGATATTTTTGTGACTTTAGCCATTATGAGAAATACTTTAAGAAAATAAAACTGTTGTTTTTAGGATCTTTGTATCAAAGACAACATGCCCACATGCAGGAAGCAAAGGAACAGGCTGCCTGCTAATAAAAGCTTACATTTTATCATTGAGCAAAAAGCCTGAGTGCTGTTAAAATGATGCAGTCCTTCGACTATCCCATAGGGCATCCCCAGCTTCAATGTGGGTTCCTGACCCAATGTACTGTACAGTTATGCCAGGCTTAAATAAAGTTGCTTTCTCTCTTTGTAAGATGCTGAACTGGAAAAGCCAAGTGAAGGAACCTTGCACACAAATCAAGGGCTTCTGAGGACACTGAGAGCCAGCAAAGAGCCATTGCTTTGTCACAGCCCAAGAAACTCCCCCTGTGTGTGCACTGAAATGTCACAGATGTCCTCTACCCATTGCATCCTAATAGGCAAAACACATGCTATGAGAATATTTGATTTGATTTGTTAGTGACAAAGGTTTGGTTTAAAGGATTAAACAGCATTTTCATTTCACAGAATCCCAGGATGGGGGAGGCTGGTGGGGCCCACGGGGGCTGCTCTGGTGGCACCTCCCTGCTCCAGCAGGGCCATCCCAGAGCCCAGGGCACAGCAGTGTGTCCGTGTGGCTCTGCAGTACCCCCAGGCAGGAGCCTGCACAGCCTCTGTGCACCACCTGCTCAGGGCTGGGCACTGCCCAGGGCAGGAGCTCTGGGCATGGGCAGGGGCAGCTCCTGGGCTCAGGCCCTGCCCGTGGCTCTGGGGCCATGGCTGGGCCCGGAGCAGAGCCTGGGCCCTGCTCTGCCCCTCCCTGCACACGGGGACACCCAGGGCTGAGGGCCCCTCTCAGCTGGGGCTCCTCTCCAGGCTGAGCAGCCCCAGCTCCCTCAGCCTTTCCTGGGCACCGAGATGCTCCAGGCCCTTGCTCAGCTCCAGGAGCTCCTGGCCCTGCTGTGCTGAGGATCCACAGCTGCACACAGCACCCAGAGGTGCCTCCAGGGCTGGGCACAGGGGCAGGATCCCCCCTGACCTGCTGCCAAGGCTCTTCCCCATGTCCCCAGGGCACCCTTGGCCTCCTTGGCCCCAGGGCACTCTGCTGGCTCAGGGACAGCTCTGTGTCCCCAGCACCCCCAGGACACTCTGCTGGCTCAGGGACAGCTCTGTGTCCCCAGCACCCCCAGGGCACTCTGCTGGCTCAGGGACAGCTCTGTGTCCCCAGCACCCCCAGGTCCTTCCCCTAGAGCTGCTCCAGCAGGTCCTCCTAGCCTGTGCTGGTGCTGGGCTTGTTCCTGACAAGGAGCAGGACCTACATTTGCCTTGGTTGATCATCAGATGTTTTCTCCCTGCTCATCTCCCCAAGCTGTTGTGGCCACTCTGAAGGGTTGTGGAGCCCTCCCACATTTTTGTCCCTGGCTCCCAGGTCAGGCACCATGGAAATATTGAACCAGTTAATCATTCAAGGTACCAAATTCTGAATAAAAAAGCAAAGCTATGAAAAACACTCACAGTTGCGTATTAAGCCCATCCAAAGCACTGCAGCAGACTTTAGAAAAAGAGACCCTGATTTCCATGAGTGTGTTCAACCATTACTTGTATAAACAATTATTTCAGTTGTGTGGCTCCACTTAATGTAAGTGTGCCTGCAAGAAGCCAGCTAAAGATCTAATTGGATTTTTGTGCATACAATTACTGTGCTGTGGCCACTGAAGAAACCCTCTAAAATACAGGTAGTTAACAGAAATTACAGGGGCAAATATTCTGTCCCAGGGCTTAAATATGAGAATCCTATTTTAGAAATCCAAATGCCCAGAGCACAGCTCAGATACAAAGCAGGTTTATAACCAGGATACTAAACTTGAAAAACTGGAATTTGTAGTACTATTTAAACCAAAGAGTAAAACAACCTTATATTCTCTCAATACTTCCTGTTTCTATTTGTATTCTGCTCATTTGTGCATCCCCATTTCATGGTGACTTTTTCTCCCCATGCACATAGCCATGCTAATATCTTCATGGATTTGTTTATAATAGCCTTTAAATCCTTTCCCTGTCATTATGCTGCAGAGATTTTTGTTGTATATACACTTTTTACTGTGGTTCATTGCCTACACATAGATTATTTCACATTTGTCTATGTTAAACACTGAACACCATTTTCCACTTGCTAGTCCAGCCATTTGAAAATACCCAAATCTATCAGAAAAAACTTGGTTCCTTTCTTCTCAGTTATTAGCTGTATATTTAATTTTGATATTATTACCAAAACATCCAAGTTGGTCACAGGGAACAGAGTATTTTTCAGACAAATGGCCACAAAACACCTGTTTGGATACTGTCATTTCCAATAGGGACACTCATGCTTAGAATGAAACTGCTGAGGTCTCTATGCTGGCTTTAAAGACACTTCAGAGTCAACAAGAGCTGCTTCCCCTGATTTTCTATGTAGGGAACTGGATTTTTCAATATTTAATGCTATCTACAGTCACCAAATTATTATTAATCTCATATTTCCAGCAACAAAAAAATCATAGAGTCACGGAACATTTTGGGTTGGAAAGGACCCTAAAGTTCATCTCATTCTACCCCCTGCCATGGCAGGGACACCTTCCACTGTCCCAGGCTGCTCCCAGCCCCAGTGTCCAACCTGGCTGCTCTGGGCATCCTGTGCCAGGGCCTGCCCACCCTGCCAGGGAACAATTCCTCATTGCCAAGATCCCATCCAGCCCTGCCCTCTGGCACTGGCAGCCATTCCCTGGCTCCTGTCACTGCAGTTCCTGAGGAATTGTCCCTCTCTGGGTTCCCTGCAGCCCCTCAGAGCCTGGAAGGAGCTGTGAGCTCCCCACACAACCTTCTCCTGCCCAGGCTGAGCAGCCCCAGCTCTGCCAGCCGGGCTCCACAGGGGAGCTGCTCCAGTCCCCTCAGCACCTCCATGGCCTCCTCTGGACTCTCTCCAACAGTTTCATGTCCTTCTTATGTCTGGACACCAGAACCATCCCCAGCGTCCACATCTCAGAAGAGCAGAGTGGAAGTGGATAATCACCTGCCTCACTGCTGTAATTAATGTATAAAATATGCTTAATTTATTTATTAATGCTCTGCATATGAATTGAATAATACTGAAATACTTTATCTGTGATGTCTGAGCATGGTACTATGGTCCAAATGTTTTTCAACCTCCCATAGATCTCTTTACAGAAATTTCCTGGGCTTTCCATAATGCTGACAGTGATATGAATAAGGACTGGTCAGCTCTGGCTGTTTTGCCAAGTAATTGTAGCAGCAGGGTGAGATGGTGAATGTTGCTGCTTTCCCTGAAGGGGTTTTGGTGAGGCATTGGGGCAGGCACACAGCAAACACTCACAGTCACACGGCACAGCTGGTCAGGAGGAGACACCATAGGGGCTGCTGCTGGGAGCTCTGGCACAGCTTTATTGGGTCCCCTTGGTGAAGGGCTCCAGGGAGAGAACACAAGGAACCCAGGAGGGTCCAGGTTTAAATATGGGCAGGAGGGGCTGGAACAGCATCGGGACAAATGGGCTGAGGGCACAGGGACCATACACCTGGGGCAAAGGGAAGGAACCAATGGGGAATGCCAGGCTGGAAATGCAGAGGTACAAGGGCCACTGGGGAGATGGAACAGGGAACTTTCTAGAACTAAGACAAATACGGGAAAGATGGGCAGGTAAGGCCAATGGGCTAATGGGGAGGAGAGAACTGGGGTTAATTAACATGGTGCTGTGGAGCACCATGGGGAAGCCCTTTCTCTCACCTGAGTTGGAGGAATGCCCATGGTGTGTCCTTCCATGCCCATGGTGTGTCCTTCCATGCCCATGGTGTGTCCTTCCATGCCTGTGGTGTGTCCTTCCATGCCTGTGGTGTGTCCTTCCAGGCCATGGCCATGACCTTCCCCTGGTGGGCCCACAGCCCTCCACAGTTTGTGGCTTTTACATTCAAGCTGCAGCCCCTCCTGAAGTTATGAGGCACATACAGCCTGGGTATAACAGAGTGACTACAGCTTAAAGACCAACCTAAACATCTTCCATTTTCTCTGAGGCTTCCACTTTTGACTGGTTGAGTTCTAACCTTCACTGGTAAAGTCAAAGTATTTTTGCAGTTTTTCTTCTCTACTCCCATTTTCAGTGACATTAGAGGCAAAGGGAGGGACTGTGACACAAACAAATTAAAAGCCCCATAAGATGGTGTGAACAATCTGAATTTCTGTGGGGGGCCCAGTTATTTGCTGCAGAAACAAGAAAAGTTTTAGGGAAGTGTCCTTTTCAAATGTGTTACCTGTAGGTTTTTTAGAATACCAGCATGCATTTAAGACTTTATTGAGTGAAAAGACCCACATTACAAGTGTAATGTCTTATCCATAAATATTAGTATCATCTCCAGATTCTTTGTGTCCATTTCCAATAAAACTTCATTAAAACATCAACCTGAACTTTGCCAAACTTATTTTAGCCCATTCAGTGCTTTTCCTTTCTATGTTATCTCCACACTACAAACTCCTGTGTTCTACCTCAGCTGTGGAACCAGGACTAAGGTTTTTCACCAAGCCAGATTTGCATCCCATCTTTTATGTATTTGGAACCGTGCTTTTATCCATCTTTAGAGAATTCACATTTCTCTTTAAGCAAGATAAGAATATGTGCCTAAAAAAATAAACCAAATTTGAGCAATACAAAAACCATCATTCTAACAGAATAAAAATTTAAGTTGTAAATATTGACTTAGGCCAACTGTTTCCATATGAGGTGTAACCAAGCACAATTTATGGTGTAGGTTGCAAATAAACCTTTGGAAACAGAGTCCGAACTGCTGCTGGAAACAGCACCATTGAGTAGCAGCCCTGCTACAACGGGAGATAATTTTGGGCAGCCAGTGTAATATATTTCTAATGCAGACCTGAGAGAACAGAATAAAATACCTAAAAAAAAAATTAAAAACTCACTAAACTAATAAAAAAACCCCTCAACTCGTAAAGAAGAAGCTTAAAAATATTTTTAAAAAACCTCTAAAAGTATCAGTTCTCTGTGCTACATAATTATTTTTTCTTCTTTTCTGTACCCTTCTTCCTCTATAAGCACTCAATTCCAATGCTCATCTTAAGGAACTGCCTGCTGTAGGTAATATGAGCATTACAAAGGAATGCATTTGCCCTGGACGTAGCAATAGCTACAAAAATGCAACTTAAGGAACACAAATTTAGGAATCACTCATCTCAAAACACTGGCAGTCACCATACTGTACCCAGAAGCACCAAGCTATTACAAATTTAGCCACTATGACAAAGATATAGAAAAACAGAAACCAGATAAAGTGAGAGAAACAAAGACAATGAGGCAGTGCAGGAGGGTCTGACATTTATCATTTGCATTCTGCTGGTTTTATTGGAGGGCCTGGCCTGCTATTGCACCGCTTCCCCCATTTATAAAAACAAACTGACATCATTTTATAGCATTTCCATTCTTGCTTTCTTTTCTGAATGTTCTGCTGTTCCCTTTAGCTCCTGGGACACTTCACCAGACATTCAGCATCTATCCAGCTGTGGCTGCCCCTGGATCCCTGGCAGTGCCCAAGGCCAGGTTGGACACTGGGGCTTGGAGAAGCCTGGCACAGTGGAAGGTGTCCCTGCCATGGCAGGGGTGGGAGGGGATGGGATTTAAGGATCCAACCCAAACCATTTTGGGTTTCTGTGGTCTGCACCATTTAGGTATTTTTCCTTTGGGTTGTGGGCTGACCCCTCATGTAGAGCTTCCTCACCCTGTAGTTGCTTTGCAGGAGCAAAAAGAGTTCCAAGTCTGCCAACATGAAAGGAAAAGCTGACTGAATTCCCCTCTGCTGGTGTAGAACATGGCTGCCAAAGCAAGAATCAGCTGTATTTTATTTACAGAATATTTACTGGGAACAGAGATAGGAGGAAGGAATATTTTGCCAATGATACAAGAAAATAGCAATTTTTATTTTACTATTCTATCTCTATCTAATGAATATTCACCCCCAGAGGTTATATGATAGTTGGATGAGTTTTCTTTTAGGGAAAAATCAAATCAAAAGACAATTCTGCAACTGTAAATATATTCCCACTGAGAATTGCATTCACCTTGCAATACTCAAGAGAATGCATCTCATTTGTTCAATTAACCTGACCTTTATCAAGAGTTTGCACAGACAAAACACTCTCAGGAAAGGAAGTACTTGGAGTCAGAGTGAGCAGCACTGGGGACCTGAGCAAGCTGCACAAAGGGATGTTTAAAGGATGTCCCTGCACACACTGCAGAGCTGCTGCTGATTTACAGGAGGTGCACAGCTCTTGGCCAAGCTGCTCCCCACAATCCTCCCAAAAGCAACTGCGATGCCTCCAAGTGCCAAGGAGAAGTGCTGAGGAAGCCCTCCCTGGGTCCCCAAAGTCACATCTCTATGTGCAGAACTCACTTAAGCCTCAGCACCAATTTTTAAATTCCCACTGAATGATCTGAAACTGCCCAAGAGCACAAAGCCTGATGTCACTCACACAGAACAGCCCTGGCTGGGAACCAGGCTCAGAATTGTCTGAAAAATGTCCATGCTCTCTTAAAAACCCTCTCTGTGGCTACAGGGACTAGAATGTCAACACTGGGGTGGTTGTTAAGGGCTGAGTCTGAAGGCTGATGGCTTTCACAAGAACAGAACTGGAGAGTACTGGATTGAGAAGGGTGAAATGAGAGCAAGTCTGGACATGAGGGAGGGAGGGAGGGAGGGAGGGAGGGAAGGAAGGAAGGAAGGAAGGAAGGAAGGAAGGAAGGAAGGAAGGAAGGAAGGAAGGAAGGAAGGAAGGAAGGAAGGAAGGAAGGAAGGAAGGAAGGAAGGAAGGAAGGAAGGAAGGAAGGAAGGAAGGAAGGAAGGAAGGAAGGAAGGAAGGAAGGAAGGAAGGAAGGAAGGAAGGAAGGAAGGAAGGAAGGAAGGAAGGAAGGAAGGAAGGAAGGAAGGAAGGAAGGAAGGAAGGAAGGAAGGAAGGAAGGAAGCTGACAACCAGCCAAAGATGTGTTCTGAGAGCCACTGATTGCTCTGACTGCTCTGTCCAGTCCTTAGAAAAGAAAAGGGCTGGATGCTGATTTTGCTGTAAATGGCCCAACCTTATGCTAACTTGGAGCACCAGGTTGTTTTTTATTCAATTATTTTCAAGCCATTCTTATCTTTCCTCTCCCCCAGCACCACCATGATGCATTTTGCTGGTCTGCTGATGTACAGCACCACAGACATCCACCTCAGCCACCAAAACATTACCCTTCCATCTGAACACGCTCTTGTAGTCCAAAAATGCCTTAAAGTCCTAAGTGTGACTTTCATGTAAGCCCACCTGTTCAATGGCAAAGACAAAAAGGTTCAGTTTAATTGGGCTGCTTTCCTTCTGGGCCATTTTCTTAAAAAGAGAATAACTTTCAGTCATTCCTTACTGCTTTAGGAATATCAGTTTTCAGTACAAACCCATTTTGCAATATTATGAGTACACAAAGCCTGCTCACATCCATTGAGGTGCAGACTCTGGAGTAACAGACCTTCCTTCCTCTCCTAGGCTGAAATTAGCAATCTGAAAGCCAATTTTAAAAAGTGAAATTGGAAAATGAGAAATTCCAATAGAAATTCAGATCTTTTTTTTTTCTTTTCCCTTCATTAATTCCTGGCTGCAGCCTGTGTAACTAATTGCAAAAAGAGAATACCTGCTAGAGGAGCAGGCATGGATTGGAATCAGGTGCCTGCATTTGGGAGAAAGCTATTAAGCAACAGGTCATGCTGCCTGCTTTTTGTGAGTTTATTGCCTCCCATTCAATCTTACATTAAATTTACTTTACCATAAATTGACACTACAGGATTCTGCAGGATCAGCCCATAGCAGCCAGTGGATGAAAGCCTGTGCAAATGCTGGCAGGGTCAGAGTGGCCAAGCCTGCTTGGCTAGAGAGCCTAAATTGACTCAAAAGCACTGCTGCTCCCAGACAAAAATAAGTGTGGATTGCTTTAAATTTCCCTTTCTCCATTTCTCACGGGCATTTACATTTATATCAACACATAGTGAGTAGGCGAAACACAAAGACATTCGAGCAGAATCTTCTTTAAACTTGTCAAAAACGCCTTTTTCTTCCTTTTTCCTTACATTAACATTAATTGGAGCTGGGCAAAACTCCTGGCATTAATAGCAGTAAAAGCAGAGCTGGTACATTAGATTTAATTAGCATCTACACTAAAGATCCTACACCAAAGATCCTCCACCCCCTGAGCTATTTCCACCCAGGAAACCCTTCCTCTGCATGGATGGGCCCAGGGCAGCTGTTCCCCAGCAGCAGCAGTAAATTCCACCAGGAGAGGCAGGATCAGGTAAGGTCACACCAAGCCTAACTAGGACAGCAGGGCAAGCACTGCCCTCCTTGTGAGAGCAGCTTCCCCATGAATAAAATCAAAACATTCTTCAGAGATAATTGAAATCATGTTTACCGCATGGGTTCATAAATCTGAGATGTGGAGCTGCACAGACACCACTCAATCCCAGCAATATCATCATAAATCAAAAGACCAGCGACTTGAAAGCCTCTGATGCTTTTTAGAATAACCCAAAGACTTATTCTCAGCATTTGTTTTTTTCTGCTTTCCTTCACTGTTCTGTCTTGTAGGATGTGTGTTGCCATCTATATTAAACAGGAAATGTAAAAGAGCTTCGTAGATCAGAAAGACGAAAGTTTCTTCTTGTTCTTCTGTTCCCTTCAGCTCACTCTGGTACCTCCACCCCCTCCCTGGCTCTTGTTTTTTCCATCTCCATGCTGTTTCCTTTATCCTCCCTTCCTCAGTCCCCACAGCTCCCTGTTGTTTCTCTTTCTCCTCTTTCTGTTCCACCTCGTCCTATTCCAGCCCTTGTGTTCTGATCTCCTATTTTCAAAAATACCAGACAAGAAGGTAACAGAAAAAGAAAAAAAATCAAAAGCTCTTGGCAAGGCTGCTGTTCTGTAAATGACCTAACTGGACATTGTGCTACTTTTATTTTAAGAATTTTTTAGGACAAATCCAAGCAGCTCTTCTTTTTCTTCTAATGTGAAGGATTTTTTACTCTAAAAAAGTCCAAGTTACAAAGCATTTTTAACCTTTTCCAAGGAATATGGACAGTTGTAGCTTTGCTGGTGGACGAAGATTGGTAAATTCAAAATAGCACCTTGTATCAGTGACTCGTAACCTCCCCAGTTACACTCTGCCCATGAGTCACATCCTTTTTTTATATCTGGTGTGGAGTTACAGGGCCAAAACCAAACTTCTCTGGGTCAAAACCAAACTTCTTTTTCCCAGGTCACAGGCCAGGACAGAGCTCAGGCAAATAATCCCTTAAACATGGTTCTGGTTTCTTATGAATACCTTGGCTCCTGAGCTCCCTTGATAAGAAAAGAGGACAAATTATCCCATCATAAAGGTTTCAAATGGATGCAGAATTCATGAGCACATTTGCACACCTGGTTTGGAAATGTCACCTGTCTGTTTAAGGGATTGTCCACTTCCACATCCAAATGCCCAATTTGTGCATGCAGTCATGGAAACTGGAGAGTAACCCTGCCTGGAAAACCTGATTTAACTTCTGCACCTAGAGCACATCTTTTAAAGCACATCTGAGTAGAAAGTCTTAATGATTCTTTTCAAGGGTGTTTAAAGGTATTTTTTAAAATGGTTCTTTCCAGAGATAAAAAACATTGTCGTTGTCACTGAGTAGCATCACACCAGTGTCAACATCCACAGCCCCACTAAATCCCTGCAATCTAAGAAAAACTGTCTTTCCTATTCATTTTTGACTACCCCAAATAACGATGGTCTGACAAGTCAGGCAAGAGGAGAGATAACAGAAAGTCTGCTCAAAAGGACATCAAAATATCCACAAATATGGGGAAAAAAATCATCTGTCCCAAGGATTTTCAATGTCCCAAGGTTTTTAGAGAGCCTGTGCATACCATAATGTGTATGGAATTGGCGTTGTTCACCTGCACAGGAGAAGCTCTGGGCTGAGCTCAGGGTGGCCTTGCAGGGCCTGAAGGAGCTGCAGGAAAGATGGAGAGAGACAATTGCCAAGGGATGGAGGGACAGCACCCAGGGAATGGCTCCCAGTGCCAGAGGGCAGGGCTGGATGGGATCTTGGCAATGAGGAATTGTTCCCTGGCAGGGTGGGCAGGCCCTGGCACAGGGTGCCCAGAGCAGCTGGGGCTGCCCCTGGATCCCTGGCAGTGCCCAAGGCCAGGTTGGACACTGGGGCTGGGAGCAGCCTGGGACAGTGGAAGGTGTCCCTGCCATGGAGGGTCTTTAAGGTCCCTTCCAACCCAAACCATTCTGGATTCTCTGACATCACATATATATATCTATATATATAATTTTAAAAGGTACAAAACAGAAATAAGCATCAAAACATGTTCAGAGTGTTTTTAAATAGACAGTGTAGGTTTTACAGGTGTATTGCAAAGAATGAGGTTTTGGGCTGCTTTTTCTTCATCCTCCTGAACCAAAGGTTGCTTTTTCCTGGGAGGGGCTGTGGAGACAATGTCTGTTAAGGATCATTTCCAGCTGCAGAACTGGAACTGCTCTCTACAGCTCTTTGTGTCCTGTCAGCTCGCTCTGACAACTGATGGCTGGGATGAGGATGAACTGTGACACTGTCAGAAAGCAGGGACTTGAGTTTGCACAGACTTCTGCCACTACTGGAGCCTGATAAGATTGAAACTTGTGGTTTTGTTGCTTGCAATGGGTGCTCTGTGGCAGAGCACTGCTCTGGCTACAGGGCAGGGCTGTGTGAGCCTGAGCTGGCAGGGAAGGAGAGGAGGAGGTGCTGGGTACAGACACTCTGCTTTCCTACCCCACCCAGGAGCACAGGAGACCTGGGGATATTGGGAACACAGTGGTTCTTAAAGCATGGCACTAGAGCTACGTGCTGTCCAGTGACATTTCAGAGGAGCCAGGTGAATGGGGTGACCAGATAAGGAAAAGCATGGTTAATACGAAGCATATGTAAATGAGGGCGTGCATTATCCTAGGGGATCACAGCATGAGAACAGCTGAGCACTCGACAGAGGAAAGGATCAGTTGTCTGTGCACAGAGAGCTTGCAGTCAGTGCCAGCCTTAGGACAGCAAGTGCCACACACCCATGGAATGTGTCTGTCCTGCTCCGGGACATCCTGCAGGACCAGCTGGCTGCCCTCCCATGGACAGCCCATTAATCCCTGCCTGGGACAGCCATTAACCCATCCCTGCCTGGGACAGCCATTAACCCATCCCTGTATGGAACAGCCCATTAATCCCTGCCTGGGACAGCCATTAACCCATCCCTGTATGGGACAGCCATTAACCCATCCGTGCCTGGGAGAGCCATTAACCTATCCCTGCCTGGGACAGCCATTAACCCATCCCTGTATGGAACAGCCCATTAACCCATCCCTGCCTGGAACAGCCATTAACCCATCCCTGTATGGGACAGCCATTAACCCATCCCTGTATGGAACAGCCCATTAACCCATCCCTGCCTGGAACAGCCATTAACCCATCCCGGTATGGGACAGCCATTAACCCATCCCTGCCTGGGACAGCCCATTAACCCATCTCTGTATGGGATAGCCATTAATCCCTGCCTGGGACAGCCATTAACCCATCCCTGCTTGGGACAGCCATTAACCCATCCCTGTATGGGACAGCCATTAACCCATCTCTGTATGGGACAGCCATTAACCCATCCCTGCCTGGGACAGCCCATTAACCCATTCCTGCCTGGAACAGCCATTAACCCATCCCTGCCTGGGACAGCCATTAATCCCTGCCTGCATCCCCCAGTGCTGACACAGCACTGTGGCACATCCCATCACACCAACTGCACAGCCAGGAAATGGGGAAAAGGCAGCACTGCTTGAGCTCTGCTTCAGCTCCCACTAGCAGTTGCTCTTGTTTGTCCCCAAAGAATCACATCCAAACTTTTGTGACATGACTACAAGGGCTCCAGAGAAGCCAACAAGCCTTTGAATCAATTCATGATTAAAGGTACTGCAAAATATGGGGCCAGGTTCCTGGGCCCAGTAGGACTGTGCTGGTTTCTCTTGTGCAATGTTTCCCATTCTTGAGTTACATGGTATGATCTTTCCCTGACTTACCTTCTTTGAAATGGAAAGAAATACAGGGCTGGAAGGGATTTCCTGAATAACCAAGTATTATCTCCTGCCACCCACAGGAACAATAACATAGAAACCTTTTAATTCCCATTTAGTTCTTCAGAACAGGGACTGGCCCTTCTTCTGAGGAACACTCTGCAATTCAGAAATACACACAAATGCAAAAAAAGCCAGAGCTGATTAAAAAAAAATAGTGGGGAGATGAGTAATGCAGATGGCTTGTGCTGCCCATTCCTAACACATTCTGACCTATGCTGCTTGCTTATCTTCAAATCTCTTATCTCTGTCTTGGTGGCTAATGACCTGGAATACACAAGTCTCACGTTCTGGCTCTAAGATAACAAGCAATCCTACAGAGAAAACTAGCAGTGTGTCCACAGCTTGTCCTCTGGAACTGCCTGTGGCAGGGCTGGAGGTTTTCTGGGTGTTTCTGTTGTTCTGATGACCCCAGGAGCAGCAGCCCTGATCGGGGTGGGAGCAGCTCCCGAGGGAAGGAGGATCAAGGAGCCAGGGCTGACCTGAGCACAGCACCAAGTCCAACAGCACACGGGACTGGCTGAAGCTTGCTTTGGCACTTGGGGATGATAATTAGCTGAGGAGCTTTATTGCACGCCTCAGGCACTGCAGCAGGGCCTTGGTGACAGGCTGGGGCAATGCCACCTCCCTCCAGGAACCGATGCAAAGGGAGGACAAAACTGGGCAGCTCTCAATATCACAAATGGTGCTGCTGCTTGTAGCTGAGATATATGGGTTTGTTCCTGCTTCTCTCAGGTTCTCCTCCTCCCAATGATTTATGTCAGGGGGTTGTGCTGGCATGGAACTGCTCACTGTGACAGGGGATGTTCTGGATATGAGAACCCCTAACTCAGGACCATTCCTGTGTCATTTCTCTGCACAGCTGACAGAAATCTTTTTTCCTGGTTATTTATTTATCAATTCCCAATACTACATCAATGCCCAAGAAAACCAGCTCTCTACTCAATCCATACAGGTACATTTTTTGCTTGACAAATGGCCCGCAGTTGTTAGAAAATCACACAGTTTTTTAAAGAACTGAGAAATGAGCTCTGCCTAAGTGCAGTAAAACCCCCAGATTTCTCTGTGTTGATTTTCCCTCTTTAGTGTCTGTTCAGAGAACATCCTCCACACCACGCTCTGCAGATGTGATATATGATAACACAGCTGTAACTAAAAAATGATATATGAAATAAAAATCCCTCAGCAGTGCAGGGTTGGGAATACAGAGGCTGCAAGCACCAGGAGCTGCTGCTGTGGCACTTGGAAATGAGGCAGGAGCCAGGGTACTGCAGGGAGGATCCAAACACCAACTGTATTAAAAACCTTTCAGGATGTACAAATGCCCTCTTTAATGTGCTTTATGCACTGTGAGAGAAGGCTGCAGCAGCAAGTCCTTTGGGATCTGAGTCCAGCCTGGGAAGGTGGGGTGATCAGGGTCTGCTCCCAGCCCTGTAAAGGGCCCAGAGCTGGAGGCTCTGCCAGCAGAGCTCCCAGGCCCCTTTGGATTGTACTGCCATTTTCCCCCCTCTGGATTGTAATGGTATTTTTCCCCCTCTGGACTGTACTGGCACTTTTGCCCATTTGCAACAGTAATCAAATTGGTGACACTGCTTTACATGCCTCTAGAATAAGCCTAAAATATGGGGCAATAAGAAATTAATGTCACTGGGACTGCCACCATGTTTTCCAACTTCACCTATCAGGAAATAAAAAGGAACAAAAGACCCCAACCCCTTCCAGTCCCCATCTTCCCAGACTGAACAGAATCCAGCATAGCAGAGCCTGCTCTTTAGGCAGCAAAATAACAGCAGTAACAGCATCCAACTTGTTTCTCCCAATCACAGCAAAGAAAATATCGAGCTTCTGAAATTTTTCATCAGGCTTTAGTTGGAGTAATCAGATGAAACATAATTGAATCTGCCTATGGAAGTTTGGATTTCCTTGACAAGCTCCCTAAAAGTTGCTCTTCTGAGACTCATAGACCTTCTCCTGCACTGTCAGCAAAACACTGCCCAGACTATGTCTGTAAAATTTACCTTCCTTTGCATCATCTCTGTGGCTCTTTTAACAAATGCAGCAGCAATTTCTGCCTTCAACTTTGGTTTATACATTTCTTTCTACAGAGGAAACTTCTCCTTGCTTCTGTACACAGACAACACTTGTGGATGCATGGGAATACTTTCATTTCTGGGAAACAAGCTGATCTTCCTGCCCCTGCCCTCCCACAAACCCCAGATGTCAAAACCTTGCCCTTCCATCTCTTTCTGTGCAGCCAGCAGCCCCTGCACCTGTCCCACCAGCCCTGTGAGGTGGCACATGTTGGAGTCAAGGTGGGCCAGGAAGCTCCAGGTGCGGAGCAGGGTCAGGGATGCTCCAGGCCAGGGGCTGTGTGGGGCAGGGAAGGACTGGCAGTGCCCCAAAAGCTACAACAGGGAGTGTTCTCCATGGCAGCAAAGGACAAAAATGCTAAAAACAAGAACAGACTTTCATCTTGATTTTCATTTTCTATCAGCATTTTTAATGGATGCAATTTCAAGGCATAAACAAACAAAATAATTATTAGGAATGCTTGCTGTACAGACAAGAAATTCCCTTTTCCCTAAGTGAGGCTGGAAGGGGATACGCCAATCCACAATGCTGCTGCACAGCCTTTATGTGCTGGTGGAAACAGCTGGAAGTTCAGCTGTGATTAAAAATACCAAACTTCATCAACAGCTGCTTTTGTCAGTGAAAAGTGTGTATGATTGTTCACCAAAACACTGGCACCAGCAGCCAGCACTGCAGAGGACCCTGAGAAAGGTCAGAATCAGGGCCCACATCAGTGGATTTTAAAGCAGATTCTCTAATAATCAGTTGTGCACTGCAGCCCATGCCGGTCCCTCTGGCATTGCTGCTGGCAGAGCACAGCTCAGAGTGCATCCCTGCACAGCTCAGAGTGCATTCCCTGCACAGCTGGCACAGCACAGCTCAGTGTGCACTGCCTGCACAGCTCAGAGTGCATTCCCTGCACAGTTGGCACAGCACAGCTCAGAGTGCATCCCTGCACAGCTCAGAGTGCATTCCCTGCTCTCCTGGCATAGCACAGCTCAGAGTGCATTCCCTGCACAGCTCAGAGTGCATTCCCTGCTCTCCTGGCATAGCACAGCTCAGAGTGCATTCCCTGCACAACTCAGAGTGCATTCCCTGCTCTCCTGGCACAGCACAGCTCAGTGTGCACTCCCTGCACAGCTCAGTGTGCATTCCCTGCTCTCCTGGCAGAGCACAGCTCAGTGTGCACTCCCTGCACAGCTCAGAGTGCATTCCCTGCTCTCCTGGCAGAGCACAGCTCAGAGTGCACTCCCTGCACAGCTCAGAGTGCATTCCCTGCACAGCTGGCACAGCACAGCTCAGAGTGCATTCCCTGCACAGCTCAGAGTGCATTCCCTGCTCTCCTGGCAGAGCACAGCTCAGAGTGCACTCCCTGCACAGCTCAGAGTGCATCCCTGCACAGCTCAGAGTGCATTCCCTGCACAGCTGGCACAGCACAGCTCAGAGTGCATCCCTGCACAGCTCAGTGTGCATTCCCTGCTCTCCTGGCAGAGCACAGCTCAGTGTGCACTCCCTGCACAGCTCAGAGTGCATTCCCTGCTCTCCTGGCAGAGCACAGCTCAGAGTGCATTCCCTGCACAGCTCAGAGTGCACTCCCTGCACAGCTCAGAGTGCATTCCCTGCTCTCCTGGCAGAGCACAGCTCAGAGTGCATTCCCTGCACAGCTCAGAGTGCATTCCCTGCACAGCTCAGTGTGCATTCCCTGCACAGCTCAGAGTGCACTCCCTGCACAGCTCAGTGTGCATTCCCTGCACAGCTCAGAGTGCATTCCCTGCTCTCCTGGCAGAGCACAGCTCAGTGTGCACTCCCTGCACAGCTCAGTGTGCACTCCCTGCACAGCTCAGAGTGCATTCCCTGCTCTCCTGGCAGAGCACAGCTCAGTGTGCACTCCCTGCACAGCTCAGAGTGCATTCCCTGCTCTCCTGGCAGAGCACAGCTCAGTGTGCACTCCCTGCACAGCTCAGAGTGCATTCCCTGCTCTCCTGGCAGAGCACAGCTCAGTGTGCACTCCCTGCACAGCTCAGAGTGCACTCCCTGCACAGCTCAGAGTGCATTCCCTGCACAGCTCAGTGTGCATTCCCTGCACAGCTGGCACAGCACAGCTCAGTGTGCATTCCCTGCACAGCTCAGAGTGCACTCCCTGCACAGCTCAGTGTGCATTCCCTGCCCAGGGGAGGCTGCAGCAGCTCGCCCTGGGAGCACTGCTGCTGCCAGGTGGGATCAGGGGCTACAGTGCCAGTATTGCTGTCACCAGTCTGTCAGTGAAAGCTTCTCAGGATGCTACTGATGACCAAGGCAAAGGGCTGGCACCACATCTCCTGGCAGCAGCTCTGGGCTGGGCTGCTGCAGGAGCATCCCAGCAGTGCATGGTGCAAACTGGGAGCGATACAGAGCCAGGGAATTCCTGGAGTGAGCTCTGCCATCCTACCCCTGATGCCTCCCCAGATCACAGAGGGCAGAAAAACCTGCCAGGTACTTCAGAAGGCCACTGCAGATTTGAACATGCGCCAACTTTTTCTGCCTGCAGACTGGCAGGGGAAAAAACCCACACAGTTTTAGAGCTTTTGTCTTTTGCTAATGGCATTCTCTGAGCGCTCATGTAGCTCAGCAAACGGCCCTGATTCTCTCTGCTTTCTTCATAAAAGATCTATTAATTCAAAATCAAAGTAGGCAATTCTAATTCTATGTGTGATATGAAGGGAGTTTGGCTAAACCTTTTCTTTACAGAGAAACCTCTGGTCTCTTTTTATTCTTGTGCCTCAGTAGCTGCAAGTCCTCTTGGCTATTCTCTTTCAGTTTCTGTGAAAGGTTTGTATCTTCTTTCTCTGAGCTCTACCTGAATTCCTCACATGCCCTTGCTCTCCCTGTAAAGCACACACCAGTGTGTGCAGTGGCACCATGTGGAATACATTTCCAATTTTTTTCAGATGAATACTGCTAAGCTGATGAAAACTTCTTAGACACTGGCAGCTTCCACTGACGTCAACTGCAAGTTTGCAGTCAATTGAGTCCACTGCAACTGAAAGCACCCCTGGGCCACTGATCTCTAATCTTCCTCCTCCCTCACCATCTTCCCTCTGGAATTAAACAGTGCACTCTGCTTTTAGGGCACACGAACTCCACACGCTGGTGCCACCCACATCCCACATGCCCATCTGCAGATTTGGGGTTTAAACCCCTGTCCACTGCAAACAGCAACATTATCATGACAAATTGTAAATATTGCTGAAATACCAGTAGGTGTTATTTCATTATTTTAATATCAATCAGAATTAGCCTTTGAATTGGGATGAGTTGTGGAATAATAGCCATTAGTGACTCCATTAGGAAGCTGTTCCCCCCATGCTGTTGTTGCATTCCAATTCCTAAGAAGCTCTAATCTAGTGCAGATAGAGCCAGGGAAAAGAGAGCAGCTCAGCAGCCTGAGGGAACACTAAATCACCATCCAGGGATGGGCACCTATGGTTAGGGACAGCAGTTTGGGGTGTGCAACATCAAACGCTGAAATGCCACTTTCCATGTTACCAGGATGTACACAACTGAAAAGGTCCAAAGGAAACAACCCATTAGAATCAAGAGAAGGATCAAGGATTTTGTGCACAAAATTTGACCTTTAATTCCCTGAGAAAACTGCAATGTACAGTATATGGGCTGCATAAAGAAGCAGGAGAGCACTCACAATCCACAAATTGTGCAGCAAATATGATGGCACTGAGAGGAGAAGGAAAATGATACTTCAGTAGGAAGTTCCAACAGAAATAGAATAAAATATATTTGTAATTAAACTTCACAAAGCTGCTCGGCATTAAGACCAAAAGCTGCCATTTGGTGGGGTGATAAAGAACCATAAAACAGAGAGCTAATCCCAAGAGTGCCTGGGGTGTGGAGCAGGGCTCTGGGAGCATGGACAAGTGTCAGCCTCAGAGAAGAAACCCCAAAGTGGAAACAGGAGCTGAGGCTCAGGATCTCTCACTATGTCCATTTTAGCTGGCAATGAGTTTCATGCTTCATTTCAGTCATTATTTAAACATTGTTATTTCTGCAAACATGCCTCACTGAGATAAGGTTTCATGCTGTACCACATCAAAATGCAGATTGGTGCCGAGCGTCAGGAAGAGCCTTTATTGAGGTAACTGTTTATTAAGCCGTGGAGGAATTGAAATTGCAAATTCTTAAAGAAAGGGAGGCAGAGGGAGAGATATGTTACGTTCCCTTTAATCATGGGATTTGCACAACAGCAGTACAGTTATGATCTAAATAAAGTTTCTGGAGTCATCAGGATATTATACTGTAGCCGCTTCATTTAATCTAATGGTTTCCATTTAGGTAATTTTCATGCATTTTAATGTATTTAATGATCACCTTTCCTTGACTGATTTACAATCTCTGAAACTATATTGTACTTTATCTGCAAGATTTGGGATTCCAGACAATGATATGCAGAGAAGGACCTGGAAAGTTGAGTGAAGATGCTACTTTGCATTTTAAATTCCCATTAATCATGCTATTTTACTAATGTAGAAGAGCCTGAATATAATTTCAACCTGTAGAAAAACAATACTCAAGAGACTTCTGGAGAATGAACTTGACCTAGATTTTGGATTATTTCACTCTAACAGAAGCTGCTAACATTTCAGACACTGACAGCACGGGGAAACGAGCAGGAATCCCAGTTCTGTATTTGCTGCTTGCCAAGAAGCATCCCTTGCTCAGCTGCACCAGGGCTGAGGGCAGCCTGCTCTGAGGATGTGCCTTTGGGGGCTGCAGAGGGGAGCAGCTCTGGTGTGCCAGGCAGCGGCACGGGCTGAGCTGGCCCTGGCAGCACGGACACATCCCTGCCACAGCGGGATCCCTGCGGAGGCTCAGCGAGGAGAGGAGCCCTGCTCAGCAGAGATCCCCCTCTCCCAAGGGGACCGTGGGCTCCTGCATCCCCCTGGCCTGCAGGGACCCCAGAGCTGCTCCCACCCTCAGGCACACCGAGAGAGGGAGCAGCACCGCACCAGACACTTCAATTAAAATGCAGAGCTGCTGCGACTGCATGTGCAAATGAGGTGATGATGAATGCAAAGGACTAATTACATTCACCTGCTTGTGCAGTGCCCCTTGCTGTTGGGCAGGGCGAAGGACTGTGTGTGCAAATGAGACACACAGCTGGAGGCAGCCCTTACACCAGGCCTCGGGGAGAATTCCAAGGGCCTGGGAGTTCTGCCTTTGTTTTGTACATTGAAATACAACCCTGGCTTTGAATATGATATCATTTCCCAGGTATTGGAAAAAGAAGTAGTGCGGTAATCTGAAGGATGCAAACAAGGGTACACATTTCATATGTACACTTCAGGAAAGGGAAAAAAATAGCTGATATTATGAATGGGGGAAAACAAGAAAACAACACCAAATTTTAATGTCTGGATAGATTTAGCTAGTAGCAGATAATGAGATTGTGAAATTCACACCATAAAATGCATGATAATTAGAAAACTCAAAATGTCTCGAAGAAGTTTTACAGTCCAAATAACTCTACTAGTCTGTAGTTCATTGTGGGACTACAGATCTGAACAACAGAGAGCTCAGATCCCAGCTGCTCCTTCCCTGTGGAGCCAGGCTGGGAGAGCTGGGGCTGCTCAGCCTGGACAGGAGAAGGTTGTGTGGAGAGCTCACAGCTCCTTCCAGGCTCTGAGGGGCTGCAGGAACCCAGAGAGGGACAATTCCTCAGGAACTGCAGTGACAGGAGCCAGGGAATGGCTGCCAGTGCCAGAGGGCAGGGCTGGATGGGATCTTGGCAATGAGGAATTGTTCCCTGGCAGGGTGGGCAGGCCCTGGCACAGGGTGCCCAGAGCAGCTGGGGCTGCCCCTGCATCCCTGGCAGTGCCCAAGGCCAGGTTGGACACTGGGGCTGGGAGCAGCCTGGGACAGTGGAAGGTGTCCCTGCCATGGCAGGGGTGGCACTGGGTGGGATTTAAGGTCCCCTCCCAGCCCTTAACATTCTGTGATTCCATGATTTAGGGGACCAAGAGTATAAGAAAAAAAAGTTGTCTGTCATTTGTGTAACAAATGTATGGTCAAAAGTTTTCTGTTTTGTTTTGTTTTGTTTTGTTTTGAGGGGATGGGTGGGCTTTTTTGGGCAGTTGTTGTTTTGTTTTTTTTTTTTTGCAGGTGGCACACATGAATTTAAATGCAGGTAGTGCTCTTACATTTATGTAAAGGACACTGCATTTAGCAATAACTAAAACTACTTTAAAACATTGAATTCAAGGAGAAAGTCCTTCTAGATGCTGTCTCCACTACTTTTTCAGACATTGCAGTAATTTCTACAAATTCCTCTCTTTTTTCTTAACCTTTCAGGATTTATACTTCCTATATGAGAAGCTTTGGTTATTTTAAGTCCAGCTAATCATTCAGCATGTATGTGCCACAAATATTTACAGCACTCTAAGAATAAAAACAAAACCAGTTCAAGGCACGTACAAAGTTCATGGTGAGGTTTTGATTATAACTGGAAATGCCTAATCTGGGCTGTTTCTGGACTATCAGTAATAAAATACCTTCCTCGTTGAAACAACACAAATGTTTCTGTTTTCTTCTGGTTGCGGATGACATCCAGTCCCTGACAGCAACAGTAGCTACAACACATTCTTGTTTTGATCAAATGGGATTCAGATCAGAAACTTCAAATGAACGAAAAGGAAAAGTGTTTTCTGGATTTCTTTAGTCCAAAGCCTAACACCAAACTGTGCCAGGGCAGGCTCAGGGTGGGCACAGCAGGAATTTCCCCATGGAAAGGGGGCTCTGGAACTGCCCAGGGGGGTTTGCAGTGCCCATCCCTGGAGTGTCCCAGGAAGGGCTGGAGGTGGCACTCAGGGCTCTGGGCTGGGGACAGGGTGGGCATCGGGCACAGCTGCGACTCCATGGGCTGGGAGGGCTTTTCCAGCCTCAGTGGTCCTGGGATTCCCTGCTCATCACAAAGAGGACACCAGAAGTCAGATTCTCCTTCTATCACCTCTAGCAAGCTCCCATCAGGCAAATCAATTAAAACCCAGCCCAGGGAACACCCTCAGACATCTGAACTGGCACAGAGGGAGAGCAGGGAGGGCAGAGACCTGCTGATGGCTCAACACGGGTGGCAGAGCCACCTGTGCCACATCCTGGTGACAAGGCAGGAATGCCACCATCCCTCTGTGCCACATCCCTCTGCGCCACATCCTGGTGACAAGGCAGCAGTGTCAGGGACAGGGCACCACAGCTCCTTGCTCTGGATATCTCCAGTGAAATACAATCCCAGCATGTCTTGCAAGGAGCTTTTATAGTTGCTTTCCTGCCAGGAGATTTTTATACATGTATTTGCTTTTGAAACTTTGTAAACACAACCAAATTTGATTTGATTTATTTTTATCTTCCTTTTCATATGACATAACATTGATAAGATAGCGTTGGGTGATGAGTTCTTTGGTAAGTGCACCTATTGGTAAATTAGTGACAAAATCAGATACAACATCTTAGGTGAAAACAAGCTTAATTCTGCAGTAAATAATTCAACTCACTATTACTCACAAAACTGGTTAGATTGAAAAATTTAGTTTGTCACCAGAACAGATTTATTCTGAGTTTATGAATTCCTAATAAGGCTGCTTTTCATAATGATGAATGATAATTATCTTTTTGAAGTCTAATCATTTACCTGAGTATTCCTATCTGTGAGATACCACAGGTAAGTAAGAACCTTCCTGCAGAGAAGGTCTCTTAACTGGCTGCAGCAGCACAGCAGTTAGTCTTGGAAATCCTGAAATAATTTTAAAGCACACTCAGATGTGTTAAACAGGATGGACAAGATCCCTTCATAACCTGAATCCTACCAACCAGTAACAATTAGAGGAGGAAAGAGGGGCAGCTCTGAGCTCTGCTCAGGCCAGGGACAGCAGGAGTGGCTGGAGCTGGGCCAGGGCAGGCTCAGGCTGCAGAGCAGGGCAAGGTTCTGCTTCCCCCAGAGGCTGCTGGGCACTGCCCAGGCTGCCCAGGGAATGGGCACAGCCCCGAGGCTGCCGGAGCTCCAGGAGCCTTTGGGCACCAGGGAGGGACAGGGGGGATTGTTGGGGGTCTGGGCAGGGCCAGGGGCTGCATCCATCATCCTGGGGGGATTGTTGGGGGTCTGGGCAGGGCCAGGGGCTGCATCCATCATCCTGGGGGGATTGTTGGGGGTCTGGGCAGGGCCAGGGGCTGCATCCATCATCCTGGGGGGATTGTTGGGGGTCTGGGCAGGGCCAGGGGCTGCATCCATCATCCTGGGGGGATTGTTGGGGGTCTGGGCAGGGCCAGGGGCTGCATCCATCATCCTGGGGGGTTCCTTCCCACACAGGATATTCTGGGATTCTCTGACTTTCAGATAGAAACCCAAGAGTGGTTCCCTTTGAATAAGTTTGCAGGAAGATGGAATCCACAACTTGCCTGATCAGGAGAGGAATCACTGTGAGCAGCTCTCCCAAGCATTCATCTCATTCCTGCACCTCCTCTGTCAGCTCCAACTACCCTAGAACTGCAGAAACAGGGTAAAGAGCCCACACTTCAAAGCTTCCCTTTAGTTCCCACCAAACCCATCACTTCTGTTCACAAACAGTGACAGCGAAGCTGCTCTCAGTCAGGAGCAAGAACAACAAAAAGAAACAATTCAAAATTAATTTATCACTGGTTTAATTCCTTGCATTCAGACATTCATCTCTTCCAGACAGACATGATAATGTGATTAGTACAAATGATACCTGGCTAGTTACAGGGCATTTAGGAATACAAGCAGTATTTATTTCACACAGTGCAATGTATCTTCCTGCTTTTGTTACCCTCAAGCCAGGCTGTTTTGTTTGCAAAGGTATCTCAAAAATATGCTATACAGCCTTCCCCTCCTTTCAAAAGATGAGAAATTTTCTTTTTTTCCTCTTTATTTTTTTCTTTTGGCATGTGACAGCACATTTTGCTGTAGGAAACAGAGGTATGTTTTAATAGTGAAACAAGGGATGTACTCACATGGAATAAATCACAGTTTTAGTGGTTTTCTTTGTTCTCAGTCTTTGAAAGACCTGAAGAACTATTTGATCTCTGCACTTCCACAAGTTTTGCAATAGTTTGGGTTTTTTTTTATGATTCTTTTTTTCAAAAACTGCAGAAGACTAAGAACTCAGGGATGTCTGATTGAAGGTGACTAATTTTTAAAGGCAGAACTCCTGTACTCACAGTGGGAGCTCCCTGAGTGACTGTTCCAGAATAACAACAGGAGTACACACTTGTGCCTTTCCAAGATCAATTCTAGGATTTTTAATCATACAATTTCCTTATTTTAACTGTGATGTGATGCAGTTCACAGTTTGTATCCATCAAATCCCTACTGACACTGCTGATGGTGGAGCATCAGAATTTACACCCCGAGTGATCTGGTGGGATCAGACTATAAATAGATGTGGCCAAAGGATTCAGATAAGGTATTTATCCAGTCTGTCTGAGAATAAAATTGAATGCTTATGTTTAAGCCATCAAAAATCTATAGAGGAGCTATTTAGTGGAGGAATGTTTAAAAAGACCAGTTCCTTATAAAGGTGGAAAAAAGGAAAAAATACCCTTCCCATCTAAGGCTTGATCATATTAAATGCACTAGGGCATTTTTCCTCTTTGAAAACTGGGTTCATCTTCAGAGTGGCTTCTATCTCAATTAAAAAATATCTTTCAGAAAGGCAGAGTTTTAATTTTTCTCTTAACTGACTGATGAACGTCAGAGATGTGTGAGATTGCCTGAACATATTTCAGAGAAAAAAGGAGGAGCTGTTGCTGGTTTTTGCAGCACAATGTGACTGCATCTGTGAGACTTGCAAAAGGAATGAGCACTCACACTTTTCACTACCAAACTCAAATGAATCATGCCTAGTTTAATATAAAATTTAATGTCAAGAACGTGGTCAAGTTTTGGAGCACAGGCTGAGCTGCGTACAAATTGATTTAAGAGACACCAAGACCAGAATTATCTCTTTTGGAAATATCTTCAGCAAGGAGAACAGAGGGATTATGTTCCATTCCTTGCACTTTGAAAATGTTAACGGTGGGTGAGATGATTTAACAAATGTTGCTTTAATGAGACATCACTGCAACGCCTGCTGCTGCTAAGGTCATACATGTTCTGTGTGTTACTGCCAGGATTCCAGCCCAACAGGATCCTCCACTTTAATGAAGTACCTACATGAAATTGTCTTTTTTTTTTCCCCTTTCATAACTGTTCTCTGCTGTGGAAGACCCAAGATACCTAATGATCTCTGCTTGGTATTTTGTGGAGGGAAAAACTCTACCAATAGTATGAACTCTATAGTATAAACTGCATCCTTATGTTAATACAAGTCAGGGAGGGGAAAAAAACAAATGAAAACAAACCAACCCCTAGGAGAGATGTGAATTACATGAATTCAGTGAGCTAGAAGGTCACACTCTGGTCACACAGTCAGCTCTGTGGTCACTGTCAGAAATGTGGTCACATTATGGAACCTTCACCTCATCCTGCACCATGGGTGAACCAAGGTAAAATCAAAAGAAGAAGGAATTCCTCCTGTCTGATTTCCCACCATGGAAATCTCACCTTTCCCATGTTCAGCAGCTGCACAGGAGAGTTCCCACAAGTGTGAGCCTGAGGCTCTGGCAGACTCAGAGGAAAGTCCCCCTCAGATGAAAGCTCTGTCCTTGACCTCAGAATGGTCTGGATCAGCCCAGGTAGGCAAGGAAAGGGAGAATGGCAAAGCCCATGGCACAATAAATTCAGCTACAGACTAAATTTATTGCCACAGACTGCTCTGTTCTGACTCCTCTTTGGAAACAAGAAAGTTTGCTGTCTTTCTATTTCTCCAGTATGGAAAAGGCTGAGTAGGGCCCTCAAAGGCTCTAAGAAAGTCCTCACTCCTCAGATTTAGCAGTCTGGCAGGAAGGAACATTACAGCAAAAACAGCCTTGCAGTAAGAAGTGCTAACCAGCCAACCATATGCTAGATTTGCTCTTTTATATTTTTCCCTTTCTCAAATATTACTTTTAAAAGATTAAGCATATAACACCTTTTAAAGTTCAGTGAGTGCCCAGACATCCTGTTAAATATCTTTCTCAAGATTGTTCTAGAAATTCCCATTTCATATGGATTCATTTTGGGAAGCACCCTCCCCATATCCTGAGAAAGTGAAAGCATCCCTTCACACCTTGCTTTTCAGAAATAAACACTCCACTCAGCTTCAGCTTTTTACCTCATCTTTCCCAGGAACTAAATCTTTATAACAAGCAGGAGTTTCCTTTTACTGAAGATCATTTGTTAGAACTGAATGATAGTCTGCAAAATAGGTAATAAAACTGAATAATTAAACCAGAAAAAGATAATCTCTCATCCAAATTTCAGAAGGACAAAAGAAAAATTAGTACTTTTAGCACTACTAAAAAAGTACTTTATTTTGAGGGGTCGAATTGCTTTTCTGTATGAGCCCCTGGGTGCCTTCTTACCCATTTCAGCATCTCTCCCCTCACAAATTGTGCCCCTTCCAATTGCACCAAGGAGACACAGACAGAATAAATACCCTCAGAGATGCTCAGAAACTGGCAATGGCACAATTCTGCTGTTTTATTCAGAATTCCAAAGGGCTTGGGCCCTCTTGCCCAAAGGGCCTGTGCTGTGCAGTGTTATCATACAGAGCTCTGACAGAGCTCTTTAATCTCATTTTCTCGAGGCAAAGGCACAGGTTACTACACTGCTGACCTGTCTGAAAATCCAGGCTGGCTCTGCCCCTGCTTCAGCCCTTTCCCCTCTCACTTCTCCAAAGCCCTCATTCAGTCCTGGGCCTGCCCTAATTTTATGCTTATTGCCTCATTTCTTCATATTGATCCCCCTGTTGTCCCCTGCTCCCAGCAGAGCAGAGAGGAGCACAGGGCCCCCTCCTTCTGAGCCTGGTGTGACACACAGGCTGTTTGCAGCCTTGCACAGGGTGCTGGGGACAGCAGCCTGTCCCCTCAGCCAGCACCCCTCTGGGCATTTGGAATAAAGGGGATGTGGGCCTGAGTGATCTTTGAGCATTGAGCGTGTTAGCAGGATGAAGCCCAGACACCCAGTGCATCTCTGGCTTAAATAATCCTCGAGCTGCTGAAAAAGAAAAAAACACTCCTGAGAGAGGATCAGTGCAGCTCTCTGCAGCAGCACGTGCTGGGAGGAGACTCCAGAGGCTCTCTCTGTGTTCATGTGAAGCCAATGAATTTATAGCTACAAATAGATCAGCCCAAGGCTTGGAATCATGGAATGATTTGGGATGGAAGGGACTTAAACATCCTCTCATCCCACCCCTGCCATGGCAGGGACACCTTCCACTGTCCCAGGCTGCTCCAGCCCCAGTGTCCAACCTGGCCTTGGGCACTGCCAGGGATGCAGGGGCAGCCCCAGCTGCTCTGGGCACCCTGTGCCAGGCCCTGCCCACCCTGCCAGGGAACAATTCCTCATTGCCAAGATCCCATCCAGCCCTGCCCTCTGGCACTGGCAGCCATTCCCTGGCTCCTGTCCCTCCAGCCCTTGGCAATTGTCTCTCTCCATCTTTCCTGCAGCTCCTTCAGGCCCTGCAGGGCCACCCTGAGCTCAGCCCAGAGCTTCTCCTGTGCAGGTGAACAATGCCAGCTGTGCCAGCCTTTCCTCCCAGCAGAGCTGCTCCATCCCTCTGCTCATC
Organism: Molothrus ater; assembly: GCF_012460135.2. Classification (NCBI taxonomy): domain Eukaryota; kingdom Metazoa; phylum Chordata; class Aves; order Passeriformes; family Icteridae; genus Molothrus; species Molothrus ater. The sequence continues at coordinate 709,879 of NC_050489.2, forward strand.
CTGGTGCCTCCTCTGGGCTCTCTGCAGCAGCTCCAGGTCCTGGCTGTGCTGGGCCCAGGGCTGGGGCAGCTCTGCAGGTGGGGTCTCACCTGAGGGGCAGAGGGGCAGAATCCCCTCCCTGCTGCCCACACCAGGCTCAGCCCAGGGCAGGGCTTTGGGGTCCCAGGGCACGGCCGGGGCAGGGCCAGCTCTGCCCCACAGCTCCCCCAGGGCCTCTCCCAGGGCTGCTCTCAATCCCTTCTCCACCAGCTCCAGGTGTGCCCAGGATTGCCCCAGATACCTTTTTTTACCCAGTTACTTGCAGTGCTTTGTACTGGAAGTTTACCTTCCTGCAAAGGCGCTTTTGTGGAAATTTTCTTCTTGTAGGGTATTAGTTAAAGGTTTGTTGTCACTACTGCTCTTCACAACAACCCTTGAGCAAGGGAAGCCCCAAAACAACTGTTCTGTGACTCTGCTGGCTTAAACAACCTACTGGAGCCCTTCCTTGTAACCTTGGCACTGCTCTGTCTGAAAGGTGTGGCTCCATGGAAATCATTTCTCCAAGAGCTGGAGCACCAGCGGGGTCTGGGATGCACCATTGTGCTCCTCCTTGTTCTGCTCTTCATTAGGAAGGGACCAATTACAAATCAAATAAATCCTTTATAGCAATGCCTTAAACCATCAAAAAGTCTGTCTTGCTTTTGGATAAATCAGGTTGCAATAACAAAGGTGGAGACATGTTCACAGGCAGGCTCCAGGCCCCCAGACACCAGGATAATTGAAACATCTCACAACTAATTAACAAGTTAAATTACTTTTCTGCAAGGTGACCTTATGCAATCTGTCAAGACAGCAATAGGTGCCATCCCAATCTCTCCTCCCAGATCAAAGTTGGGAAGACCACCACCATGTATTATTGAACATCTTTGGCTCTTCACTCTTCCCTCCTTTGTCTAAACTGACATGCCAACAGACAGGAAAATTGTTTAAACAATGTCAAAGAGCAAAATTCTGGCTAACATTTAATTTAAATCACAGTTTCTCATAGTGCATCATTGAGGTGCATGGTGTCTTTAAATGCCACGATTACTGTGCTGGACGAATTAATCTCAGGTTTTAGTGGCAATGTGAGTGTAGAGCAGGCATGACTTAGAGATAAAAGCACTGTGCAATCCATACATTGTCTGAATGAGAAGAAGGAATACCCCAAGCTCAGAAATCTGCAGCACTGTTCCCAGATGTAGCTTGGAATAATGACAAGAATGGAATGCAAAGAAAGGGAAAAATAATCTTAAATCTGGGCCAGATTTGGGGGTTGTCTTTATCTTTTAAAACACATGATTCCTTTCAAATAAGAGATCTAATTTGCAGCAATGAAAGCTGCCCTCAGAAACTGAGAGGAATAACTGAACAGATTGATGAAGAGCATCAGAAATACTCAAAGCAATCCCAGGAGTCTGCTAGTCATCCAATAATTTGTGGTGCTGCTCGAAGCATCCATTAACATAACAAAGTACATGCACACATTGATCCTCTCTAATTTTCAGAGAGGCAACCTCTTTGTATTGCAGTTCAGAACACCTTGAACTCCACATATTCTTTGTTATTTCAGAATATTAACCATGTCTATTTTTAAAATGCGTCAGTTCAGTTCCTAAATATAAATGAACAGGAGATTCAGGCTCTCAGTCTTAATAAAACACTTATCCAAAATGATCACACTGTCAGAGCTGCAGGAACAGCAACGGCATCAATTGTAACCTTAATGATATTCCATGGTTTGTTTGCTCTTTGTTTGCTACCATTTATTTTTATTTTCCCTTCTGAAGATGCCAGAGTTTTGACCAAAAGGTGCAGCACATTTATACCACAGCAGAAATATTCTTGGTATACACTTCCCAAACATATTTTAATGACTTAGAGTGAATTTTAAGAAATATATTGAATTCCCCATAAGAGGGCTCTATTTATGAGTCTGTTTTCAATACAGAACACAAAGGGATTTGTCAAAAAACAGTTGCAATATCAGTGGTGCAGAAAAACTGCAGTCCTATCTGCTGAGTTCAGGATACAGCTCTGATCTTTCCACCACATTGACTATCACCCTCTCAAACCTTCCTTCCCTGCCCAATCTTCAGCACAAACTGGGGCTCCTTCCCCCCAGTGCTGTTGCTGTTCTAATCTGCAAAAAGTGAGAGCTGGGTACATGAGCTTGGTAACCTATTTAACAAGTCTTAAAGCTGCCCTATCAGAAGCTAAGTGCTAAAGGGTTTTTTGAAAGTCTCTGTGAAGTCTAGAGCCAGATTAGACCATCTGATAGAGATTTAGATCACAATACAGCCAGCATCTGTGTTTCAATCTGCACAGCACTAATGGGAAAAATTTGACATATTTCATTGTAGAATTCCCTGGACAACCAGAAGATACAGCTAAATAAAGATTTAAATCCACTCAGAGCATTCTCAGCATACTGATGTCACAGGCATTTGAAAGGGGATAGGCAGGAAAAAAAATCATATTGAACTCTTCAAATCTAGGAGCCTGTTAATTCACGTCTCTAGTAAATCCAGGCTCTAGTTCACCATACACATATGTTAACCAAGATTTCAAGTCTTGCTGACAGGTCCTGAAACAAATCTGCTCCCCACAAACAAGTAAAACTGATTACTGTTGGTAGCAGCACCAACAGCAGCGCATTCCTTTATTAGTTGAGCGAAGCAATATTCCTTCAGAGCATGCTTGCAATTGTCTGGTGAGGCTGAGCCTCCTCCTCTCCATACAAATCCAGGCACACAGCAGCCCTGCCACCTCCCCTCCGTGCACAGGCTGCCTTTTCTGCTCCCAGCACCAGCTATTCCTGACACAACCCCCTGGGCACCTCCCCAGCCAGGGCACACGCTGTGTGACAAACACCAGCACGCTTCCCCACAAAAGCACCCTGGCTGCTTTCATTTTGTGCTCATTAATCCAGGCTAGAATTGCTTTGTGTGCTAACCCCTCACAGCCAGTCTTGCCTTTTGAAAAGACACAAAATTTGGATCTCATTTGATAGATGATCATATCACAATCTGCAGGACAGTGGAGAAAAACCCATGGAATTTCTAAGAAGGCTGTTTAAGGTACCACTAAGGGTCCATCTGAGGTGGGAAGAATAATCTGATTTCTTTGCAGGGAAGCTGACTGGTTTTCTGTGTTTCAGTCTGAGAGCTGTAGGACGAAGCAGACAACAAAAGTAATGAGTGAGAAAAGTATATACAGGGAAGGACTGAAAATTAATTTGTCAGTGTGGACAAGAGGGGAGCCACAGTGCAGAAACACAAAGAGCACCAGCAGAGATTGCAACAGAGGCAGGAAAGAAGGTAGCATAATACTGAAGGTAATAACAGATTGTGGAATAAAGACAAATGTCTTGGGGGCTTGAAACAATAAAGTAATTCTTGAAGACATTTTATAATGCTGCAAAACTTATCATAAGGAAAAATACAGACACTATAAAAGCAAGAGAAATTGTAACAGAGCGGATAAAGATGAGACAACATAAAGATCAAAGAACATGATGCTTCAAGCAAGAGACAGCAATGTCAAAGACTTTCCAAGCTCTGAATAAGTAGAAAAAAGTTGAAGCTTGTCTCTGAACTGACCTGTGCTCCTCTGAACACTCCTATTTTTCTTTGGATGGGTTTACAGCTGTAGGAAATTGAATTGCAAGACAACTCCTACAGTTTCCTACATTTTAAGGTATGAGCAATGGTAGCCACTCAAAAGCACCCAGAAATCCTGACTACAGGAGGATGCAGGATGACTCAAAAGGAGCATATCTCAAGCAAATAAATCAGTTGGTGCCAAGTACCCAGTGCTGACACACAGACCACTCTGCTTTGTCAGCCAGAGCGTCTCAGTGAAGACTCTCAGAGGATTCCTCCAAAATCAGACTTCTGGTCTGAGCTGCAACACTGCTGCAGGCACATCTTGCAGTGGTTGCATTTATGAGCTCTCAGACCATGGCAGAGGCAAAGAAATCCCTTTTACTCAGCTGAGTCCATTGCCTATTTGCACACTTCTGCAGCACAGAGATACCAGAGAATCATGGAATGGTTTGGGTTGGAAGGGACCTTAAAACTCATCCAGTTCCACTGTCCCAGGCTGCTCCCAGCCCCAGTGTCCAGCCTGGCCTTGGGCACTGCCAGGGATCCAGGGGCAGCCCCAGCTGCTCTGGGCACCCTGTGCCAGGGCCTGCCCACCCTGCCAGGGAACAATTCCTCATTGCCAAGATCCCACCCAGCCCTGCCCTCTGGCACTGGCAGCCATTCCCCCTTGGCTATCACTGCATGCCCTTGGGAAAAGTCCCTCTCCAGTCTCTTTGTAATCCCTTTGTTAGAGAGGGCAATGCTCTGGAGCAGACAGTGACAGTTGTAAATCTACTCTCTCAAATAAATGCTCCTTACACATTTTTCTGTGACATCATCTTTCAGAAAAGAGACCTCGTTATCATTCCCCCAAAAGGTTATCCCGGTCTTAATTTCATCTTTAGTTTTGTAAAAGAGAATGCTTTCACACAGGCAGAGAAAGGGGCCAGATGAACGTCTTGGCATTCAGATAAAAATCTGTTTGCCCAATAACTGTCACAGAGTATGTGCTTCTGAGGGAATATTTTATTGAATAACATCCAGCCTACTGTACAAACTCCTCCACCTCCCAGAGCTACAGAACAAATGAGGGTGTGCCCTGTGGTTGTTGTACAGAGGGAGATGTCTGATTATGCACTTGGGTTAAACTTCTGCAGGCAAATCCCTGGTGCTCATTCAGTGTCCATAGGATGCTATGCATAAGGCAACCAACAAATCCTGGAATGATGTGGGGAATTGTCCAGCTCCCTCACTCCTGGGTGAATCACAGAGAAAATGCAAGTGCATTGCGTGGAACAAAGGCATGGCTGCTACTCTATGCAAAATATACACATACACATATACATATATATATATATGTATATATATATAAGAAAAAAAGGTATCTCCACGAGGATCCTCATTTTCCAGTATCAAAAACAAGCTTTGTTTTGAATTCCCCATATTTAATGGAAAAGCATCACTAAGCAACACAGAGTACAAAACCTTTCCCACAGCATTTCCAGGGTGTTCTAAACAAGCCCTCTGGAAAGGACCCTGTGCAGGGCTGGAGAGGTGCAGTGCCTCAGAGCCCCCTTTGTCCTTTCCTATAGCAATTCCTTTGCAGACCTGTGCAAGCCCTACACATTAGCACTGCTGTAGAATGCATTTGGCAGGACACACAATTATGCTGCAGCCCAGAGGAAAAGTGGTCTTTTTGTCCCATGCACCAAAAAGATCTGGAGGAATCTCCTTATATCCTTCAGGATGAATCTTCCCAGAATCACTGAGGTGTGTTGGGCACAGGGCAGGCCTGTGGCTCAGCCCCGAGCTCTCCTGTGGTGGCCAGGGGTGATGCCAGGGCTGGGCCCATGATTAATCACACCTGGGTTAGGCCCAATTTCCCCTAAAAGGCAAGCCAAGGACTTTATCAGTTTTAATAATGTTCCCAGACACTTTGGAGTGGTGTAACAAAGCTGCTGCATCTCTGCTACACCACCTGAATTTGAATGGCTCTCTCTGGAAGCAAGGAATCGAGGCCAGGCACTTGGCTCTTCATAACCAGAGTTTGGAAATGTGTAACAATGACAGAAGCTCTTGGAAACTCAAAATATCAGAGACATCTTTGCTTTCATGTTGGAGGTCTCACAGAGAGGAGCACTGCCTGAACATGGTACCCACACCACATCATTATCCTGCAGCACTGATTTCAAACTCTGAATTTCAAACTGATACAGGAGGGATTTTGCCTCAGCCACGTGCCAGGAGAACCAGCTGCATCCCAAGATAGTTGGTTTTATTGTGGAGCACCCATTTTCTCCCTAAACCACTACTGCACAACACTTCTCTCTCCAAGTATCAGTCACAGCAGGCTATTACTGGATTTTAGGCAATGAAAACAGCAGTAAATTGAAATATTTTCTATCAGGTGTTAACTGCTGTCTTGATAAATCAATGCACTAACAGATACATAAGTTGAACTCTGGACTAGTCCTAACTCTCTAGTATTTTTCCACTCACTTTACTCAGAAGTTGGGTCATTTTACACTGGAAATAATACAAAATAATCAATTGGACCATAGGAAAGCTATGTGAAGTCCATGCTGTTCAGGCAACACTGCATAATTTTTCATGTTAAAATTTGTAGTTATCATTACACTTTGATCTTTAGAAGAATTGTTACTGTTTCATTCTAATTTAATTTTTCTTTGTCTTATCTGCTGAAGATATAAGAGATAATTAGTTGATTACACACACAGAAGAGCTCATGCAAAACCAGCACGTCTAGAGATAACATGGGAGTTAAAAGCAGGAGAAGCTTACTGGCATGTAGTGGGCAGATTTTTTAGTCTGAATTAAAGAAAAAAGACAAGGAGAGGGGATTGGAGGGAGACAAACCAGTAACGATTGCCAGCCACAAGCCTGAATCTTCATTTCATAGGAAATTTCATGGAGGGTCAGCTGATAGCCAGCTGATATCTTGGTGAAGTTTTGGTCTTGTACTGCAGAGAGCTCCATTCCTATTCATATAAAGTCTGTTTTTATCAATAACACTCAGGACCAAGCAAGCTGGAGTGTTTGTGGCATCAGTGGGTTTCCCCTGCAGTTGTGGCAAAGATCTGAGCACTAATCTGACAGGGTTCCTCTCCTCCTGCAGCCCCTCTCCCCAGAGCTTTTCTGAGAGCAGCACCCTCGGGGCCCCTCCCAAGGTCCCTCTGCTTTGTTCTCCCACTGCCAGGCCCTTCAGTGGGTGCTCCCAGCTGAGAACCCACAGCCCAGCGTTCTGGAAGCTCTCAAAAAGCATACTAATTAAATTGTACTCAGCTGATATTTTCTTTCCAATCCATATGTAGAACTACGTGTTCAAACTACATCAAGCAGGAACCCTTGAAGGACAGAGTTTTGGCTGGGGATGTTTCCACCTGGGCTTCCGACTTTTACTCCCACTAAGGTGAATCCTGTAACTCTTTTTCTTCAAATACACTAAAATCAATATTTTGCTGCAAAAGTTTACAGCGTTTCTCACAAAAGGTCAAACCATTTTTTTTTAAATTATTATCTATGGCTCCTGGTATAAGTACTGGATGGGAAACAAACTTTTTATTAGAAAAAACCTCTTCACCAGATAACACACAATTCAGTGGGAAGGGCTTTATCAGAACCTGGCTTCCTGGAGAAGCTGTTGTGCTCCTGAGGTGATGGAGAGCAATACCATCACAGTGGCACTGATTCATTTTAAATGTCACTGCTTTAAAATGCCATCAGCTGGGAGTGCCTCTGGACACACTCTGTGTAAATCAGCTCAGCTTGGTTGGCTTCAGTGGGACTACAGTGATCTGAACCAACTGCAAATCCACTCCCTTGTGCTGAGCCTTCATTCTCACCAGGAAGGGGAGGAAAAAAGAGCCAAGACTGCAGAGCTCAGGAAGTTTTTTGCAGATTCCCACACCAGTTGTTATCTGTGAGAGCAGTTCCACTGCTGCTCCCCACAATCAGAGCCCCAGCACAAGGCAGAGCCAGGCTCCCTGCACCGCTTCAAAAGCCCCTCTCACAGGGGGGTTTGATGACACAGCAGGGAAATCCCCTGGCTGGCAGAGACCATTGTTAGCGCTGATGCATCGACACTCCTTGATAATAACAAGTAAAATCCTGCTGGAGCAGCCAAGGCCAAAACGGGCCTTTAATCAGGCCCTGTTCCTGGGGCTCCCCCTGTACCCAGCTCTGTGAGAGATAACAGAGAATTGGTGATGAGAATGGTGCTGCAGAAGCAGAAGTGGCATTAAGGATCCTCCCTTTAAGAGCTGGATCCTCCTTTATTCATAGTAAAGCCAAACTCTCCCAGCTGCAACCCAAAGGAGTTTCAACCCAGACATATTTTCAAGGAAATCTGAATAACCCCAGTGGAAAAACTTGATTCATTTATACCTCAAAATGCCATCAACTAATCGTAACCTGCAAACCAAGAGCAACAAAAGCAGAAGACAAGATTAAGCTTGGCTCACAAACTACCAACCAGGTTTTGCTAGCTTCAGTTTTAGCATTTAAGGTTCAAGACTTTCCTCCTCCTATAGAATTCTGTTCTGGGCTTTGTTATCTGTGCACAGAGGAAAGTCAAAGAGACTAGGGTGTTGCTATCCATTATGGCTCATCTGGATTTGTTTCTATGGAATTGCTTTATTTGCCTCTCCATAAGTAATGGAACAATTGAAAGGCACTTTTACATTAAAAAGAAAAGGTTATATTTCCAGAAAATCCTACCAAATAGTGCTGCACTTTCATATACAAAAGTGCCTAGGTGGTGTCACAATGTTTTTCTGCAAAATTCCCAAATGTTTTCCAGATGATGGTCCTATGGCCATGAGCAAGCATGTTGAAAATTATATAAAGCTGGACATTTAAATCCTGCATTCATTTCCCTACAGAATGCCATCACCATTGAAATTCATGATAGATAGAAGTTAAAGTCCCCTATTATACTAAGTTCACATTGCTTTTCAAACAGACCTAATACATGGCTCACACCATGCCCCACTGATAACAAGCACAGGATTCAGTTCAGTTTGTTTGCCCTCCCATCACCTCTTTCCTCCAAAAGAGAAAGGGAGGGATGCCTTTCCAGCCCTCATCCTTCAGCATTCCCTGCACAGACACAGCAACATTTCCATCCCCAGCTCCGTGGCCTTTTCCCTACACAAATTACCAGCTGGAACCTACAGTGAACTAAACTGAACACTGCATTTTTAATTCCTTTCCTAATTAACCTATTTGCATGCATTTCAGTAATGATACAGATTTGCATAGCTAACGAGGAACGTCCCACTCTGCCATGCCCCAGCAGCTGATGGAGCAGAGCCACCTGTGACCACCACTGACACTGCAGAGGATGTTTGGGAGGGCACAGAAACTGGGCCATTGCCAGTGGCCACCCCACAAGCTCTGGGTGAAGGCATCAGGGGAACATTCCTGCTCATTCCTGCTAGGATCTACCTTGAATCTTGTCCATGAATTTGCATGATCTCCTTTGAAAGTGATGTTATGTCACTCTCCCTCCTCTGGTTTCATCCAGAACTCCCAAATCTCTGACGGTGGGAGCTGCTCTTTATTCACCTCAGCTTCTGCCCCTGTGACTTCCCAAAGTTCAGCCAGGCTCTCCCCTCTTTCCAAAAACCTGAGAAGTCTCATTTTCTGTAGCATGAGCTTCCCATCCTTTCCTGCTTTATTTGCCCTTCTCTGCTCCCTCTCTAACTGCACCGTGTCCTTGCTGAGCTGTGGAGATCAGCCCTGCACAGACACCCAGGGTGGGGGCACAAGACTGAATGCCCTGTGCCTGTCCCTCACAGTGCCCTTTCTCAGGCTGCCTGACACCCCTGGAACTGAGGGATTAAGGGAACTGCTAAAGCCTCAGAGATCACTTTGCTGAACTGTAACTGTCAGTTACAAATTCAGCCCCACTTCATGCTGGTTTGGTTTATTCTGTCATAGTCTGCACCACAGTTTCTTTTCCACCTTCTTGGCCTGTGACACTAATTGTTTTACAAGATCTTCCTGGATCAATCAGCGGAGCACTGAACTACCTGAAAGAGCTCAATACTTTGGAGGAGAAGATTTCACAGAGGTGCTGCACATCACAGATCCCCTCTCCTATTTAGTGATGGAGATGCTGTTGAAAATTTGTTTCCAGCACTGTGTCCTTCAGAACCGATTTTCATTCATTATTTCCCCCAAACTGGCAACAGGGTGCACAGCTCTTCTTTCACAATTGCAGAGTTTATTCTTGCCCTAAATCCTCCACCATTGCCTCTCACATGAGACATGCATAAAAATTGACCACTAGAGACATAATCATAGTATTCAGCACAGAGAGGAGAAGCTTTGGGCTGAGCTCAGGGTGGCCTTGCAGGGCCTGAAGGAGCTGCAGGAAAGATGGAGAGAGACAATTGCCAAGGGCTGGAGGGACAGGAGCCAGGGAATGGCTGCCAGTGCCAGAGGGCAGGGCTGGATGGGATCTTGGGAATGAGGAATTGTTCCCTGGCAGGGTGGGCAGGCCCTGGCACAGGGTGCCCAGAGCAGCTGGGGCTGCCCCTGGATCCCTGGCAGTGCCCAAGGCCAGGTTGGACACTGGGGCTGGGAGCAGCCTGGGACAGTGGAAGGTGTCCCTGCCATGGCAGGGGTGGCACTGGGTGGGCTTTAAGGTCCCTCCCAACCCAACCCATTGCACTGTTGTGGGATGACAATGTGAGTAAAGAAGCTCCATCAGGAGTTTCCTACGTGGCCCCATGAGCCTCACTAGTGACACCAAGCACTTGGCACACACCAAGCAGCTGTGGCATTGCTTGACAGCCAGGAATTCCCTCTGGGAGCCTCAGAAGCCAATCCTGGACAAAGTTGCTGTGTCAAAACTGCTTCCAAGGCCTAAGATACTGCAGGTACAGCAGAGTCAGATGAATGCAGAGCAACCCTGTCCTTCCCCTTTTGTTCTGAAAAAAACTACAGCCTTGCCTCCCAGTCTCCCCCTGATACACCCAACAGGTCTTCTCACCTTTTTCTTGACAAATCACATAATTTTTCCTCTTTTTTGAGTGGATTACTATGCCAGAGCAGCTGCTTCAGGTGCATGCAGCAGGCCCTGTATAGCAGGGATATATCCCAAGAACAGGGCAGAGGAACACTGGGAAACCTTTGACAAAATGCCTGTGGTTCAGTTAAGGCTTCAGAGGGAGCTTTTCCTCCAGCAGCTCCCTTGAGCTGCAGCATTTGTTTCTCAGCAGCTCCGCGTGAAGTGCTGCAGTCCAAAGGGGCTTCAGCTCCTTTTGCAGAGCCAAAGACTACAAAAATCCTGGAAAAGAGAGTGGGAGGGGGAAGGAGAGAAGTGCAATAGCAATATTCCTCGCTGGTACAGTTTTGCTGCACTGCAGAGTAACTTCAGTGGGAGAAGACTTAAAACAGACTCTTCTCTCACACTTGGCAGGGCAGAGACTGAAAGGCTGAGAGCTGGCAAGATCACTCTTTATTCCCAACACCAGGAGTGGAAACCAGATTGATTTGAGGACGATTCTTGCATCAAACAAACATTCCTCTGTTAATCATTTTGACTCTGATGAGTTAACCTCTGGTTGGCTCCATTTCTGAGACACTGCTACATTGGGAATTTCTGATCAGAAATGTTAAAAGTGATGACTGAAATGCATGACTGACTGTTTTTAGCAGCTACCACTGATTGTTCTGAACCCCCTTAAAGTAATCCTCATGAATGTGCTTTTTGCATGTTTCATTCTTTACACAACCATCATTAAACAAAAAAAAAAGCCAAAAAAACCAAACCAAAACAGAAAAACAAAAACAGAAAAACAAAAAAAACCCAAAAACCCCAAGGTCATAAAGGCTTAATCTGCTCTTGATAAGCACAGTGCAAACAGTCCCATTTCTTAATTTGTGAACGAGTGCACATTTCAGTGCAGTGAAACCTCAGTATCACTTGTGGAGATGGCTGCAGTGTGGAAGAAACAGGCAGGCAGAATTTTCTTTCATTATTTCTTAAAGTATAACAGCAATAAAGAGACGCCCTGCTAACAAGGTGGTGCTTTGATATGGATATCCTCCCTCCAGTCCATTACTGCATCTCCTTCACAGCAAGCAAGCTCTGCCTTTTAAGACTTCCAAGGCCAGCCTGCTGCTGCCAGTTTTAATTCTGTGGGCCAGGGTTATGAATATCCCATTGTGAGCTCCTCTCAGGAGGTTACAGGGCATTGATCCCGGGTCACTCGGGAAAGTGCCACCAAAGGCAGCAGCACCACGGCAGCAGCTCCTGCTCTCAACTTACTCCACATCAATCCAAAGGGTGACCCAAGAGCAAGAGACCTCAACCCACGAGGCAGCAACTGGAACAGGATATTCACAACTCCACCATTAGGAATCAAAACACAAAATGGCTGAGCCACAGGAGTGAGTGGCTAAACCTGAATTGGCTTTTGTGGAACAGACAAGAGAAAAGAGCTGAATTCATTACAGAATAAAGACAGAAAGATTAAATATAAAACTCCTTCAGATATGACTAATTTCACATATCCTAAGTAAAATACCAGAAAATACCACAAACAAAATATTTAATGGGAATTTTCTTAGTACATTCAGTGAAGAGAAGGCTCCACCTTGACTTTAGCAGTGTTCCAGTACCTAAAGGGGGCCTTCAGGAAAGGTGGAAAGGGAATTTTTACATGGCCTGGAGGGACAGGACAAGGGGGAATGGCTTCACACTGACAGAAATTGTTCCCTGGCAGGGTGGGCAGGCCCTGGCACAGGGTGCCCAGAGCAGCTGGGGCTGCCCCTGGATCCCTGGCAGTGCCCAAGGCCAGGTTGGACACTGGGGCTGGAGCAGCCTGGGACAGTGGAAGGTGTCCCTGCCATGGACGGGGTGGCACTGGGTGGGCTTTAAGGTCCCTCTAAACCCAACCACGCTGGGATTCTATGATCACACACTGTTCTAGTCTATGTTCTGTGCTGTTATTCTATGTTCTGTGTTATTATTCCGTGTTCTGAGCTGTTATTGCACCAGCTGAACCGGCTCCCCTCCTACCAAACCAGCACAGCTTTTGATTTACAGTTTTCAAATTTTCACAGATTTATTTTTCAATGCAATACAAATGAAGGAGGATTCCTATATACTTTAGCTGGAGATGGAGCTTCCTCTGTATTTCCTGCAGCCCTGTCCCCACTGCAGGCAGAGCTACTAACCTGTTGCACAAATGACCACACAGCTGTTTTATAACAATGCTGACACAGAGTTTGAGAAATTACAATTTAGCTTTGCCTGTGTAAATCCTTATTAATACATTTAGACAGAGAGAAAATTGTGATTTTGAGAAAAGATGGTTCTTAACAATCTCTGTGGACGTAACCACAGGGCTGGGCAAAGCCATGGAAGCCACATTGACATCCTCCAAGTTTCAGCAGGCCTAACACATCTTCCTCCAAAAGGCACCGGTAGGAATTAGGCATTAATATCAAATGGAATTGGAGCTCATGGAGAAGAAATATCTTTATGAGAGCATTTCTGCTGGAAAAAATGTGCAATGATGGGATTGACAGTGTATTAGCAAAGAATCAATGCATCTGTGGCATATGTCAGTGAACATCCCTGAGAAACAAATGATTATCCTGAGCAGCACTAAGGCCCTCCAGAGCATGGCAAATGGAGAATACTTTTTATCATGTGACATCAAGCATATGGCACATTGCTGACTGGTGAATGACAAACTTTGAAAGGGTATTATTACCCTAATGAGAAAAACCTGACAGAAAGGAATTAATTAGTTTTGCATTTATTTAATATTACCAAATAGCACAGGCTCCAGATGGCAGCACCCAAGGTATGAGAGGGGGAGAGTGGGGGGAAATCTATTTTTTCTGTCTCTTGGTACTTCACTCTAGGATGGCAAAACAGAAGTGATCCAGTTTCTCCAATTCTTATTTGCTGTGAGAAAAAATTACAGCAGAGCTATTAGATTAGGGATTTAATCTTGATGGGGCAGTGGAATATTTTAAAGCACATGTTGCTCATTCAGTAAAAATTATGTGGGGTTCTTTTCCTTCAGCAGCAGCTCACAAATATTTGCATAAAGCCTTCAGCTGATTTGGGAGAGGCATGAACTCAGTCACAGCTCCTTGAGCCACCTCTGTTAAATGATCAAGGGGCTTGGTTGGCTTTTCCTGCTGAAATTTACACCAATACTACACTGAGAAATGGTGTGTTTTTTTTAAAACTTTAAATAATTGGAGCAGAAACATTAATTACAATAATGTATGGACAGGCAGTGTTTTGAGCACATCTTTATAAGTAGTGCTTTCACACAGACCACAGACCACAGCTGACTCAGGGCATCCCCAGGTACATTGTCCTGAAATTTAAAACCATTATGGGATTACCAAGCCCTTTCCCAATGAATCCAGAGAGGAGTTCAGCCAGACTGAGCACACTGGATTAGCTGGCTGGGGAGACTGTCCAGCAAAGGGTACAGATTAATCCAGCTTTATTAGAGGGTTGCAACCCTAAAAACCAGTATAGGACTAAGTCTAGGCAAAGCAAACAGCTTCAGCAGTGAGGAGTGATTGTTCACCGTGTAGATGGATAGGGACAAAGGGCCTCTGAGGGCAAATTAAACTATCCAAGAGAGCAAGTGCATCAAATCAGTATTTTTCTGTAGCACTAATTACTAGACACTCATGGAATCACAAAGGAAAAACATTCCTAATTCTTTTCTTTATATGAGTCTGCAGCCTCAAAATCAACTGAGTTTTTACAGCAAAGAGCAAGTGAACTTCTGGAGGGTTTTTTTATGTCCTTGAGCAGTGGAAGGTTAGGCACAAGATTTCATCACTTCCTTAGGAACTTCATTTTGCCATGGCAAAGGGTTCAGCTTTGCCTTGGTTCCATTTCTGACTAAAATACCTCATGACAGCTTTATAGTATTAATTTCCTTTTCTACTGCACTCCTTATAAATGTTTTCTTTATGGCATAAATCACATTCCCAGCACCAGATAAGTGAAGACTCACACAGATCTCTTTGCTGGGTTTGGTATCCCAGGTGATCAGGCCAGTCACTGTCACAGCCCTCAGCGACCTGAGCCATTCTGCTGGCCACAGACATGAGATGGTGAGAAAAGAACTTCAATTGAAATGATATCTTAGGACAGCTACTAATATGGTCACAAGATCTTTAAAGGATATTGCTGGTTTTCAAAGGGAAGTTAATCCTGCCAGTAATATTTGTTTTCTCTCAGTTTTAGCAATGTTCTTCCAGAGACACAGATAAGCCTGAGGTCTATTTGTTTTCCAGAATGACTTTATCTCCTGGGCTCTTAAATAAGAGGTACCAGTTTTCTGGATCTCAGGGAAAAAAAAATCCTGTGCTACCACCCAGATTGTTGATTCAAGGACCCTGAAACTAAACAGCTCCATCACTCAGCCCTGTCACCAGCACCAGTGCTCACACATAAATAAATCCAGGCTCTGCAGGATCCCTGGGCAGCCATGCCAGGGAAGGTCAGGACAGAGAGCCAGGAATCCCAGCTACCCTACAACACACAGCAGGGGAGGGACACCCACAGGTGCCGGGGGGACTCAGGGCCATAATTCCAAAAATTCAACTCCAGCAGCAGCCTGCCATTCCTGGGACACATGCCTGGAGCCTGCTCAGTGCCCTCCCTGCTGGCCCAGCCCGGGTGCATCCCAGCACAGAGACCCCGACACACCAACAGCCACACACCCAGCCCGGGGCACTTCTGCAGCCAGAAATGCTGGATTTGTAATCGCTTCTCCTGAGCTAAAAGCACAGGACTTTAGGATGAAAACCACAGCTGCACTTGCTAATAAAATGCATGTAACCCAAACCTGGGGAGGTTTTATTGCCCTCACATGTGGCACAGCCAGACCCCTCTCACTGACCTCCGTGCATCACTCGGAGCCAACCAGGAAGTCACAGTTAGGTGGGAATAATTTGTGTAGGCTGTCCTTTCAACTCCCTGAAAATAGAGACAATGCTCTGTAAAGTACAGCATCGAGTGCTTCATCTGCAAATTTCCATTGCTCTTTTTCCTTTATATTCCTTTTTTTTGTTCCTTATTTGTTCCCTTTTGCTTTTTATTTTTCTCTCCTTTTCCTTCTCCTTTTTTTGATTCTTTGCAAATGCCAGGGGTTTCTGTGGTGGGGCCCAGAGAGCCCTGGTGACTCCTCCCAGAGAGGAGCGAGCTCGTGGCTGTGCCCGCAGCACTGCTGCTCTTGGAGCAGCTGACCAGGGGCTCCACGACACTTCAGCCAACACACAGGATCTCCAGCACTTTGTTCTTGTTCCTCAGACAGAAATCATCAAGCTTGAGTCTTCATCTAGGCCTGACTTTCCCATGTGGCCGAGCAAACTCCATTTATTCCGACTTTTAGAGGATAAGGCAGCTGTATCAGCCCCAGGCTAGGAAATGAAAGGAGCATTACAAAACTATGAAAATAAAATGTTCCATTAAAAAAATAATTCCATTAGAACTCAAACCTATTCCCTGTTTCAAATCAGGCCTAAGATGATAATGTTTGCTTTGCATGCTGCTCTGCTGAACTGAAAACTTTTATTAATGATGTGCTGCTGTTTCTTAAAATTATCTTAACAGATGGATTTATAAATCATAAGTAGTAACCAAATTCTAATAATGATGCCATTTAATATATACCTCAACTTCTGACAGCTTAATACTTGCTTTGAAAGCAACAGTCCCCAAGCTAATTTGTTTATAGCCCCACACAGGTTACACGGACATGCTCTCTCCCTACTGCTCATTGCAGGTCCCAACAGCTCAAACCATCCATGTCTGTGTTCTTTACCCCATTTTGCAAATGAATACTTAAATTACAAAAGAAATTAATGGTCATCAAGATTTTAAAATATTCTGATCCTCTGAAAAAAATGTCGAGTTCATGAACTGCAAGTCTGCATTTACATATGAATGGAAATACACGCACACATCTCCATGCATACACACACAGGACTGTTACAAACTATCCCAAATTTATTCTTCATCAGATTGAACCTTAAGAAATTAAATGAACTTTTAAATAACTCTTTGTTCTAACTGGATAGCCTCAAATTATTTATAGCCTGTTCTCTCCCAAACCAGCTTTTGCTCATGGATTTGCCAAAGACAGCACCACCACCACCACTCAGGAAATGGCAAGGGCGTGGAGAACACAGCAGCTCAGGCCAGATTAGCTTTACCAATGTATTTTTCATCATGGAAATATAAAACAACCATTAAATTAAACTGCTAACAACCTCAGAGCAGAGAGAAAGGACTGAAATCTGCTTTCTGTCTCAAACCTTCAATTCTCATTTATTTCAGGGCCTGCAGAGCTGCAGCCAAGCATCACTGTGAGTCCAACAGACAGAATAAATCAGGAGAGAAAACAAACCCATTTCTGGGCACATTCAAAGGGTTCCTCACTGAGCTGCCCCCATCTCTCTGAGCTATGGGATCTCCCCCAGGGAAGAAGCAGAGCATTTCTTTTGGGACATAGCATTGGAATAATTTAGGGTAAATCCAGCTAACTCAGAATTCAGCTGAACGGAGAACAGCTAAAGAGGGTAAGGCTGATTTCATGGAAGCAATCAGGTGGGTTTAGGTGTTGTTTAGGATGCTCTTGTTGTAAAGCAGATCCACAACTGAGCATCACGAGCTTTAGGAAACAAGAGATGTGCAGGCAGTTTCTTTTCTATCCCAACTAAAAGAAAAAAAAAAAAGGACCCAGGAAACCCCCCAAAAAGAACCCAGACTGATCTTGAGTATTCAAGCCCACCCAGTTTGTGCCCCTGGGCTATGCCTTGCCTGGTGTGAACACTTTCTTTGCCAGGATCTGAAGACCAGCAGCACCCACTGTCACAATAACTGGGACAATCTGTCAGTCTCAAAAATGTCCAACACCAAGGTCCATTTCAGGTGACGTTTGCATTTATTCACCTGAATTACTGACATAGCTCCACTTTCCTCTGCTGCTAAGAGTATCAGAACAAAGAGTTGCATCCCCCAAACCTTCCCATGACACACAGATCAAGGCATCACATCCAAAAACATTCCCATGAAAACCTGAAGTATGTGATTACTATCCACTAACTCACCAAATTTGCAACCACTCTGTGAGCTCACAAGCAATTGCACCCAGAATTCAATGCAGGCACACAAAAGACAGTCGAATAAAAATATTTTAAAGCAATTATATATATATAAAAAATTTAAAACTGTTGGTTGCTTTCATTCTGTTTTGTATTTCTGCTCTCACTTTTATGACTAGTTTTATTTCCACTTAAAAATAGTTATAAATGTGCAAAATTAAGAAGATGTGTGGGTGTGCTCCTTACATGCTTACAGTTACATATTTAACAATCATCACCAAAGTTTGATATCATAATTAGATTTGTAAGTATCAACACACAGTTGCAGAATGAGGCTTTTGCTCTTTTCCTCTGCCAGAAAAACATTGGCTCTTGGACGTGGAGCACAACAGCAGGGGTACAATTACAGGTGGAGACTGGCACAAATAAAAGTGCTCGGAAATCTAAAGGTGGAAGTCTTGATCCATCCCCTCTCACTGCCATGTTACAGAACAATTCCACTCCTCTGGAAGCCTGGATGGACAGGCCAATAGTGGAGAGCAGCATCTCTTGCACCAGCCAGCCATGGTTTCATTCCAAAATTAACCTCTTTAATTTCTTTTCAGTTTAACAAAATAGACTTTCAGGCTGTCTTGAACTCAGTGGGGTACTGACAGGGTGCCCACAGAGTTCTCCCATTCCCCAGGGGTGGCCACACATGAACAGGGGACATGGAAACCTCCAAAGCTGAATCAACAGACAGGTTTCAGCTACATTTAATTCTGCTTCAAAGCTACAGAGATTTTTACTGTACTGCAAGGCCAGGAGCAGCTTTCAGTATTGCCACATCAGAAAATAAAGATAACAGTTGACATACAGAGTAGTCTGAGTGATGCACATTTACACACACAGGTGTATATAAAAACACACACCAACACTCACAGAAACCATGCAAGAAAGGCCCAATGAATGCAGAGTTTCTATTCACAGGAATATTGATATTTCAATTGATAACGAGGTTCTATGGCTTTACAATAATTACCTTTGCTTTTAAAAATCCCAAACCAAATAGTTCCCTAAAAGGCTCATTTTCTGCTATCCTCCTTTAATATATTCCTCCAGTTTCATGATTACCTAACAAGACACAGCACTATTGATCCCTTATGCTTGGATGAGCTGTAGATTATGATGTACTGAAGAAAAATTCTGCTTCAGAGGCATTTTGCTTTATCCCAGAAAACATTTCACAGGCCAAACATATTGATTCAACATTGTAATAAGTGAGAAATTGGGACTTCTCTTTTTTTGTTTTCTTCTTCCAAGAGTCAATATCCCAGTTTCTTGGACTCTAAAATCACACAGATCAGGCAAAAAATAACTTACTTCAGGACTTCAGATCTTCCCTATCCATTTTTAATACTCCTAAACTATAATAATAGAGAAATAGAAGCAGGAGTTAATATTCACTTAAAGAAAAAAAAAAAAACAAAAATAGAAATCAATCCCAAAAACCAGCAAAAGCCACACATTTACTTCCATATTTACTTCATAACATTCCACAGGAATTCTTTGGGTTTTGGAGTTCACTTTCTCAGAAGTCACTGCATTCCCTGAAACATGAGGTCCCACCTGATCACTACAATGGACAATAACTTTTTCACTGGTAAATTACCCATTTGCATCCTTTGTGTAGATTTTAAAACTTCTCTGAGTTTAATATTTTACAATATGAGATACCCGAAACATCCCATTTACACTTCTCAAGAACAATCTGAAACACATCAAAATTTGCATTTCATTTGGGATTCATTGTTTCCAGGCTAGGATATTCCTAATCATCAGGATATATATTTATATATAAAAGAAGACACGTAAAGTAACTCGATTTTAGCTCCTGAAGCATGCAGACATTAAAAGAATCCAGCACTCTCATAATCCATCCAAAAGGTCAGTGATGAGAGGATAATTAGGAGTGGATGCAAATGAGGACAAGTTTGGTACACACACTGAGCCCGGGCGTAGCTGAGGCGCCGCATCCTCTGCGTGCTGAGCAAAGCTCCTTCCCTCTTTAGGGGAGGATCAGGCTGTGGATGCTGCTGAATGAAGGGATTGCACAGTGAGCCCTGCAAAGCTGGGATCAGGCTGTGGAAGCAGCTGCAGAGTGCAGCCCTGAAGCGTCAGTGGCAGGGCTGTGCTTGGCAGATCGATGTGCAGGGCAGGCACACCACAGGTGAACGTGCATTAAATGTTCTCAGCCTTCCTCCTCATCTGCTCTAACCTCAGGGGGGGTTTCTAAACCCAGATAAAACCCCTGCCCCCCATAAACCTCTGATCTGCTTTTTGCAAGTGTGTTTTGTCTCCATTCTAATAATTCAACTCCATGCTAATATAATATAAAATAACCTTTTAAAAGAGATTTGAGCTTTAAGCATTTCAAGGCATTACAGTTGCAGACATAACCAGAGGATCTGGTCTCTTTCTAACAACTTCAGTAGGAAATATTTGTAACACAACAATATCTCATTTCTCAGTGTAGGCCACTCAGCGTCCTAGACAACTTGGCTTTAACCTCTGTGATGTTTTCATTGGGCTCACAAACCTCATGATAAGATCAGCCTGCTTTTAGCCCCTCATTTCAACCCTCTGGCCTGTAAATTATGCTGCTATCTGCTCCTGTAAATCTCTTCCTGTAAATTGAATAAGAGTCTTACATTGCAGCTTCCACTTTCTGACCATGAGAATGAAGGTTCTGCTCATGGAGAAGCCTCTAGCAAAATTCAGGAGACATTCAAGCTGTGCTCAGAGGAGAAGTGTCACGAATTATGCAATGCTATGGAAGGCAGAGGTAGTGACACAAATGCCTTTCTTCTGTTAATTAGGAAAAGCTCTGCTGATGAGTGAGAGCACCTGTACAGCCACAGCAGCCAGCAGGAGCTGACACCCTTGGGGACCACCAGCACCCTTCAGTCAGGGCAGGAATTCACCCCAAACATTTGCACCCTTCACAAATCCTAAGCAAACCACATCTGAAGGACTCCAGGTCCCAAAATCTGCTGTTCCCAACAGGGCACGGAGGAAGGAAAACTGTCTTGGGAGAGACAGGGCTGCTCTAGTCCCCACCCAGGCATTTAGGGCCTCCTTGTGTGTGCCACAGCTGAGCCAGGGCTGCAGCAGCAATCTGAGTACATTATATATAAATAAATATAGAGAGACAGATCCCTGGGACATCGGCCTTGCAGGGATCAGCAGGAGCTCTGCACAGCCAGGGTGCCATGAAGTGCTCAACCCCCTCATGACTTCTTTGCTGTCCTCACACACAGAGGTGAATCAGCCCTCTAAGGAGAACTTCCCACACAGATAAAATAGCAGAAATTATTTAGGAACGTTTCTCCTTCAAAATTAGCTCTCTCACATTTTGCATAGTAAAGCAAAATGGTTTTCAGTATATGTTTAAGTACCCCTAAAGGTGAAGAACACCTCTTTTCTTACAGGTGGTGACAAATCTCAAGGTGATTCTGTGCATTCCCACTTCAGCTTCTTGTCTTTGAAACTGCTTTTTGGAGATCCATATGCCATTCTAGCATTTGTCAGAAAATAAGCCTACACATTTCACATCCACATATTCAAATACAGTCACAGAAAACTTATTTTTGTGTGTTTAAAAGCACACGCTGATTAATGCCAATAAGTCTCAGTCTGAACAAACACAAAATCTCTTTGCACTTGGTATGTCAGACTTGTTTCTGTGGCAATCCCTTTCCATTTTGCCAGCAGCGTGCGGTTGTTCTGCAAAGAAACGTTTCCTAAAATGTTCTCCCTTTATTTCCAAAATGAAAAGCTTCTTTCAGGAACAGAAGCTGAGAATACATTAAAAATGTCACATTGAATCTCAGAGCAGCAGCTCTCAGCAGTGTGGTGCACACAGGATATCCCTGAGGATGGCTGGGAGGCTGGAGGACTTCAGCACAGCAATCTCCAAGTGGCACTGTCAAGAATGCTGAAGGGTTAATCCACGTGAAATGCCAGGTGATGCTAACCCTCCATTTCAGCCAGCATATGGAACCTGATTTCCTGGGATTGCAGTGTTTCCCAAGCACTTAAAACACAGCTGGAACTGTGGCATTTTTGTAATTTCCTTAAATTTGGGGACAGCTGCTCACAGCCCTGTTACTGAGCTGACAGCTCACGGCGTGGAGCCCTTGGATTTGACCATGTGAAGATGTTTCATGATCTTTATTAACTTTTCTCTGCATGTATTTTGATTCAGCCCCTCTCATTGCACTGTCTGATAAAGCCTGGCCAGAACTGAGTTTTACAGTATTTCCTCCCATCCCATTCAATTACCAGCAGTCAAACCACATGATCTGACATCACTTTAACCAAATTGTTCACTGACAGTGCCATTGCTCCAGCTAAGGAAATGAAAAGGCTAAGACAGTGCAGGAATGTCTCTTTTCCTCAGGCAGGGATGTTTTGGAGGAATGGCTCTTTTTTCCTCAGGCAGGGATATTTTGGAGGAGTGGCTCTTTTCCTCAGGCAGGGATATTTTGGAGGAATGGCTCTTTTCCTCAGGCAGGGATGTTTTGGAGGAATGGCTCTTTTTCCTCAGGCAGGGATGTTTTGGAGGAATGGCTCTTTTCCTCAGGCAGGGATATTTTGGAGGAGTGGCTCTTTTTCCTCAGGCAGGGATGTTTTGGAGGAATGGCTCTTTTCCTCAGGCAGGGATATTTTGGAGGAGTGGCTCTTTTTCCTCAGGCAGGGATATTTTGGAGGCAGGAAAAGCCTGCTGGCATCATGGTTAAACCCTGGCTGTCTGAACTGCTCTCTTTGTCCTGTGCAGGTGCAGGGAAAGGGCACGTGGGCGAGGTGGCCACTTGGTACCCAAAATACTCCTGTAGCAGCTGCGTTTCTCCCAGCAGCTCTGAGGCCATGGAAAGTGCAAAGGGATGGATCACTGAATGGAAAGGTGCAGAAACTCACACTGGACACCAAACAGCTTTAAATTTCAGGAACTGTCACATATGCTTCTATACATGCTCTTGCTAGAGGAAAACAAAATAAGTAGCAGAGGTAGAGGAATACTGGAATAATTAAATGTTCTCCCTAATAGGCAAAAGCTGATTTTCCCTCTACAGTGCTTTGGAGCTGATTGTTCAATGCCATCAATTTGTTCTGTGCCACCAACTGCACTCTGAGAAGGAAACCCCTCTGGGAATTCTACACATTGGGATAACCATGCCAAGAGTCATCCACATAAAAACCCAACAAACTTCACGTGTTTTGGAAAGAAAGGCTACCAAAACTACAAATCCCTGTCAGCCAAAACAGCCTTCAAAACTGGATACACCAGATAAACAACTTCTAATTATACCTGCAGCTTGTCATAATTCCCTGTGTTCTGTGTCCCAAATCAAAGTTCCTGCCACAGCACATCAAGAGCTACATCCTCAGAGGGAGCAGCACAGCACTGAGCACTACACCACCCAATCCTGCAGTGAATCAATCCTGCAGTGAACCCACAGCTTCTGGCAGGGCCAGGCTGCTGCACGAGCAACAGGAGACAGGCAGCCAAAAAGGAGAGCTACACTTCATCGTGTCTCTGCAGACACAGTAAATACAACAACAGTAAATAAATAAATGCATCCTAAACTCTGCTCTCCAACAACTTCAAGGCTATTTAGGGATTTTATTTTTTTGGGGGGGGGGTTATTAGGTACTGAAGGCATCACACAGGAAAGGAGAAAAATCTCTCCTCACCACCTTCTGTGGGACCAAGCCAGCAAGCAGAATCTGAGAACGTTTTCCAGACCACATAATCAGGAGGATGCTCATTTTTGGCTCTGAATGGGACTCAGGCACTTGTGTCTCACTCTGTCAACACTTGGGAAGGGCTGGGAAGGAACAGCAGCAAAGCTTTTACACCTAGACAATGTTCTTGGCAAAAAGCACAGACTCCTCCGGGAAGCAGCCGAAAGGATACACAAGGGAAAGGGCTGCTCAGGATTTGTAATCTGGCCTTGGAAAGCTGCAAGAGAAACTGTGCTGCACAACCAGGAAAGCTGCAAAATCCCTGAGCCAGCTCAACTCAGCTCCCCTCCACGCTGGGTCAGCTAGACTGTGAGCAATGGCCAGGCTGGCCAGTCTCAAGGTGATTCAGAAATCTCTGTTCTGCTGTAAGAGCTTTGCAAACAGCCCCCAAAGGCCCCTGGGTTTCTGTCTCAAACATGGAACACACGAGCAATACAATTCCTGGGTAGACTAGGAGCAGTGGTACAGCTAGATCTTATTTCATATGCTTAGAATTTGAATTCTGCCTTTCAAGTTGGCCCTTCAAATCATCCCCATACCTTCCAAAATCATATCTGGAATTTGAGCAGTGTAAGCAAGACTTTGAGGATCCATTGTTTAGGCTGTCTCAGCAGCTATGTTTAGAAACATCAAGGAATACTAAATTATTGATCCTGCATTCACTTAACTCAAGGAATAAGGGGTATTTAGCTGGATTTTTCTTTTTAATTTACTTTCAAAACAGGCTTAAAAAGGACTGAGAAGCAAAGGTGGAGAAAAAAATTAATTTGTGTTCTTATTTACAAAAAAGTTTTGAACAAAGCAGCATGCTAGAAAGCAGTTTTCCCAGTAATGTTCACTGGAGGAGTTACCATGTTTTCAGAATAGGCTGTTTTCAGAAGCTGAGGAAATCTTAAACTTTTCAAACCCTTGGCCTAAACGTGACAAGTATTGCAACATTTCTTGCTTCTTGTTCAAGGAAATCTCCCTGGAAAATAAACAGCAGAGCAGATAAGCTATTAAGCTGGGCCCCTGATGCTGCTGGCTCTTTCATCAGGTCTTATATCTGTTAACCTTTCATAAATGTCAGGCTGAAAAGAAGTTTCAACTACATCCCAGAGCCAAAAAATCCCCTGCTCATTCTGCTCCACCATAGGCTTCCAGCGCAGCTGCATTGCTCCTGCAAGGAGGGGGGATCTGCAGCAAGGATGAGCTGCCCTCTGCCAGGGCTTCCCTTCCCACAATGAAATTGAGGTTGCACGTGGCAGGTGTATTATCATAGGCACCGAATTTGCATCAGAGTTGTCACTCACTGACAAAAGGGAAAAATTTCACTATGAATTACAGCAGCATGGAAAACATTCTACTAAAATCACTGTCATCTACTGTCTCCCAAAATTTCCTTAGCAATTTTCATATCTCTTGATGAAACTGCAATAAAAGCAAAAAAAAAGCACCTGCATTATGATGGCCATACTACAGCTACTGGTTTATTATTGGCATAATTTACAGGTTAAGTTGAAATGCAGAGTGTGTGAACATTTTCAGTATTTGCTACAACAGAAAGATGGTTTTAATGAACTGTTAGTTCTCCACAATTGTTACTAATTACCTGCTCTTAGAAACAGCCCTACTCATTGCTAAGATTTTTAATTTAGTGTTTGCAGACAGCAGAAAAACAACCATCATTAGCACATATAAATTAAGAGTCTATCTTTTCCATCCCTTCAGTGATGATGGCAATTTTCTCTTGGGCAATGCTCTCAGGCACAGGGTGGGATTCTTGGGAATATCTCATGCAGAGTCAGGAGCTGGACTCTATGATCTGTGTGGGTCCCTTCCAACTCAGGGGATTCTGTGGTTATTCTTTTAGGAACAGCAAAAACTCCTCCTGCTAAAGGTTTCTGTGAACCATCACATCCATGGCAGCAAGCCCATACAGGACACAACTAAACCCCAATCTGCACATAAAAGAGACCCCATCCCAGTTTGTGACTTCAGAGGCAACATCAGATAAGGACGTGGCTGTTTCCCTAAAGCAGTTGTAGGAATCAAATGCACCTTCTCCTTATCACTGAATAATCAAGTATTGTACCTTTAAACCCTCCTCTTTTAGGCAACAAGCGAAAAATAAAGCAAACATTTCAGACCTGTGGTGATGTCCCTCCACAAGAGCTTTCCCTGGGTTCCCACATCTGTAGGATATCTCACAGAGATTAATACCAGAGTCCATTCTGGGCTGAACTGCAACAAATGAAACTTAATGTAAATATTCAGGAAGCTCAAATGATCAGAGGAGCTTGAACACTTAAAGGTCAGAAAGAATTTCTCTCTCTGCATCCCTCTTCTCTCTCCCAAATATCTATTAAAGAAACAAGATACTAAAAAAGGCCATTTGCTTACAGAGAGGGTGTGTTCATGTGGGTAAATGCATCTCCTTGAGGAGATGGTCAAAACCAAAGTAACAATTCTTGGTTAAAAAAAAAAAAAAAGAGAAAGAAAAACAAAAGCATAAAGTCCATTTATATGTCACCCTGAATTTCTGACACTGCATTACGTCCTCCCCCAAACACTCAAGAAGGCAGAAGGACAATGCAGGGAATTGCTCTGATTTGACGTGGAGATTTAATAACTGGCTGTTACCCTGACCTACTATGGAGTTAATAACAGGTGTAAGCCACTGTGCTATTCCACTGCTAGAGCTGAAATAAAGAAGTCCTGAAATTTCCTGAGCTCCAGCTCCTCGGACCCTTAGAGCTTCCATCATCACAGTTTGAGGATTTTGTTTATTTTCTGTGGCTGTCACCTGGACTAAGTTGTTCTTAAAAGCTGATATCCACCAGGAATCATTCCTCAGGCAGCAATTTGCCCAGATAACAGCTCCATTTTGCACATTCTTTTTGCTGATCGTGTTTTGCTGATCAGAATTTCCTGGTGCTCAAGGGCTGCAGCACCAAGGCAGCAGAGCTCACCTTGAGAAGGGGCTGGAATTGATTTTGTTGGCTATTACAATGTGGCAGGAGCTGACCTCACATCCAGCACAGTGCAGTGTCATTTGTGCACACAGTGCTGAATTTGTCCTTGTTCTGGGATTCCACTGCTTGGCAGGAATCTTTGGGAATGGCAGTTCTGTGTTACCACAAAAGCAAGAGATTGGGGTTTGTAGCAGGGGTGGTAATAGACTGTTACTGGAGCTCACAAGCAGATGGTGTCCTTCAGCATCCCTGGCTCCATGGAATTACTTGGAATGTCACACAGAATTTACTCTGTGCAGGTAATTTCTGGCAGCACCTTATGAGAAGCACCAGAGAAGTGACTACAGCAGCTCATGAAACTTTAGGCACAGCACAGGGCAGAAAGTGAGGTTTGATCAGAGACATGGTCTTTCTTCATGCAGAAAAGACCACGAAGAGTGGTCAACTGCTCCAGCAAAATGGAGCAGCAACAACAAATGTAAAACAATCCAAGATATAGTAGAACTGTAAAATTATAGACATGCAGTCCCAACAGGTAATCTCCATCTCATCAAAATCCTTTCCCTCTGCTTAAGTTCAGCAGAAGAAGTCAATTAAGAAACAAAAACAACTGTTTGACTGAAACACCGATTTTCAGCTAGTGCTGAGTGTACTTCAAATATTTACAGCATTAAATAGCTCAGAACTCAGCTACAGGAGTCAAGCAGGGCAGTACTCTTTCCTTAAGCCAAATGTCTAAATGAACACTGTGGTTCAAAATGCCTTCATGCACCATTTGATCCCAAGTATATAAATTATTAATGGAAAAGATTTTAAAATTATTTCTAGCCTGGTAAGTCTAACTACAGCATTAACAACGAGCTCAGCTAAATATGAACACCAATCTTATGAGGTGCTACTTAATGATAGTGTTGTAATTTTTTTTGTTGTTTCAATACTTGATTCATTGCTGTTTCTTACTGAGGAAAAATACAGTTACTATTACAACATTCTGAGCTTCTATTCTTGGTATGATTTTAGGCAGAGAACAAAGTGATTTAGGCACGTAGAAGTGGCCACCAGCAAGATTGAAAAACACAGCCAAGTAAAAGGATGTATTTTCCTGGCTGCCCCAAACCCCCAGTGCTGAGCTATTTCATCCTTCTGGCTGTGTACTTAAATTTGATGAAGTAAAGATCTCTGTGCTGCTCCCACACACAGACAACAAAACAAAGGCACAGATTAAACACAGAAGCCTCAGCTTTATTTTGTTCAACTGGAATCTGACAGGCTGACAGCTACACCCACCTATTCCCAGACTGTTCCCAGCTGGGACTTCCCAGCCTGGAGTTCAAATTGCTCCCAAGGTCCCAAGCACAACAGCAATTCCCTCAGCAGCGTGTATTGGGATAGCAAAAAGTTATTATCTCCTTATCACTTCTGAAATCACCATTCACTGGACACAAAGTCATACCCTAACAAATGATATCGCTCCCAAAAAAGTTTACTGCTGAAAACTAATTTTCCTAAAAGAAGATGAAGCACATTTTGACAAGCAGGCAAATCAGGAGGGAGAAGATAAGATTCAACTTGATAAGGACAGGTTATGATAAAAGTGAACATATTGCTTAACTTAGCAGTTCTGAGATGTAGCAGATAGGGAGACAACAGCAGGCTGAGGCCAGGAGTCCTTGTTTCATCCAGGGAGATAAATATCCATGTATTTGCTCAATATCCCAAACAAATGCAAATATCAGGAAATTGAGATAATTCTCCATTTCCTCAGCAATGCCAGCAGCTTGGTTTATATATCCCACATGCTGGTGGACCCTGGGGGATAGATAACAAAGGAAAGAGAGGATGGAATGGCTTCTCAGCTCCTCTGGGACCTTACAGAGGGAAGACACAGGGTGTTAATTGTGTCCAATTATTCCTGGAAGGAGCAGCAGTGAAATTTTGTAGGTTTTCTCAAAGCTAGACTGCTATGCTTAGCTGCAGACAGTGCCAGAATTTTGACATGTTTAAAAACCTTCTGGCAGACATAGGCAGAACAAAAATAAGCTTTTAAAATACAGCCTCACACACTTGATCCCATAATTAATATACCCTTTCCATTTAGCATCTCCAAGATTCGAATAATCTACCAACTAACAGTTAAGTAGCAATCTCACTGGGTTTTTTTAAGTTTCCCCACCTTTTACTTGGGTCCACAAATAGATATAGGAATTTTACTTTAAGTCAGAAATTTGAAATGCCGGTTATTAAATTAACAAGTTGCTCTTCTCTCTGCACATTAGCCACTGAGTAGATATCAGACTGAAATACATTTAATCAAATGATTCGTGAAAATGGCCAAGCAGAATGTTTCTGTACAGTTCACTGAGCAGGGAACTGAAAACGCAGGAGGAAAAAGATTTATTAAGTTGAACTTTATATACAGAAATAATTACCATAATATGTGCATGCATCCAGCTAAGTGCTGCAGGTCTGGATTTGTCTTCCTGCACAGTGACCTCCTCCACACAGTCCCCACCATCCTGCCAGGTCACCTCCTCCCAGGCAGACCAGGGCTGCTCCTCTGCTGGCTGAGCACAATTAGTTCACATCACTGGATTTTACAGTGTTACAGGCAGATGTCTGGAATTGGTAACAACCATCCATGTCTTGTGCTCAGAATACTTTTGTGAGGAAATCATCCCCCTGCCAAGGAATGCCTTGTGGTTCCTGCTCTGCCAGTGCTCCAGTGAGGAGCTGGAGGTGCCCCTGGTGCTCCCAGGCAGGTGCTCCCCATGCTGTTCCCCTCGCCAGGAGCTCCAAAGGCCATTTCTCCTGCTGACTGCCCTGCAGCAGAGCAACCTGTGCCCAGTGAGATGCCAGCAAGGCCTTTGGAATGGCAGCTCTCTGCCTCCCTCCCTCCCTCCCTCCCTCCCTCCTGGAGTGGCGTTCCCAGGTTTCCTCTCCCTCCAGCTGCCATAACTGCCCCTGCTTGGCAAGCTCATAAAAGACCTCAAAAATGAAAACAAGCTCCTGTCTTCCTCTCCTACTGTCCAGCCAGGGCTATGCCTCCACACAACTGAACCACAAATATGCAGCAATTAGTAAATATAATATATAAAGTTAACTCCTCACAGGCACACAATCCCTGGCTTGTGGCTGAAGCCACATCCTCAACCCAGCAGGGGTATTAAAAAATAACAGGAATCTGAAACAGCTTTAAGGAGCTGCCTCCTGCTTGTCAGATGCTCAGCCAACACTCCTTTCCCTTTATAAACACAGCCCTGAAGCTCCAGTGGTGGAGGACCAGGGAAAATTGGAGTACAAGGAAGGTTTTGTTTTCCCACTGCTCACCCAGGAAGGCACTGTAGCTTTTATCTTGTAAAAGTAGCTCCCATTTAGGAAAGGAGGAATTTAGGGAGTAGGCCTGACCCACACTCATTAACTCTCGGCATTTATGTCTTGTTCCCGCAAGGACTCTGATTAAAAAAAATAAAAAAAAATTAAATAGGACCCAAAACTTAAGATTGCTTCTGAGGAGTCTTTCCCAGGATATGCAGGACGTTTCAATCTCTTGGACCATGAAATGTAACTATTCTTTAAAGCAATTCTAGACAGAAGAAATGACACCATAGAAAGGTCGGGATCAGCTGGGAAAGGGAAAATGGGCCTCATGAGTTCAGTCCACCTGTGGGCAGGAGGAATTGCAACCAGGTTTGCCCTGCAGAACAAGGGCTGGGTTCCCCTGCTTTTGCTACAACTGACCCAACAACAAAAGCAGGTTTGCACAACACAATATCCCTGAGCCAGGAGGGATCTCTGAGGGGAAGTTTTCCATCTGCAGCAAATAGCACCTGCCTGTCTTGTGAGGATGCCTCATTATTTGTGTCAGAGTGGGAAAACTTAACTTTATTCCTGTCCTCCTCAGAAGCTTTGATGGGGTGGTTTGGTTTTGTTTAGTTTGGTGTGGTTTGGTGTGGTTTGGTTGGGTTTGGTTTGGTTTGGTTTGGTGTGGTTTGGTTTGTTTTGGTGTGCTTTGGTGTGCTTTGGTTTGGTGTGCTTTGTTTTGGTGTGCTTTGGTGTGGTTTGGTTTGGTTTGGTTTGGTGTGGTTTGGTTTGGTGTGGTTTGGTTTGGTGTGGTGTGGTGTGGTGTGGTGTGGTTTGGTTTGGTTTGGTGTGGTTTGGTTTGGTTTGGTGTGGTTTGGTTTGGTGTGGTTTGGTGTGGTTTGGTTTGGTTTGATGTGGTGTGGTTTGGTTTGGTGTGGTTTGGTGTGGTTTGGTTTGGTGTGGTTTGGTTTGGTTTGGTGTGGTTTGGTTTGTTTTGGTTTGGTGTGGTGTGGTTTGGTTGGGTGTGGTTTGGTTTGGTTTGGTGTGGTTTGGTTTGGTTTGGTTTGGTGTGGTGTGGTTTGGCTTGGTGTGGTATGGTTTAGTTTGGTTTGGTTTAGTTTGGTTTGGTTTAGTTTGGTTTGGTTTGTTTTGTTTTGTTTTGTTTTGTTTTGGTTTGGTTTGGTTTGGTTTGGTGTGGTTTGGTTTGGTTTGGTTTGGTTTGGTTTGGTTTGGTTTGGTTTGGTTTGGTTTGGTTTGGTTTGGTGTGGTTTGGTGTGGTGTGGTTTGGTGTGGTTTGGTGTGGTGTGGTTTGGTGTGGTTTGGTTTGGTGTGGTTTGGTTTGGAGTGGTTTGGTGTGGTTTGGTTTGGAGTGGTTTGGTTTGTTTTGGTGCAGTTTGGTGTGGTTTAGTTTGGTTTGGTTTGGTGTGGTTTGGTTTGGTTTGGTGTGGTTTGGTTTGGTTTAGTTCGGTTTGGTTTAGTTCGGTTTGGTTTGGTTTGGTTTGGTTTGGTTTGGTTTGGTTTGGTTTGGTTTGGTTTGGTTTGGTTTGGTTTGGTGTGGTGTGGTTTGGTTTGGTGTGGTTTGGTTTGGTGTGGTTTGGTTTGGAGTGGTTTGGTTTGTTTTGGTGCAGTTTGGTGTGGTTTGGTTTGGTTTGGTTTGGTTTGGTTTGGTTTGGTTTGGTTTGGTTTGGTTTGGTTTGGTTTGGTTTGGTTTGGTGTGGTTTGGTTTGGTGTGGTTTGGTGTGGTGTGGTTTGGTTTGGAGTGGTTTGGTTTGTTTTGGTGCAGTTTGGTGTGGTTTAGTTTGGTTTGGTTTGGTGTGGTTTAGTTTGGTTTGGTGTGGTTTGGTGTGGTATGGTTTGGTTTGGTTTGGTTTAGTTTGGTTTGGTTTAGTTTGGTTTGGTTTAGTTCGGTTTGGTTTGGTTTGGTTTGGTGTGGTTTGGTTTGTGTGCAGTGTTAGAAATGTTCTGGCGATGCTCAGGCCATTCCTGCAGTGCTGCTACTCCCATTAAGGCAGCAGATGTGGCTGTCCCAGCCTGGCTGATCTGTCCCTTCCAGGATGGCTTTCCCAGGGACCTTGTGGTAATTCTTTTGCACCCACGGTTATTAAAGAGAGTCAGCTCTGGGTGCAATGACTGCTCTGTGCAGAGCAGTCTCATGAGGACAAGGGATGAAGGAGAACAGTGTTTCTCATGCCCTGTCTCTAAATATTCATTTACATTAAGAGCTTTTTGAACTTGGTGTTCCCAAACAATGTATGGGATGTGTATAACTAATGTGATGATGAGAAGAACACAAAGCTTTGATGGAGAAAATGAAATACCATTTTTGTAAACTAGATTTTCACAGCTTGAATGAATAGACTTATTTCATTGTTTTCCATTTCTAAAGCTCAGAACTGGCTCTTATTAAACAGCATTATTGACTTCTCTTTTATAAACACTGTAACAAGGAAAAATGAAAACTAAAGAAATGCACTTGAATTCATATGGTCAGCAAACACTGACATCATTTTTGATTTATCCTTCATCCTGTATACATTTTTTAATCCTTTTCCTGGAACTCAATTTGTTTCCATTTCCATTTTTATTTTCATCTTGAAATCTGCAAGAAGACACAATATGCCAGCTAAATGAGGATTGATGAGGAGCACACATGCTCACCTGGGCTCCGGCAGGCTGCAGGTACTCGAAGGGCTGCCTGAGGAGGAAGGAGATTGCAGGGCTGCAGCAGCAGCATTGCTGATGTGTTTACACTTAGAGATGATCAGCAGCAGATTGCTGAGCAGGGCCCATCTTTCCTGTTACACTTTTTAATTGTTCTCTTTCTAAAAGTTTCACAACAGTGCTGAGAGTTGGGTTCCTCCCCTTGCAGTAGATTACAGGTTTTTATGACAAACCATAACTTTATGTTCACTGGCGCCAAGATGTACACAGCATCAATTTTCTTTCATTTTTGTGTCTCAAACACTCCACACAAAGACAACACTATAAATATGTGACATGACTAAATGATGAAGCAGCAGCTTCCTGCTGAAATTTTAAAGTGAGATAGACATTGTTTTAGCTGAGGAAGCCATTTAGATAGCAGCTGTTCCCACTGAAAAGATGTGGCAGCCATCAGCAGAAATAAGAAATGCTCTCTCTGTACATATTGAAATGAGTTTTATCTCCCTCTCCATTCTGCTTTGTGTTCCTCCTGGTGAAAAAGACAAAATTCATTTCACACCCATATTTCCTCGCAAGCACAAACGTTAGGAGAGGAATCTGCACCCATTCACACACTTAGGTGAGATCAAAACTTTGGAGCATATTCTGTCTGCAGAGAAATAAACTGCTGAGAAGTCTGGGAGTTTTGAATGAAAGGTAAAAGAAAAAACTCGAGGCCATCTCTTTCCTAAAATTATTTTTCCACGTGTTTGCTTCTAGGTGGTATTTGTGGCTTGTATTCTAATTAGAAGAAAATAACTTGGTACATGTCAGATACCCCTGCATGAAAAGACAGAATCAGAATGGATAGTTCAGTGACAGCTGAAAATAGTCTTCTTTTCACTGGATCTTAGATTTAAGATTAGTACTAATCATTACAGTACATTTTAGAAAGTAGCATGCAGTTACTCAAAGGTTTCAGCTTGAAAAATACCATAGACTGTGCTTATCAAACTTTTCATATGACTATATCTGTTCAAAACACAATCTTCTAATGGTTGGGACAAAATATATGATGTGGTTTGCATCCAAAAAGAGGTTAAGAAGTCAACAGAGCCAACATTTCTCCCCAGAGATAGCATAAAAATCATTATATCATATTAAAGATTTTGCTTCTTTTGCCACAGGCAATCAATTCGAAAAATTTGATTAAAAAAAGCCTTGCATTAGTGTAGTATTCTCAAGCTGCTTCTTATTAACATTTGATTGTAGCATACTCTAATGACAACCAGTATCAGCTCTCATTATTCTAAATAAAGAGTACAGTCATTTTCTTCTTAATGACTGAAATGTGTCCACAGGGACATTTTAGTTTACTCTCTCACAAAATGTAATATTGTCATTATTAATACTTCTTGAAGACAACTTGTAGACCAAAGTTATCTTTGCACAGTCACCAGATTTTAATTTTTAAATATCCATACCCTCAGTCACATGCAGTTTGATTCATTCCAATACAAGTAACACTAGCCTTGAAATGCTGCAATAAAACAATTCACATTATGATGCCTGTGACAAAACCAAACAGCAACAAAGAAGTAGAAGCAAATTAAATTTCACATCCTTGTGAAGGAGGTAATTGCCACAAAACTCAGGTAAAAGAAAGAGTACGATTTGTTCATTGCTGTGTCAGCCAGTGAGTCAAAAATAAAAGAAGAACTATGACAAAGGTTCCTTGGACTATAAACTGCATGAAAACAGGAACTTCCCTTTTGGTCAGTGCTGAAGGCAGTGAAATTCTGAAACATCCAGGATGCCTCTGGATATTTGTACTTCAAAACAAACAGACAGGGAAATATTTTTCTACTCTTTCAAAGAAATGCAAAGAAAAAAAAATTGTATTTCCTCAAAGTATTAACCAAAGATTGGCTTTTCAATACTACTGGAGCAATCCAATAGCCACCAAAGGAGCTGCCCCAGCTCCACCAGCTGTCCAGACAAAACTCGCACCCTTTTCAGGGCTTGTTCTCTCTCTGGACCAGGCCATGGAGAGGCAGAAGAGTCAGACCCCAATGGTTTGGGGTTTAAATTAACTATGCTTATTTTCTTCAAAGGAACTTTAGAGCCAAAGGATGGAGGACATGTTTGGGGATGTAGGGGAGTGTTTAAAGGAGGCTGAAATTGAGCCCCATTGATTTCCAGGCCAGACAGGGACCTGCCCAATTCCTCTGCCCCAAAGTAAACCCTCACCATGCACCTCTTTCCATCTGTGGTATGTGACTAGCTCTAAACATCCATTCAGTGTAAATTTTCATGAAATCAGTGGATGCTCAGGACTTTGGTAAACATCAATTAGAAGAAACGTAATTCAGAAAATTAAGCAGAGTCTGGGGAGTCTGGCTCTGTTTGGTTATTCTTGTCCTTTGTTCTGAGCCACTCCCAAATCTGCCAGACCAGGAGCTGGTTCTTCCCAAGCCAGGCCTGGTGCAGCTTCTCACAAGGCTCTTACAAACAGGTGGGAACTGCTGCCTTGGAGTGGCTACCTAGAACAGAGGCTAGGCAGAGTTCAAGGAATAAAGTGGGTATTTGTTAAAGGCCTTCAATAGATTCACCTTGGGCAGTCCAAGGCCTCCAAGAGGGTCTGCTCCCAAGGAGGATCACGGTCATGAGTTTTTCAGACATATAAGTTTGGTCTATTTGCATAGCAGGGGTTAATTGTCCAATTACAGCTTCAGATAAAGAAGTCACATTCCCCAGTTTGTTTGTTTCCCCCTGGTTCCCTTTTGTTTGTACTTTTTGGGGCCTCAGTGACCTTGGTTCTCAGGCCCAGAGGGATTGTTTTGTCTGACCAAAGTGTGAAGAACTCCACTCTACATGGAGTTCAGAGTTATCTGCTAATGCAGAGCAGGATCTGAAAAATAGTAAAGCTAAAAACTCAAGGCACCAGAACAATCAAACAGCTCAACATCCATCAGTACCCAAATTCCAGCAGCCACCTTCTCAGGCAGCTGCCTCTCCCTGCCAGGTGTCCCCTGGCACCCCAGGCTTGGCTCAGAGCCCGTGGCCCCACAAAGCATCACCCACCAGAGCCAGCCTGGATGGTGGCTGTGGGCCCCAGCTGTCCTTGCCCCTTTTCCCATTCCAGCTGGTCCTCTCACTAATCCTCACTGGCACATGGAAAGGCTGCACAGAGCTGTTACCACTGCCTCCTACCAAAAATATCCTTGCTTAAGTCCACACTTGTTTTGTATTAAATCCTGAATTTTTAGGAGTCATGACTCCTTCTAGTGGTATTTGAATTAAGCAAAACTTTTTTATTCCCTGAGCAAACATGTAAGTTTGGGGGGAAAAAATGGGGAAGCCATGGTTTGAAAGCTGTGGAAAGGCACTGCCTTTCCACATGTTATCCCATGGGCTCCAGGAGGCATCCAGGGGTTTCAATCATCACTTGATTTGCAGGGTTAGTTTCATCTGCAAATTAACATCCTTTGTAACATCCTTTGGGGGTTATTATTGTGCTGCTACTGCAAGTCTACTTAAACCCAGTACCCAGCTTTATAAAACTCAACAGCTAATGAAGCACCTCCAACACTGAACAGGAAGCAGAATAAAAACGGTTCAGATGGAAAGCAGAATTAA
Organism: Molothrus ater; assembly: GCF_012460135.2. NCBI lineage: Eukaryota > Metazoa > Chordata > Aves > Passeriformes > Icteridae > Molothrus > Molothrus ater. Next base: position 745,934 of record NC_050489.2, read on the forward strand.
AAAATATAAAAATTACATGATAAACAAAGAGGGTCATAAATTCCTAAAAGATGCCACAGAAAGCAGTGTATTATATTTTCTGATACCAGATTAAATGTATTTTATTATAAATATTAGAGCTTTTAAGTATCTAAACCCTAACTAATCTGGGAATCACTAGCTGAAAGAAAGCTTCTTTAAAGCCCTGAGCCTACAAGATTAATTTTGACTCTTGTTGAGTAAACAAGTGGATATTCTCATCAAGCACCATACTATACCACCACACACCACAGAAATTCCTGTTGGGATCAGAGAAATGCCCACAATTACAGGGCAGAAAGCTGTGGCAATTAATGGAGCTATAAACTTGACACAAAACGTCCCAGACTCAGACTTTCTCCCACGCACACAAAGCAACAAAAATTGTACGAATTTCCATGGAAGCTGTATCAGACATTGAATTTTTTGAAGACCACAGCTCTGAATTGCTTTGTGTCTGCTGGGTTTCTTTTTATTTTAAAAGTGTGGCCACCACCTGACCAGCTGGACATGTGGAAACCAGCAGGTGTGGCAGAAATCACAGCTGAGCCCTGAGATTTTGTACTGCTCTTACTGTGCCGCAAGTGAGGCTCTAATTTGGTTTTAATAAAAAGTAATTGAAAGTAATTTAATACCGATTGATTGTTAAGGGGATACATTTTGCAGTTTATCAAGTCTATAGAAATGCGGTATAATTAACTCCAAACTGCATAGGCAATAATGTAATTATAATCTCAACAACTTTAAATTTCCAAGCATTGTTTAAACAGTTAATTAATATTTTAAAAGATAGTGCTCTGTTACACGTCTATAATGTTAATTGCTAAAAAATGCTAATCGATATTTGTTAAGTAATCCAATTAATTGAGTAATCCAATTTCTAGCCTCTCCGAAGCTAAATAAATACAGCTTCTTGGCTGACTTACAAACGATATAAATAGCCAGATATTGATTTAATAATCAATTACATATTAAATGATTGCAAGTTATTTATTAGTTATAGACACAGGGCCAAGTTGGAAGCAAGCAGATGAAGGTTTCAGTTAGATCATTTTCAGCAAGCTGCACAAACCCAAAGCTCAGCTCAGTGCTCTGACATTCTTCTTCTGCATGTCTTGGGTGAAATGTTGTTTACCACGTTGGCTGAGTATCTTTATGGCACCCCTTACAACAGGTTAACTCAGCTGAGGCACAGAGCTGATGTTCCTTCAAAGGAACAAGCCCAGGGACCAAATTTCCATCTGCTGCTCCCAGGGGAGCCCTCAGTGCCCAGGAGCTCCTGGTGCTCTGCTTTTTCACAGGGTTCCAGCTTTCCAGCCCCTCTCCTGCTTCCTCCTTACCACCAGAGAGCTCATGTTACACAAAGGGACCTTCCCAGCACAGCAAAAGCTGCTTTCAAAATTCCTGCTCCTCTGCTTCTCCTGCTCTTCTACTCTGTGATGTTAAATCTTTACCATGGAACAAAATTCATCCCTTTGTCATTTCTCTGCATGTTATAAAGATCCACCCTGAGGTGGCAATTTGCACCTGGAAAAGCTTTATCCTAAATGAGGTATCAGCTTGTGTTTACTGGTGACCACTGGTGGCTGTTCCTAACTGCTAATTTAACATACTTCCAATAAACCATGATTAAATTATTGAACTCTTTTCTTTTCCTCTCATCACTGAGTTCTGTGTTTGTAACACACTGAATGCATCTAAAATAACCTCTGCTCCCCTAATTAGGTACTTGCTCATTAAACCTACGTCAGCTCTGGCTGGAGGACTCACCAGGGCAGAGCCCACCTCATCAGTTGTGTTTGCAGCTCTCAGCACAATGTCAATATTTCCCCCAAACCATGGTTTCTAAATAGCACTGCAAACTCCCACTGGAATGGATTTGACAAACAGTGCATCAGCACGAGAAGGAGTCAGGACATATTTTGCTAGATCAATTCTTAAACAAATGTGTTGTGCAGGTGAAATCAGAGACTTCATGGATAAAGACAGCAGTGCAGTAAGAGGTGGCATTTTATTTCTGGAGCTCAGTCTTGCAGTCAAGCCACACTCACTCTTCACATCCTTCCCCTGGGGTTTAGTCTGCAAGGAAGAAATTTATGTCACCAGAGCCTCTTCATGCAAATGAGACAGAAAAAATTGCAGGGTCAGCAATGATGGCAGGCTTGACAAAGGTGCCCAACAGTTTTCACATTTCAATTTTATGTAATAGGAAAATAAAAAAGATAATCTTTCTAACCTTCGGGCCCGTTCCAGAGGCAAGACAGTAAATAGATCACTGTAACATCTGGGATTACTCATTCCTTTCTTCTTATTCGTTTTTGAATTGCCCTCTAAGGGACAAGGGGTTAAAACATCAACGAGAGGGGCGATGAAAAGAAAGGTAAAATTGCACCTGGGTGCTGCACTTAACACTGTCCACAGCACAAAGCATTTCAAGGGTGTGTTGTCCACACTGTATCAGAACTGGGGCTCCTTCTCTGACAGACTTCTCTAAAAACTGTGACAGTTTTCACTGTAAGCAACACTGAAGGACAGGATCTTGATTCCATCATTTCATGGCTGTCAGCCTCACAGACAGGAAGGTATATTTTAGAACAACACACTCTTCAGCAGCTGCTTGCATAAATAAGAACACACTTCCATCATTAGTCATTTAGCCCATATAATGTGACAACAACATTTATTACACAGGCTTGGAGATTCATGACAGTAGCAAGAATCCAGCATTGTTCTTGATACAATTTGCATGTGTTGAGTGCTTCAAGGAGACAAAGTATTTGAACATCAATAACATTTGTCTTCCTGCTACCTTAATTTACTGGGTAGGGCTGAGGGAGGATTGACTCCCAAGGCTTCAGAAGCCTGGGATGAAACACTGTTGGGTCAATCCCTGTGATGCCAGGGTCTGGCAGCAGGAGAGTCATGGTACCATTCCTTTTGGAAAGTGGGATCAAAAAGGGCATTGATTTTAGCAAACAACTGAAAAATAATAAAACTAAAAAAAAATAACTGATGAGAAAGATCTGACTGGTTTTATCTATGGCATGGGAAAATTCTGATAACAGAATCAACCCTCGCTCCACCCTCCCCAAGCCCACTCTGCAGCTCCATCCAGCCTTTCCCAGGTGACTCCCAGGATGCTCATACACCTCTGTGCCTCCTCCTGGGATTTCCCTTCCCCTGGCACATCTGCATGGAAAGGCAATGACTCAAGTCTAAGTGCTCACTTCAATCCAGCTGCTTTGCTGAAGCCTCAATTCCATGCCATCAAAGACATGAATATGATATTTGGGTTGATCCTGCAGTATTTGAAGACCACAGCTGAAGGAAGCTGAGATGAGCAAACCCTTGAGAGAGAGCTGACAGCTGCAGAATTAAGGTAGCAATTCAAGGTTTAAAGAATTAAAGTGTGTGGATTGGTGTGTATTTACCTCACAGCTTTTTCCCAGGATCTCTGACAGCCTGGCAAATACACACCAGGCACTTGGAGAGGCTTGGCTCTGACAGGCAAATGAGGTAAGAGTGAAAGCCAGACATAATCCACTTGGATTGCTGGAACATTCCAATTATCCAAGGGAAAGGGAGGAGATGGCTCAGCCCTGCACAGCTCTGGGCTGGGTCTCAGCCACAGCCTCTCCTTCCAGCACCCACAGCTCCTTTGCACTTCAGCTTACACAGGAAACCTAATTTATGTACCCAAACTGGACAGGGAACCAGCTCACTGAAAAACCCACCCCAAGCCAAGACACCTCTGAACAAGCACAAAAGGCTAAGAAGGAGAAAAATCCTGGAGTCCACACCCATATGGTCCAACCCTGCCACTGCCTGCCCACACCATTCAATTGAGAGAGAAAACACTTTTACTGATAATAGAAATAATGTTTCCCAAATCTCAGTAGTTCTGTGAGCATCAGTAAATACCAAAGCCCTGATAAATTTATGTTGCATCTCATACAGAATTCAAAATATAGTTCTAAGTATGAAAACAAGCCCCACTGCTTGCCATGCACCACAGCGTTTTGTGTTTGTTTTCCAAACAGTCATGCCAGAGATGCTTCAGGCCTACTAGAAATTTCTTAACATCTGATGCATAATGAAAACCTTTAATGGAGCATAAACACTCCTCTTTTCTTCCCCCCTCCATTTCTTAAGTGGTAACCAAAGCTGTGTGTTGTTGCACATAGATGAACAAGGATTAATTCCACTTAAGTGCTGTCTGAGGGTCTTGGAACCAGGATTAGAGATTTCCTACCTGAAAACAGAGGGAGCTGGCACAGTCCAGCAGAAGGAGCCCAGATCAGAGCTTTGCAGAAGTGCACGCTTTAATCACAACAACATCTGGAATCCCAGGGTTTCCCCATGTTTCCCTACCAGAGGAAAACCCTTCTGACCCTTCCAATGAAGCCTGTAAGACCAGGCTGCCTTTCAAAATTTCATGTTATATGATGCAAAAGAATAGTTTACTGAGGTTTTTCATGCCTATGAGCATCACATTAAAAAGTAACTTCAGAAATTCAAGGTTCTAGTGACCTATATACTGTCAGCTTTTAAAAAAGCATAAGAAGAAACATCATGGAAACAGCTATGTAAATATAGTTCATTTAATAAAAATGTAAATAAGATTCACAAAAGAGACTTAGAAACCTTGAAATATTTATTTTAAATGAAAGGGATTAAGTATTCAAGGTAAAATTTGTTTCTAAACTTGTAATTCCAGCATTCTCAGGCTATTGTGCCTTATTTTATTTATTAAAGGGACAGTTATTATAATATAAATACATTAAGCTACTCTAACATACTAACTGCTACTTTTTATTTCCTTTCAAGGACTTGTGATTGTTGCTGCCTCGGTCTGAATTCAGCACATTAGAGGAGAAATATTCAATTTCTCATCACTGGTGGTTTCCAGCATTAGTCATTTCCACAAATACATTTGCCCTTTTGCATTCACACCTGCTTTGGCTTGGGAGCATCTGACACAGAAAACCTGACTGAAGAGGAAACAAAGAAACAAGAAAAAGATCTTAGAAAGCATCATACAGAATTTATTTATAGGAAACAAAGGAAGGAAATGGAAGGGTTATTTGGAACTTCTTTACCTACAAAACAGAAACAGATTGATGATCTGAGCCCCTTGATTTACTGACAATATACCACCAGCAATACTTAAATAACATCTTACTTGTACTTTCAGTGATGGACCAGCTGTGAAATTGTATTTGTAGTCTTCTAGGGAAAGAAGCTGGTGTTTTTAGGAAATATTTATATTGAGTGTGTGAGGTTGTTTTTCTGCATCCATTTTTACTAACACCTTCTGACATGGAAGTCAGCTGTGCTTCCTGCTAAAGCATTATCCAAGAGAGGCATTGATATCTGCCTTCTAATGTCAAAGTTTCTTTGAAGAGCTGGGAAAAAAAGAAAGGATTGTCAGGAGAATTCTAAGGAGTGGATGAGGTAGATTCTACCCAACAGAAAAAATAAACCTTGTGAAGATTTTTCAACTGTAGAAAAACTTTACTACTTTTTGTCCCTCAAAATATGCTGTGGAGAGGTAAAAGTAAGAAGTGAGCTGTAGAATCCCAGAATCATTCAGGAAATCGTTCCATCATTCATGGACAAGCCCTCCCAGCCCATGGAGTCCCAGCTGTGCCCGATGCCCACCTTGTCCCCAGCCCAGAGCCCTGAGTGCCACCTCCAGCCCTTCCTGGGACACCTGCAGGGATGGGCACTGCAAACCCCCCTGGGCAGTTCCAGAGCCCCCTTTCCATGGGGAAATTCCTGCTGTGCCCACCCTGAGCTGCCCTGGCCCAGCCTGAGGCCGTTCCCTCTGCTCCTGTCCCTGTTCCCTGGAGCACAGCCCGGCCCCCCCGGCTGTGCCCTCCTGGCAGGAGCTGTGCAGAGCCACAAGGGCCCCCTGAGCCTCCTTTGCTCCAGGCTCAGCCCCTGCCCAGCTCCCTCTGCCCCTCCTGGGGCTCCAGCCCCTTCTCCAGCTCTGTTCCCTGCCCTGGACACCCCCAGCCCCTCCAGGTCCTTCCTGAATGGGGAGGCCCAGAACTGGACAATCATGAATTGTGCTATAAACAAATATACCAGATTTCTAACACCAGGTAATTAATGTCACATGGTGCACATTCATTAGGACAAGCTAATCCTTGTGCCCTTCCTTGCCTAACTCTTCCTGGTCTATTCAGATAGGCAAGAAATAAGATATTCAGAAAGGATCAATATTCAGATAAGATCAATAAAGCATTTAGCTCACAGCTACAGTGCTGATGAACTCAAGTCTGGAAATCATTTCCGTAGGATCTCTCCACACCAGTTTGAACCTATTTCTAACAGAGGTGGGTAAGCAAGGCAACAGAGAATCCAATCCCAGAAAAGAAAAAGATTTGACTCAGGACTTCAGGACCAGCAGGAGACAGAACTAATGCTCGAGCAGAGGAGATGTTTCTCAAACGCTAACGAGATACCTCAGAGACTTCAGGTACTTGAAGTTTGAAGGCTGAGGCAGAAATAACCTGAAACCTGCTATTATCTGCATTGTCATAAACTGCTGGTCATCAGAGCCAGAGTTTGTGGGGTGGATTTAAAAAATGTGCAGTACTGTGCCCAAATTATCCTGAGCATTGTTTCCCCAGAACTGCACTGCAGGTAATTACACTCTTTATTCTAGATGCAATGCAAGCACAAAGCCTGGAGAAGAAAATGCACAGAAGCTTTAAAATATTTACAGCAGCACCACCATTTCTATAGATCCTGATTGTCGAGTTCATGCTGGATTTTTAATTAGGAGTGGTGTTTTCTAAGAAGCTAAAGGAAATTAAAAGTAATTATGAGCAGGTAAAGAAAAATTAAATAAAACATTGAAACCCACAAATAACAGAAGTCCCAAGCTCGTTTGTGCAAAAGCAGAAATTCAGTGGGATTCAGGAGACAAACAGTTCTGAATTTTTCTCACACTCCTCCTTCAGGTTATAAAAGGACATCTCAGCTCTTAGGATGCATTTATTTTTCAGCTGCCCTGCTCAAAGTGTTAACATGGCTGCTAATTTATAAAATTTTTATAGTAGAAACTTGTATTGTGCTAAATAAAATCTACCCAGCTGAGCAGCACTTCACAGCACAAGGAATTCAACCTGACTCAATTCAATTCAGCAAATCACAGAAGGGACCAACACACAAAATATTTGATACATTAACTCAGATTGGTTGCCAGTATTTGATCCCAGCTGCCTTTCAGATGACATTGAGCTGAATAGTGCAAATCTCAGTTACTAAAGCCTGTGAGTGCCCACAGGTGACCTCATCTGCTGCCCTGTCCCTGTCCTCCACCAGCAGCAGCTGGAATTCAGGAGATTCCAGCCTGGATCCCTCCTGAGAGGGTGGAGGTGCCCAGGAGCTCCAGGCTGGCCTGGCACAGCTCATTGTGCAGCTGGTACAACCCTGGCCCAGAGGGAACAAAGCCCAGACCCCATCTGCAGCAAGTGCTGTCAGCTCTCCCCTGTCTGCACCAGCCCAAGCACTGGCCCAGGCTCCAGGAAAAGTGTAATGCAGATTTATGAGAAGACATTTCACATCCAATATAATTGATTACCCGCTGTAATATGAACAGAACCTAATTTGTACTAATGAACCTGTGTGTGATACAGCAAAGCATTTAATAACATGGAGACCACAAAATGCCAAGCCAGATGTCCTTGATGGGGAGGATAATTTTCCCTGATGGATAAGTTTCCTCTCCATTTTGCTGCCTTCAGGTTGGAGAAGGTGGCATTTTACTCAGGAGATGGCTCTGATCTTCCAGAGGCATTAGTTTTGTTCCATCACAGCCTGTGTTCTACTCCAAGACACTTTCCTGTCCCAGGGAGAGCATGGAAATGCTTGTCTGCCCTGGCAAATTTTGATAAATGTAACATCAGATTAAAAATCATACAACTGCACATAGGCAATCTGAGCAAGATTGAAGCTAACATATCTCTTTGGGTCTATTACAGAAGAAAAACAAGATTAAAACTCTTGAAATGTTTAAAATATTTAGTTGTGGATTTCGTGTGGAAATGAAAGAACACATATGTGTTATACCAATAAAAATGTGCCTTGGTGGGAAAAAAGCAAACTGTGTAGCATTAAAATTATTCCATTTATTTGCTTGATTTTTAATTTTTTTACATACTAGGATTGGTTATAAAATGAACAAATTGTGGATTATTCCATGCAAAGTAGCAATCAGCATGATGGACAACCATGGATTCATACATTTTTTTAATATTCCTTATCCTGTTTGCTAAAATTACGAAGCCTTCTCCCAAAGTGTCAGGGTGTGCTGCAAAAAGACACAGAACTGCTCAAACTATAAAATTAAAAGCTGAAATTCAGCTTTACATGCCAGAATGCAATCTCAGATTCAAAGCAGTCAGAGCCTATAGCACAGACCAGCACAATTATTTTGGTGGGTTCATTCCCAAACACATTGAACTCTCTCAATCAATTATTTTTTCCAGAAGACAGCCTGCACACATTCTCTCATCTATATGCAATCAATCCTAGTGAAAATTATCCAAAGTAGGTTGTAAATAGATCCCCTGATTTTGCAGGCTTCACCAAATTATACAACTAAAATGGGAAAGGAGAACAGTAGGTCTGGGTAGCAGACGAGGCATTGCTGTTAATGAAGAGAAGGCAAGTATTTAAATCGAGAAGGCATCTTGATGCCTTCTATGCAAGCTGAATAGCACAACATAATAGGGAAATAAACCAGCTATCAGCCAAGATAAATAGGAATCCATCAACAGGGACTGTACAGAATTAGAATGGCACAGCAAGAGAAGCAAAGACTTTAGAAGAATATACTAAAATTTTTACTTTGCATTATAATGACATCTTAGAAGCAGATGGCAAAATGCCACTAGAACAGGAAGATGTCAAGAAATAATAGTGTCAGCAGCTATATAAAGAGCTAAAGATGCTCCAGACTACCTTGTGTTTGTAAGGCTGTGCTTTACAAAGGCTTAAAATAATTTCATCTATGCAAGCAAAACCAGCAAAGACACTGCAAACCCTTGCCTGGCCCACCAGTCACTTTTAAAAACAAAATCTGGGTTCTGATCAACCCAGATTCAGGAAACAAGGAGAACATACTTTAACATATTATAAAGAAGTATTATTGTCATAACTCATTACAAACTAGGCACAGCTCAATACATGCTTAGGGTTGCCTATTAAATTTGTCATGGCTAATTAGGAATTGTTCAGAAGAGTTTGTGGAGAGTGATTTGGGAAAACATGCTTTAAATGTGAAGGCCACCATCAATGTTACCAATAAATCCTTTGTGTTCTCCAATGAATTGAAAACAAACTAAAATATGGATCTGGGAGCATGTAAGGATTCAGAATAATTCATGAAAGACAATTTTTGGAGCACCATAAGTCTCCCATCCTGCCTTCCTCACATTCCCAGGTAAGCCCTGGGTGTTTGTTTGGCAAGGAACAGCTCTCAGTGCCACAGGCAGAGGAATTCACATCCAATGGGAGAAGGAAGGGACAAGAGATGACAGATCAGGAGGGGGAAATGCAGCATTAACAGCAATATCTGCTCAAGGAGATCTGGTTCTTTAGCTCCAGTGGGTGGGATGATGGACTTTGAGGCAGGGAAGAGAAAAGATGGAGAAGGGATGGAGAGAGAGCTCCCAAAGGCTCCCTGCCCACCCTGCCAAGCCAGTAGAGCCACGTGCCAGAGCAATTTAAAGGCTGGTTCTGGAGGGCCTTGAGAATAAAGATGAACAATTTCTCAACTGTGCAGCCAGGGTGTGACTCCGAGGAATCCTACACAGCACCAGGACTTGTCAGACACACCCTCAGTACACACATTCTTGGCTTTCTGCTGATTCTTTGTAAATTTGTCAAATCAAGAGCTTATCCCAGACTTTCTGAGAAATACTAGGACTGCCTTTAAAATGAACTCTATTATATGACAAAACTAAAAGAAGCCAAACCCAACATTTTATGTTAAGTTGCACATGCAACAAGTCCCTCAGTTTTCAAGTTTTTTATAATTTTATGTAAATGGGAGCATGTTTGACTGACAGAGCACCAAAAATCACAATGGGCTTGGTGCAGTCTGGGACACAGAGCAAGGGGCAGCCCACAGCAGCAGCCTCCAAACCTGCCTGCAGGAAAACAAACCAGCTGAAGCACAAAAAAACCCCCCAAAAAGACAGCAGTCATTGTAGCTATTAATATTTTACATGTGTGTTTTTTCATGCACCTACTTGTTCATTTGTATTTACCCTTGATTCCCAGTTGCTCTGGGGAGGCTGGATGTGTCCAGCTGCAGGGGACCCTGCCAAAACAAAGGTAGAAGTGTTTTGCTGACTTCAGCAGCCAGAGTTGAACCCTCTTTACCATTTTCCATTTATAACATGGGGGTTGTTAGATCATTTGGGTAATAAAACACAGATTGTTGACTTGATCAGTTATTTTAGGGATAGAGCACATGGAGAACATATATTTCAATTTATTCCCCCAAAGGCTGTAAAAGCAGCTGTAAAGCAATCAGAAAGCAGGTAAAGGATGACTTTTATGGCAGGCTAAATGAATGATAATTAGGCAACAAAACAGGAGGCATAAGTAGATGGGAATCTCTGTTTCCTTGTTCCATCAAGCCTTTAGGCTTGAAAATCCTGCTGACAGTCCTGAAGAGTTTGGGTGAGTAAGGATTAGCAGGGACACATTGCCAGAGCCACTGTGCTGCAATTTGGCAATTTAAACCAATCATTACATCCAGGAATGACTCATCAGGGCAACAAATCCAAGGGAAAGGGGTCAGGAGGGAAGTTCCATCTCCAGCACAATTCCCACATTTGAAAGGAAAATTCACATTGTGTTGAAATACACAAAAAACCTGAAGGCACAAAGGTATTGAAGGCCTTGAGCAGAAATACAGCTCCTTTTCCCTTGACTCTCACATTTGTATCTTGCAAAAACAAACATAGATTTTTAACCCCTTTCAAGCCAAGTTGCCATAGCAGGTAGAAAATAAGAGCACATGACATTTTAATATATTATTTAATTTCCTATGTTATTTTATTTTCTTCAAGATTTGTTCTAAATTTCTGCCAAGTCAGGCTGGTGGTTTTGGGTCGCAGGTTTGAATTAGATGCCACACAAACACATTCTGGTTGTGTTCTACTACACTCAACTTGAGAGCTGCAAACTTCTGCCTCAGCTCTTTTGGAAGGATTCTTCCACTCAGCAGATAATTCCAGTTCTAGTGTTTCACTGCTACCTTACATAATTTTACCACAAATAATAGCCTTGGAGCCTAAAGTTATTTTTAAAATAAAAATAAATGCATTGCAGCATCCTTCCTTATTAACTCTTTTTTTAGAAAGAGAGGTAAAAAAAATTAAGGGCATTTCTAACAGTCAAGGCCACAAAAGTGAAAGACAGAGACCTTTCCTCTTGAAATTCAGCCAAAATGTGGTGCAATATATATAAGGTGTTGTGTCTGGACACAGAAGGCATTCAAGGGAATAATAGCTTTTGAAAAAGTAATTTGCACTGTATTTCACAATGTAATGAAGATATTTATTTGTGTTAATGCTTTCAACACCACAGAGCAGGCCTTGCACATAATTGCATCCAACTCCTCCTCACCTCTTTGGTAATAATGGGCAATAATTTCTCATGTATGGTTTGCATGGGTTTATTCTGCCCCAAAACCTGAGAATCTCTATCAGACAAACCAAATTAGAGATCCTTGTGTGGTTACCATCAAGACATTGAGTAAAGCAACTTTAAAGAATGTTTTACTCCAGCTTGGATTGACCCCTTCCCACTCTGCCACGCTTCAGACAGGAGTCAGCCCAGCTGAGGGCCTGGGAATGGGGGTTTATTTACAAAACAAAAAATATCAGCCTGGCAGGACTGCCATGGATGCATGACAGGGGCTGATCACTGTCCAACATTAACCATCAAGGCACAAATTTGGCAAATCATGTCTGTGAAATTGTTTCATATTGGCCTCTCTGGTGGGTCGCAAGCTGAGTGTTCTACAATTCCTTCCATGGCCTCCACATCCCAGGTGGAAAACCAAAACCAAACCAAAATTTATGTTGCCTTCTGTCACAGACAACTCATGTCAGCATGTTTCATTCTCCTGCTAAGGCTGAATCCCAGCTGAATTATCTGCAATCCTCTCAATCCTCAGACCCTTAAAAAAATTGGGTCCTATAAAAGTTACTCAACCTTCCAACCTGGGGAGGTTGCTCTGTACAGACCCCACTGACTTCTCCTGAATGTTCTCAAAAGAGGGATGAGAGTTTCTCCAACTGTGACCTTGATTATGTGCAATCATCTCATTTCTGAGAATTGCCACTGGAAAAAAGTGTGAAAAGCAAGTGAGTAAACTTTTATTTTGCCAGAGGCAAACAGGTTTTTTCAAGGCAGCTGGTGGCACCAGAACTGGAACCTGAGCAGAGGAAGCAAGTCCTCAGTAGTAGTTAATGACAAAGGTTTGAAAAGAGCTTGAAATCTAGGAAAGTGTTGAATAAGTCAAAGGAGGTTTGTAGAGAAAGGGGCAGCCAAAAAAGCACTCAGTCTTGCTAAACCTGTTTGACACCAAGGACAGAAATTGTGAATTACAGAGAAGTTCTGAGTAAATAATGATCAGAGGAAGAACACTTGAAATAAGGGAGGCAAAACAGAGGAGATCCTGTCACATTAATATCCAAATATTACCCTACACACTGCAGGGTGAGGTAAGAAATCTGGGAGAAAAGTCCTCAGCAGTAGAGTAGCATTGAGAAGGAATGAAAGGAGGACCTATGTGAGGAAATCAGACACAAGGAACTGGTGCAAGAGCACAGAAGTCTCAGCATGAGAGGGGTGATGTTTTAAGAGTGATCTTTAGCAGGAAGACTGCAAAGTGCAGGCTGGCACAGGTGCATAATTTCAACTCTCCTCCAATATCAACATGACAATTCCAGCTCAGCTTCCCTTGCCTTTTTTTTTTTTTTTTTCCAAGGAAATTATTTTTCATTAAAACAAGAAAACATAAGATGGAGGTTTAGGAAGGCTCTGCCTGGCATCTGGTATTTAATCATCTTATCTTCTAACACTGCAAACTTCATTATGTTCCCCCACAATCTTGTCTGGTGTCATTGTGCATTACAGCTTCTGTTCTCATAAAAGGATTGTTTGAGCCAACACTGCATGGAGAATCTCCATGAATTTATGCTGACTAGCCCAAAATTAGCTACAGGTGCCCCTTGCCTCCCTCTTAATAACCCCTGGTGCTGCATTAACACATCTCAGCCTGCTGATTCTTCCACTATTGCCTAGGAGACACAGAGACCTCAGTGCTTTCTCTTCACACTTTAATCCTCTTAAAATTATGGAATTATTTCAATTTCTCAAACTTTACTAATTGAGTAAGTCCTTCTGTGCAGTTTGCCCAGGAAGGTGGGGAGCTTGTTAGCATTCAGAAACATATAATCACGAAAACAATCATATGTCAGTGCTTTTACTGAGAGCTCTGGGTGTCAGGGGTATTCAACCCAAATCTGACTCTGACCATACATTCGAGATGATCGTGCTTTTATATTCTATTGTTATATAACTTTCATGGTAATTATTAAACTTATATATAAACAACTTTTTGGTTGTTCTATTGTATACATAGATTTCAGCCAAACACGGCTTCTCATGGCCCCCTTAAATTTCTAACATAGTTTCTCATGATTCTTCTTATGATTATGCAACAATTTTATCTAATTACTAAACAATCATCACATCTAACAATTATATCATTTATCATACTGCTTACGCAGATGCAGTGATCTGGCAAAACACAAAGCCTAACATTTTCAAAGTCTATCTTTAACATTTTCCAGGGCCCCACTATCAAGCTCACAAGAGGTTTCACATGGGAATCTGCTTTTGGAAGGGCTCTGCTTGGTGGATAACCTTTGTCACAGAGTATGGCCAGGTACCAGAGCCACCACCCAGGGGGGTTTGCAGTGCCCATCCCTGGAGTGTCCCAGGAAGGGCTGGAGGTGGCTCTCAGTGCCCTGGGCTGGGGACAGGGTGGGCATCGGGCACAGACTGGGCTCCCTGGGCTGGGAGGGCTTGTCCAGCCTCAGTGATCCTGGGATTCAGATGGACCTTGGCACCAGGGAACCCTTGCAGAGGAGAATATCCCAACCAGCCTCCAAATAAGACAACACATATTAGAAACAACCAATAAAGGCAGAATTTTGGGATCAGAACTGCTGATCCAAACAGGGACTTACTCCTTTAAACAATCAAGTTTTATCATCTGTGCCTGAGCTTTTTTACACATGTCCACATCCATGACACCTATTTCCATTAAATTTAGATCTACTTGACCTTCTCTAGACAAAATCCTGACCAGCTCTGAGGCCCAGCTTTGCTCCAAGCAGCAGCAGGGTGGCCTAGGACATCCCAAAGCACCCGACAGTGACAAGTACTCTGATGTACCAATAAAATCAATAAAATTCCCTATGTTCCTACTTCTACAAACAAACATTGATTAGTCAATGAACAGTGTTAGGATGACCTTAGAATGCCAGTGCTTACAGGCCGCAGAGCCTATTCAAAGACAGCTGAATATTAAAAATTGTATAACAAAGTCAATCTCTCTTATTTTCATCATTATAACTTTGAGAAAGGGCTGTACAAGTTTTTTTTAAATTGTGGCACAAGGTTATTTATCAAGTTGTGTTTTTTGGATTCAGTTAGGTTTTTTTTTGGAGGGGGGGAGGAAGGGTGTGGGTGTTGGTTTTTTGTGGGGTTTTTGGGCTTTGGAAGAGTTTTTTGGTTGTTGTTTTGGTGTTTTATTTTTTTTTTTTACTTTTTTGCTTATACTCTACATGATGCTAAAGAAACATGCGAGGGCAAACCAGCTAAGTTCAATTTACTCTGAGTGTTTTCCTGTGCAGTCCTGGGTGAATCTGGCACTGAAGCCAAGCAGGAGATCCATGCACTCATGCAATAAGGCACAGGCAATTACCTGTGCCAGCTCCTGCTACCCAAAATAAAGCAATTCCCAGGCTGAGGTTTTAATCTGCTGTCCATCACCCGAGCTCCTGAAGTTCTAACGTGTCATGAGAAGCAGTGGGAGAGATAATCACTGACCTGCAGCTCCTTCCCTGCCCAGCCCTGTGTAAATCACAGCTGTAATAGGGACTGCAGCATATTTAGAAACACACAGATTATGGTATTGATTCTCCCCTCACACTGGATCATGAACATCTCTCTCTTCTACCTGATAATATTTCAATTTAAAATGTGCTTAAATCCACTTTTATATGTTCCTATGGTGGCTTCACTGAAAGGCCAGAAATAGGGAAAAAACCACTGTTATTTCAATTATACTCAGTAATTAATTTTTCCCCCGAACTTTTGCTTTCAATGCGACTCCTTCAAGCAAAAAAAACCCCAAATGAAACAAACAAAAAAAACCCAAAACAAAACAAAACAAAACAAACCCAAAAAAAAACCCCAGTGAACACCAAGCCAAATAAATACAACAGCAATCCCACTGCTGTGCACCCCTAAAATGATCAATTGCCAATTATGTCAGTTCTTCCCAACTCTTTTCCAGAGTTCTTCCCACTTCAAGCAAACCTGTCTGCACATTGTGGCTGGAAAGGAAGACACCTCTATTGCTCTGACAAAGGACTGATAAATATATTAAATATATATAGGCATGTATGTGTTAGGATAACAGGAAGTACATTGCACTTGAAATTAGGCCAGAAGAGTAAAAAATAATTTTAAGAAACATTAATTAAGAAACAAATTATTAATTTAGTATGGAATAAAAAGAATAATAATCTGAGTCTAGCTAGTATTTACCTACAAATTCTAATACAGGGCAGTTGAAGTAGTGACTGAAATAGGAAACTCATTGTTTAAGCTACCAATAATATTAAAGAAGGTCTCACCTAAAACCTAAACAAGACCTTCAGGAAGCAAAGGCCAGTAAAAATTCTTCTTTTACAGACCATGTAAAATGGTCACATGCAGACTACAAACAAAATGAAATCCATACAAGAAAGAAATACTGAAAAGTCAACATTGCTTAATGAATAAAAAAGGGAAGATATTAAATAACCTGCACTAGAATATTTTCAGTTCAACATAATCACGAGTGTTCAGGAAATGTGTATATAATAATATAAGAGAAAACAAACTAAATGTATATTACATTAAAATATTTAGAATTTTGCATATTAGGGGATTTTTAAAATTATAACTATCACCTCACAGAAGATCTACCAGAAGATATATGAAATTACAGTACCATGGCAGGCGAAAATGAAATAAACTCAGTCTGGTTGCCTTGTGAACAAGTTCTTTTTTTGCATGAAAAGCACAGACCCTTATCACATTTTGGGAAAGAGAATCAACTCTCCATCTTCTGGCTGTGAATATATCCCACATTCTATCAGGAATTCAGGAAAGAGGGGGGCAGAACACAAAGCATGCTCAGGCCTCCCAGCACTGTGTGCCCATGCCTCAAACACCTCACACTCATCACCACTCTCAGGTTCCAGCGACCCCAGGAGAGCTCAGGGGGTGCAGAACAAAGAGTTTGATCAGAAGAATGGAATGGATTTCACAGAAAGCCAATCCAGGCAGTAATTTTCAAAAATAAGTGGTTGAGGAGAAATATGATCGAGGTCTATAAAACGAGGAGCAGCTCAGAGATAGTGAATAGGCAATAATTTTTCATTATTTGCCATTATTCAAGACATAAGTGGAATAAAATGAAATTATGAACAAGCAGTTCAAAACAACCAAGAAGAAGGACTTTTCCTTCTCAACTCATAATTAAATCATACAGCTCATTACCCCAGCGTGGTGCTTCTGCCAAGAGTATACATTTTTTCAAAAGGAATTAGATAAATTCCTGGAGGGAATGTCCACCCTCAAAGCACTGGAAGCAATGGCTCCATGTACTGGTGGAGCTGGGAGAAGGCCATGGAGCAGGTCCACCCCCGAGGTGTCACATCCTGTCAGCCCTGCTGGGACAGAGCCTGGTGCAGAGCTCCCGTCCTGCTCCAGCCAACCCATCATCACCTGGCACAGCCTGGGCCCCCAGCCTGCAGAACGCAGGACAGGGAGCTAAGGGAGCCTCGAAATGTTATTATTCATGTCTCAGACTCTCAGATTGTCCTACACACACAGAAAAGATGATGATTTTGGCTCAGTTATATCACTTTAACAAAAAAGCCCAATGCCACCAACCAGTTGGGATGTAGAAATTTCTTCAGCAGATTTAAGGTTACTTTAATTTCACAAACAGTTTGAGGGGCAACATAATACATTTTAACATTTAAATTAAATATTTTTGTGTTAAATACCTTAAGACTAATGGGATGTTTGTGGCCACATGAAGGAAACACTTGGTAAAAAACTAAAATGGGATTGCAAAGGTCTGAAGAAAAATCCCTTTGTTCTCATTCCATATCCCTGAATATAAAAGCTTAAATTGTCACTGATATTTCAGTTTGTCTGGCAAATCTGAAAAAGCTTCTCATTGGCAGAAATTCTCTGATCCTTGAGCAATAAACACTCAAACACTTTGACTGTTGAGATTCCTGTGACTCCATCTTCCATCAAGGCACAGCACAGTGCAGTGACAACTCTGTCACCACTCTAACAAGAGAGAGCTCTCCTGCAAAAATTCTTTCCACTTGCAGGAGAGCTGCTCCTGTTCTGCTCAACAGTACAGCAATGGGCCATTCATGCCCTCATGGGAGAAACCCCTCCAAGAGTGAAGACCATAAAAGAACGTGCAATGTTGCAGCCTGGGAGCCTGCACTGCAGAGGGATCAGGGCAGGGTCCGCAGGGCAGGGTCCCCAGGGCAGGGTGAGACTGCTGGGTCTCTCACCAGCCACATTTCACTGATTTCACCAACCACATTTCACTCCTGCTGCTCTCCTGCCCTGCTGAGCCCCTGCCAGCCCTCAGCTGCAGCAATGTTGTGCATCTCCTGCTGCATCCCAAGGGTACCAGACACCAGCAAAGGCTGACTGGGCTGCTCACCTCCAGCCACTCCAATGAACAAAAAGAAACATGGGAGAAAAAACCCCAAAAGTCTTTATTTCAACAAGGTCTCTGTGGCCCTCTTCTTTACAGGTTTTTATCCTGATGACCCATTTATTGATAGCAAATCTTGAGAGCTCAGGAAATGTAGATTAACTGTGGGAATTGTCTGCCTCAGATTTCTTGTTCTATTTTCTCTTCCTTTCCCCCACATTTCCAGTCAACTACTTTGGTATTTCTGTCAATGACAAAAAGATTAAAGTCAACTTGAGTGCCTATTTTCCAAATGTACTTTGATTTGAGAGGAAAGTACTCCCAGAAAGAGAAATCTACCAGATTGATTAATTAATATTCTTATTCATTAACTGATGGTTGAAAAAAAAATAAAATTATACTATAATAATGTGGTAATATCCCCTGCAGTTAGCCTGCTGTCGAGAAAACGCTTCAAGATTAAGAAAATAAGCATTAAATATAGTTAACACCCAGCCAGAATGAGACTGAGATTAATTAAAAACCCAACAATATCACTATTTCCAATATACTCTAATTCTGTATTATTCAAGCTTCTAAAAACATGCCTCAATTGCTTTGTTAATTATGTTAGGTAAACACCAGCAATATACTGAATTCACACATGGTAAATTCAACATGGGGTATTAAGGAAAGTGCACAGAAAGTCTAATTAGGCATTTAAAAAGTTTTAGATGTGCTTTCATGATCAAACAATGCAGTATAAAACAAATATTTAACACTTAAAACATAGCTACTCCGATAAGCATAATTTGGAAACCTTTAATGAATTCACCTCAATTAGCCTTTCATTAAATAGCTCATTAAAATCTGATTTGAATGTTGCTCCAGAAGAAATCCTGGTTCAGCTGTTATGATGGGATAGGGAGTCAGTGGAGGTGAGGTTAAACACAAGCTTTGGAACTGTCTGAAAGTCAGATTTGTTCCAGGGAAAAAGCCATCAACCTCCTGTGACATCAATATCAGATAAACTGAGCACATGGCACAAACCCTGGAAAACACAGGCACTGGATTTTTCTGGTTTAATTCCTTTCAGAAGGAAACCAGACCAAGAAATGAATTAAGCCATCTTGAATATGTGCCAGGTTCTTATCACCAACTCCATTCTCAACTGTACTTTCAGAAAAACAATGTTTGTTTGGTTTTTACTTCTTTTTAAGGCTAATTTTAACTTGTATTTTCAGCGGAAAGATCACGTTACAAACACCTGGACAGCAAATCCAGAGGCAGGGAGGCATTTAAAAGAGCAAACACCTTCAAGGGTGCTTGGCAAGTATGGCCCAACCCTGACTGTATTTATTTATTTACAGAAGCTGTGTGGAGCAGCCTTTGTGGCTTAGGGACACAGAGAGGAGAATTTATTGCAGAGGTATACATTGTTTTTATTAAACTAATTGATCAGATGAGTGGAAAAATTCCCCTAATTGCCTCCATGCTACTTCAGTTGATCCAACAAAAGATTTTATTCCTCCATGACCTTCACTTCAAATGCAGCTCAAGGTTTTACACTGTTTCAGGTCAAGTTAACTTGGAAACTTTGGAGAGCTTTAAGTGGAATAAAACGAGACCCAGAGAGAGGAACATAAAAGAGTAGGGCCAGGCTGCAGGCAGCAGAGAGACAAAGTCAAAACATACCTTTGAATGTGACTTTAATAAGTGCACAGCATGGAAGCACTTCTCTTTCTTTTCTTTTCCCTTTTGCTGCACCAAGAAGGAACCAATTCAGGGACAGGATTGTGTCGTGTTGGCTTGGCCTTGTGAGCAGAGAGATGTTTTGTTGCAATACCTGGAAGAGGTCACTGAACAGCTGGACTTGAAATTGTCTAAATCTCAGCCACATTCTGGCATTCACGGGTGCTGCAGAGAGCTCTGAGCCCACAGAGCCCTTCTCCCTGCCCAGGGATGAGCTCAGGAGCAGCTCCTGCCCTGCAGGAAGGTCAGGGGGAGAGAGCAGCCTCAAACAAGGGCTGGCAGCACCCCCAGTGCCTCATGGGCACCCGGCAGCATCATCGTTAGCACAGAAATCCAATCCAAGGCAGAGCAAACACCAATAATAATGTTGCAGCCATTAATAATTTAAACCAAATAAAAACCACCACCTCACAAGTGCATGCAAATGCTATTTATGAAGGCCTCCAAGTCAGCTGAGCCTGGGAAGGCATTTCTGGATGGTTGTGCTTTGTTCCAGCAGTGATTAATGCACATGGATGGACACTTAACACACTCCCATGGAAATCAGCACCATATCCCAGGCCCAGGAAGCCATCAATAACTTCTAACAATATGTGCATTTCCCTCTCCTGTCTCTGAGCACACCAGGGCTCCAGAGGCAGCCAATGGAGCAAATCCAGTGCAGGAACTATCAAAGGCTGCTGAGCACCAGCACATCACCTCTGAGGCAGGAAATGCAGGGATCCCAGCAGGCTCATGGGGAGAGCTGGGGAGGTGCTGATGCATTGCTCCTGCAGGATTCCCACAGCCCTCCCCATCCCTGCAGACACTGCTCTGATTCACCCCAGTGCTCTCAAGCAGTTTGGACCAAAACAAGTGCTGAGCACTGTATTGGAGCAGATCAATACAAATGATCACTCAGGAACAAGCCCTGTTTCAGGAAGGCCAGTGCTGCTGGGCAGACTGACCCGTCCCTCTGCACAGTTCCTGCATCCCAGGGAGCATTCCCAAACTCCAGCTCCATGTGGTGATGCCTCAGCATTTCAGCTCTTGTATTTTCCATCTATTTGTCATCCTGCAGCTCTTTAGTGTATAACTCTGAACTCCACACACAGTGGGAGCTGCTGCTCCCCCATTTGGGGCAGACACAACAATTCCTCTCCAGGCCTGGAATCGAGGACACCTCACTGCCTCAGGCCCCAGAGATGGAAACAAAAGAGAGTGGGGGGAGCAAACTTGGGGTTAATGACTTCATTACCTGCAGCTGTAATTGGGAGATGAACCCCCAATGTGCAGATGGACCAAACCCCTGACCCATTGTCCATTTTGGGTGTAGCCCCTGGGGAGGGCTCTGCCTGCCCAAAATGTACCTGAAGGCCCTTCAATAAATAGAACTGCTTTTTGTTCCCTTCATTCTGTCTGGCCTCTGGTTTTAGGTAGTCCCAAAGAGGCACCAGTGGGAGCAGGACTGGCTCCCCTGGGGGCTCTTCCCACCCCAGGCACTCACACATGGGCTCCTGCTCTTTCATTCCATCAAGGCTGAGGGGAAAAGCCTTTAAGGAAGCACCTTCCTTCTCTCCCTGCCAAGGCCAAGGCTGGCACAAACACATCCCACTGCTCCCAAAATTCCCCTTCCTGCCCTCTCCTCCTCCCTCCCTGCCCTCAGGGGGCAGCTGCCCCTGCCAGCAGCTCCACAGCACAGCCCCCTCACAGCTCCCTGAGCTTCTCCTGGAGGCTTCACCACTTTCAAATACTCCAGATGGATTTGAGAGTTCTCTCTTTTAAAAGAAGATCCTCAGGTAGATGTGCCAATAAGTTACACTGGAAATAGAAAAGAAAGTGAATTATTGGTATTAGAAAGTTACCTGGGCAGGCTTGACAGAAGAGAATGTAAAATTCAGGAGAGAATTCCCAGGCCTTGCTCATGTGATGGAGCTCAGCCATTCACACACAGCCACCATTTCTTTACCTTCTGGTCACTTCACAAACCTCTATGATTTCATCAACAGTGAAACCCCTCATGAAAAGTAAGGCAAAGCCCAGGCCAGCCCAGCTGTTTGCAATGACTGCTGCTTTTCCCAGGAATAAAAACATCAGACTTGCCCTTCTCTGAGTGCACTTCAGGTGGAGGAGGCAGTTCCACAACTGAAGAACATCACCACTGGCTGTAAGCATCTTCAAAACTGTTTATGTGCTTAATTACTCATTTTAATTTATATTCCATCCTCCTGGCAGCTCTGAAGAGCTGTAGACAGGTGTGCTGATCACAGGAGCTGAGGGGCTTCTGAACACCCAGGCATAAATTCCACTCACCAAATCCCCATTCACAACAATTAAAGGCTAATGGGAGTGGGGGAAAAAATTAAAGTAAAAATCACAGCATAAAAATTACTTAGAGACAAAAATGGAGAAGCAAAAGGATATTTTTGACTCTTCTATGCCATGGAACAACACACAGAAATCTTATTTTGCAACCTTAACAGTGAATGAGTAAGATGACAATCAAAATATCTTATAAACCAGAGAGAAGCAGAGATCGATAGCCAGACACTACAAGTGAATCCATATTAACCTTAGGAACTATGACAAAACCTCAATCTACAGCTCTTCAAAAACAAATCCGCAAGGAAAAGCAGGCAGAAAACACAGCAAGTTTCAATGCCCTAAAATCTATCATATCTTTCCATTTTGTAACTCTGGACAATAATTACTATTTTCAAATATTGCACGTTTTAAATCTGTAAATTAATATTTTCTCACATCCTCCAATAGATCCAGTGGACATGTCTGTGCTCTGTTTACATGGAGTGACCATTTGATTCCACTCCTTCCCACCCAAATATCTTTTCCTATCAGATTTTATCTATTTTGGATACTGTGGGTTTGCATTCAGGTGTTTTAAATCCTGAACAGAAACAGCAGTTTTTGCAAGGGGAGATTGTTTGATGGCTGCATTCCACTTCAATCTGTTTTGTGATTGATCCATGCCCAGCACAGTGGCTGCTGTGGGATGGGTGGTGTTTTGGGATCTGAGCCTTCCTGGCAGTGTTCAGGGGCAGCCTGGATGGGGCTGGAGCAGCCTGGTCCTTGGAAGGAGTCCCTGTTCCTGTGGAAGGAGTCCCAGATCCTATGGAAGGTGTCCCAGGTCTGTGGAAGGAGTCTCTGATCCTGTGGATGGAGTCTCTGATCCTGTGGAAGGTGTCCCAGGTCTGTGAAAGGAGTCCCTGATCCTGTGGAAGGAGTCCCTGATCCTGTGGAAGGTGTCCCAGGTCTGTGGATGGTGTTCCTGATCCTGTGGATGGAGTCCCTGCTCCTGTGGAAAGTGTCCCTGATCCTGTGGATGGAGTCCCAGATCCTATGGAAGGAGTCCCTGCTCCTGTGGAAGGTGTCCCTGTTCCTGTGGATGGAGTCCCAGATCCTGTGGAAAGTGTCCCTGTTCCTGTGGAAGGAGTCCCTGCTCCTGTGGAAGGAGTCCCTGCTCCTGTGGAAAGTGTCCCTGATCCTGTGGAAGGAGTCCCTGTTCCTGTGGATGGAGTCCCTGATCCTGTGGAAGGAGTCCCTGTTCCTGTGGAAAGTGTCCCTGATCCTGTGGAAGGTGTCCCTGTTCCTGTGGAAGGTGTCCCAGGTCTGTGGAAGGTGTTCCTGCTCCTGTGGAAGGAGTCCCTGCTCCTGTGGAAGGTGTCCCTGTTCCTGTGGATGGAGTCCCTGTTCCTGTGGAAGGAGTCCCTGCTCCTGTGGAAAGTGTCCCTGTTCCTGTGGATGGAGTCCCTGTTCCTGTGGAAGGTGTCCCAGGTCTGTGGAAGGAGTCCCTGTTCCTGTGGAAAGTGTCCCTGATCCTGTGGATGGAGTCCCTGCTCCTGTGGAAAGTGTCCCTGTTCCTGTGGAAGGAGTCCCTGTTCCTGTGGAAAGTGTCCCTGCTCCTGTGGAAAGTGTCCCTGTTCCTGTGGAAGTGTCCCTGCTCCTGTGGAAGTAGTCCCTGCCCATGCCAGGTCCCTTTCAGGTCCCTTCCAACACAAACCATTCTGTGATTGCAGCTGCAGGCCTGGGAAGAGCAGGCAGAAATATGAAGGGAAATGCTTTTCAGAGGAGGGTGGAACTCAGGAGTTGCCACAACCCACTGCAGGGGCAGAAACTGCTGCTCCTTCTGAAACTCCCCCTGTGCTTCCTCATCTTGGGGCCTGACATGCAGAAAATCCCCCCACTCAACCCATGTCCTTCATGTGGCTGCACTGCTGTGTTTCTGCATGAATAAAGAGCTTCTCTCCCTTCATCAGCGCGAAGCCGGGCAGGGCTGGAGCATCCCCAGCTCTGCAAAGCAGCAGATGCCCCCCAGGAGCAGCAGATGCCCCAGGCAGGAGCTGTGCCCACCTCTGAGGAGGGATTGTTCCAGAAGGAGATGGAGAATGGGCTGGGAACTGAAGTGATGAGTTCTGCTGCTCCTGCCAATGAAACCCCACAGCAGCAGCTCCAGAGGTGACCTGGGTGACACAAAATACCCTGAGGGAGGGAGAGGAGCTGTGCCCAGGCGTGCTCGGTGGCTGTGGCTCCCAGCATGGCAGGAATTGTGCACACCCTGCCCATTGTCCCCCTTCTCTCCAGGAAAAGCAAAAAAAGGAAAGCTGCCTCCCCTGGGCCTGCTCAGGGCCGAGTGGGCAGTCCAGGCTGCAGTATTCAAATACTGCTTTAAAAGTGCCTTGAGAAATTTGCTGTGTGCTTCTAGGAGAGGGGACTTCCTCTCCAAAAAGGCAGATAAAAGTGAGCTGAACCCCTCTGGGAGCTGTGAGGGATCAATGCACTCACTGCTGCAATTTCTGCAGCCATTTGGGAGCTGAGTCCAAGCTGTGCCTCCACCAGCAGCAGCTCTGAGCTGGTGCTGGATGAGAGAGTCACCTTCCCATTGCCTTCTCCATTTTCATGTACACACTGAAATACACAGCACTGCATACCTACACAATACTGAAAATAAAGAGAATTATTCAAGCCCTTTTTTCCTTTTATTAGTGGAAATGCTGAAGTCTCCTGCTAATGTCTTCTTTTTCAAGCATTTTCAAACAGGATTTTTTTTTTTTTTGCTTTTAATCTTCATGAAATTCAGAACAAAGATGAAGAAGTATCTAATGATCATGATTCCTGATGGAAATCCAAACTAAATGGGACCCATGCAACCTGAAGCACAAAGTTGTCTCCTGGTGTGTAATAGTGAAATTTCAGTGGCATGAGTGAAGGTTTGTCACTTATATTTGAACTCAGAATTTGGTCACACATTTTTTCAAAGCAGTGCAACTAAGCCTGTTTTTATGAAGCTGCTATACATGAGACAGCTGCCATTTTTTGAGGCAAAAAAGAAAATCAATACAGCATGGAACAAACGAAGACTTGCACATTCTCTTGTTATTGAGGTTTTATACCTCTCCTCTTTTCTACTTCTTTTGAAATTGCTCCCACTTGCATCATAATATTCTTCATGACACAAAAAAATTATATTCTCTTTTTCCCCAAAGTTCTGTTTAGTAGTAAACACCTCCAAGAGTTCCTCAGTTTTGAAGAAAACAGTGTCTAAGTGACACGCCTTGGTTAAAATATGTCACGATCAAAGATTAAGTCCTCACCATGAAAAAAGCAGTTCTTTGTAAGATGCTTAGGAGGATAAAACTTTTTGTGTGACAGATGTCACAATAAAAGAAAGTAAAACTGTAAGATCCAGAAACATATAACAGTATTTTATTCTTGCAGTCACTGATGATAAACGGGGGAGGAAAAGGAAATAACTTACACACGTTTATCTTGACACACCAGCTTGGGTGCATACAACATTTTAAGCACTCAAAATTTAAAGAAAAGAAATAAATAATCTTATCAGGCCTGTATCAAATGGATTTGTCAATGCTTAGATGAGTTATATTACAAATTACTGGTTCAGATTAACACGTCTCCTGAGATTTACTTGTGTACCTGCAAGGCCCAAGGAGGGAAATATTTTATTTTCCCATATGCAGCTGTGGCACAACAGTGCTAATTCTGCCACACTTCACTGTGCCCAAACCCTGCTGCCTGACACCCCCCAGATGGTTTTTCATGTCAGCACAGAGGCTGCACCAAGGTGAGCTTGTGGCCACAGCCCTGAACTCCCCTCTGGAGGATCCTGTGATCCTTGTCCTTCCCACAGCCCAGCTCCCAGCTCCTTCTCTCCCGCTGTGCCTCCAGCAGGGCTGGCTGTGCACAGGGGAGCCCCCGAGCCAGGCACCCCCTGCACCTCCCGAGGCTGTCCAGGGCTGCTGAGTGAGTGCACTGAGAGAGGGAAAGCCCAGGGGCTCAGCAGGGCCAGGGGGATGGAGGGGACATCAGGGGGACCCTGCCAGCCTCAGGGCTCAGCTCTGCTGGCTGCACGCACCCGGGACGAACTCAGCTCCTAATGACAAAATCACAGTTACACAAATGTTATCCAAGTCCTTACAGCCTATAGCACATGTGTGCCAACAAGGAAAAAATGCAATAAGAATTTTCTAAATTATGAATTTCAAACCTTCTTTTATATATCTCTTTAGAACAGGGGGGAAAAGCTGAACTAATAGCCGCAAAAGCACAGTATTCCAGTGCAATACACTGGCAATACTTGTGCCTTCCTTTTTAAAGGCTAACTTTGCATTTGCCTATCAGCTTTGCAGAAAAAAAATTAGTATAAGAATACATTAATATATTATAGACTATATTATAGAATATACTAACAGTAAGAATACTCTTAATATCCTTATATTCTAATAGTCTTAAATTATTATTGTGTTCTCTCCTCTTAGCTGCTGCAATGGAACCATTGGCCTTGCCCTGTTTTGCAGAGAGATGCAAGATGCTATTCCATCAGAGCAGACACATCCTGAGCCTTCTCCTACAATGGAAGTGGCCCACACTAAGAATATTCAATACTTTTCCCACCACATAACCCCTGACAACAAAATGTTCTTACTCTGAATACAAAAACAAAAATTTAAAATATTTAAGGGGTTTTTGCCTTTATAGCAGCAATCCACACTGTTGCTATAAAGAACTGCCAAAGGCAGAAGAACTACATGCTTTTTCTTACACACACAGCACCAGCTCCACGATGGAAGGAATAAAACCCTCCTAAGCAGCCCTGCCACCTCTCACCCCACCTGTACCCCCTGCCCCAGGCACTCCTGGAGCTAACTCTTGCATGGAGGCTTTTTGCAGACAGCCACAGCCTCTTCAATGTTTGACTTGTTAAAACAAAACCTGCCTGGCACAGGTCTGCAAAGCTGCTATGCTCAGCTCACAGCCAACCAGACAGGTGAAAAGAAGAATCTTTCCCTGGGAAAACCCAAGGAAAAGCTGCTCATTCACAAGGAGCCACTGCACATTTTGCCCTCTCCCTATGGCACATGCAGAAACTGCACAACTAAATAACTTTTCATCTAAGGAATTTTTCCTTTGGAATCAGACAAAACTCTTAAAGCAATTTTTAGCGTGAAAGCACCCAGGACCACAGCAAAGGACAGCCTGACCCTAATCCTTGAAACCTAACCTAAGATCATGTGGTTTATCCCTTTTTCACCATGGAATTAGCCGCATTTCCGGTCACGGCATGTGTGTAACTTTATTTGCACTTTTATATTTCACATTCTAAACACAAGATGACTTTTCCACCCACTGGACTCTCTTCTCCCTGGTCAGAGTGTGGGCAGCATTGCAGGAGGATTTCTTGGAGAAGCAGGACAAGGCAGGGTGTTCATGGTCAGAGGGGCTGACCCATCAGGTACCCTACATCAGGGATTTCAGCTGCCCCTTGGGGTTTATCAGTGTCCCAAGGCCTGACCCACCCACAGCAGCTCGAGGTCTGTGACACATCCTCAGCACAAGGCTGAAAGCAACAGGAGACTCTGACTGATTAACACACTAATTACTCCTCAGGAATCTCATGGAAAACATGCAGAACCAAAGCTCAGACCTCACCCAATCTGCACTTTTTGCAACCACATAAAACATCCTTCTAGGGACAGCTTGACCCCAAATCCTAGCAAGCTAAAACAGTTTTCCAGCAAGTTTTAAAGTCTGGATGAGTGCTTTGAAAAAAAACACCCCTAAAAAGCAGGAGAGAGGTGCTGTTTGTTTCCAATCCTATTGACTGCAGCCTTTTTTTCCTCTCTCCATGATAAATTGATGTGTCTGTCTCTCATTCCTAGCCCTGTTCACATGAACAGTGAACTTGTCAGGAACAGGGAATGCATCATTGAAGAGCTGTTGTTTTCCTGTGAGACACCTAAAATCCTGTCAATCCACAGATGGGCAAACAGAACCAAGCACTCCTCAGATCCAGGGGGAAGAAAAACAACAAAAACAAAAAGCCACCCTCTATGTTGAGATTCAGAGCAAATACAGAATAAACATTAAAAATTCCTCTAAATCATACCCAAAAATCTGGTGATCTTCTACTGAAACAGTTGAAATACAGCCTGTATTTCTCTCCAGTTTAGGACAAAAAGAAAGATTTGCCTGATTACCTGGAGAACAAATTTTTCAGATGTCAGAATTTAAGACAAAGAATCATTCTATTTCTGTTAAAACTCTTGAAATCACGACTACAAGGATGCCTGCCTTTAAAAGCCCCGTGGTTAAACCCCTTTTGTCTTAGTGCAGAAGTCACCTTTGGAACATAAAACAAATGTTTTCCATTTTTCAGCAGCTGAACAGGGTTTTTTCCCACCTCTCATCCATTCTCCTGCTCTTTGAATGCCTTGAAATGCAACTTTGGTCAACTTCTCCTTTTCAGTGATTTACACACATTTCATT